>NC_088252.1:21140718-21449835 GCF_036013445.1 Caloenas nicobarica
ACTCAAAAGTCAGAAGGCTGAGCAGTGGGTCCAACACCATCATCCCATAATGACGAACTATGCTCAGGTCACAACCCAGATTATGGTGATTTATAAGCCATTTTTAACGGTGTTTGGCCTTGACCTCAGGGACTGAACCACGTTGGGGCGCAGCTGCCCCACAGCCAGGGCGCACACATTTACTTCATGGCAATTCCTGAGATGTCGAGGTAGGTTTTTGCTCTGTGCAGGAATTGATTTCAAAACACAGAACTGCTTCAAAACAGCTGTGTTCTCATGGATGGGCAAAGGTTTCTTGACTTTTTTTTTTCCAGAGATGACAAGAGAGGCTTAAAATTAAGAAACATTCCCATCAAAAACTTAATTGAAAACAATACCTCTCCAAGAAAAATGCTGGCTTCAACATAACACCATATTTTGGGAGAAAATACATTCAGTCAAAAAAAAAAAAATTCTGACCAGCTCTAGCTGCAAACAAGTTCAATAGCTGTTGTAAAGCTTCATTGTTTGCGCAGTACAGACAAGGCCTTAGGGAAATTGGTCTGCAGCCTGATTTGGCTAACTTGGCTCTCCGAATGCCACCCCTGGGCACAGAAACCAGGCTGTGACTGCCATCCCATGTGGCCTTCAGAGCACAGCTCCAACCACAACAGACAAAGCCGGACACCTACGGAGTCAGTAATAGCTGGCTCTGCACAGCAGGACACACGCTGCCGGGCACAGACAATACAACCTAGGGAAGGAGCGAACACCGCCAGCTCACCCTCTCCATCTGCACCCCAGCCCTGGCACTGCTGCACCCCCCCCGCCACCCCCACGACACTTGGAAACAGCCTCCAGCAGCAGCTCCAGCATCGATGGGCCACCCCCCGGCACGGGCAGCATTACAGGAACTTCCCACCACAAGCGCAGACAGCAGTTCGCAGCTTTCTGCCAAATCCTCAGCAGCCCAGGAGCCAGAGGCACCGGCTGCAGCAAACGACACACAAAATATCAAAAAAACAACCTCCGGTGGACCCTACCCAACCACCGCAGCACATCTCGTGTGAGCAAGCAGGGAACCGTGCGTCCTGCGGAGCGGAGAGCACAGGAGCCGGGATGCTGTGGCCTCGCACGTGGCAAAGCGCTGCCCTCCGCACAGAAAGGACAGGGTCTGGCCACAAGATGAAGAAGAGTGACGGTCGCCTCACAGCCAGGCCAATGCTGTCACTCGGGCAGAAGCAGCACAAAGGACCTGAGCTTGCAAGGGAGTCGCAGGCAGTTTTGGAGGCCCTTTTACTCATAGAGCTCTTGCCAACCTCTCCCAGCATGAAATCCACGCTGACATGGAAGCACTCTCCACCAGGGGCATGAAATAGACAAAGGTCTTCTGCAGATAGTTTCCAAATCAAAATTGTATTTAAAAAAAAGTTCCAAAAATAAAAATAAAACAACACCCCAACTCACTCTACAAAGAGCTGGCAGGAAAGGCAGGGGCGCCATGCCAGCGGCTCACCACTGCTGAGGGACTGACACTGCTTATTAAGTTTAGGATCCCTTCCCTGGCTCCAAACGCTTCCAGCCAGAAGGACAGTCACTGCTGGCATCAATTTCAAAAAGACCCTGCAATAAAAATAAATCACTCAGCCTTTCAGTGAGCGTCAACGCATTTCCCCATGCACATGTGCAGGAGATGAGGTCGCCAAATACCAACAGCATCTGACCCCTGCACTGGGAATTCCAGCAGCACCCGCTTTGTTCTGCCTCCAGAATGTTGCCCTAATCACTGCCTCGTACCAGCTTTGGAGAGCAGGTGATAATTAAGCAGGTCTGGATTAGATATCGGGCTAGTGATTAGTTGGATACCAATTTTCACTTGACAGCTGAGACCTAGGAATCACTCAGCACAGCTCTGAAGTTAAAATTGGAATCTGCAAGAGGGAGAAACTGGCAGCAGTGGGAGGAGCAGCACCATCCCACTGCTGTACCTTGAACCGCTGGTG
Source organism: Caloenas nicobarica (assembly GCF_036013445.1). NCBI lineage: Eukaryota > Metazoa > Chordata > Aves > Columbiformes > Columbidae > Caloenas > Caloenas nicobarica. The sequence goes on from NC_088252.1 coordinate 21,142,701, forward strand.
TCCTCCCAGCAATGCAGAACAAGGAGGTGAGATGGGGAGGGAGGGATGGCCCCCTTTTGAGATAAGCGGGCCTTTCTGCTCTCCAGACAGGAGGAAAGGTGACAGAGTAAAGTGGAGACAAGCAAAACGTGTTTTCTCCACACACAGAAGGAATTCAAACTTCAGGCACTCCAGAATCGATGGGAAGACAAGATGGATCTTCAGGCCAGGTGCTAAAGACTTACCTGGATGCACAAATTGCACTCACTTAACTGAAACTCCTTTGAAAGGTTTAATTCAAACTTTAGCATGCCCCTGTGGGAACACCTTTTGATTGATATAAAATGAGCAGCATCCACTACAAGCAAAAAATGAGTCAAAAGAAATCACATTTCAATTGATATAAGAATATCCTCAGAGTTGTACCAGCCATCTGGCCAGAGAAGAAGGTCAAACCTGTAGTTCAGCTGAAGCAAACATGCACCCAACCTGGCTGGCGAGAAGATCCATGCTGCCCAGAGACAGGTACATTTCTCATGATGGACTTGGACAGGAGGCAACACTTTACACATTACTGAAGCCCACATCCCAGCAAACTACAAACTGCCACAAACCATCAGCATGGTTGTTCCCTTCCCACCTGCACAGGTCCCCAGGAGAATTTCCAGTACAGTTCTTGCAGCATCTCTATGGAACTGGGAGCTCTGTCATGTTAAGATACACACGAATATTTGCCCAAGAAGCTCAAAGTGTCAAGTGGACAAGACAAGGCACGGGAGCACTGTTAGAATTTCCACTTTGCAGATTAGGAACAAAAAAGACAGAAAATAAAAAGTCTGTTCAAAACCCCATGAAAAACCTGCAGATGGCTTGATGGAGAACATGGATCTCACAAGCGGTCATAGCACCGCACCGATCAAAGGCTCTTTCCTGCTGACCAGCACACAGATCTTACCTGTGAAATGTTGAATAAAAAGACTCAAGCTGTAGGAAAAAACCTCTTCATTTTCTAATGAGGGCAAGGTTAGCAGGCTAAGGGGAGTTCCACACTTCACAGCGAGGCACATCCACACAAAGTATCCCAGGTCCATGAGGAGTGTACCACATCTATACACAGCCATAGTTGCACCATTAGTCTGCTTAGCTCCTCCATGTCTCCAGTTCTGGGATTAGCAAGACACAAAGCCAACAAGGGCACAAATATCTGCACCCTGTGTCACTGCTCCACACCACTGGGCTCAGGCTGGATTTTGTGGCTGTAGCCCACTACATGGTGGGTAGACCAGGCAACAAAACCTTGCAGTCTTCCTGCGGCTCACAGCTCCTCTCCCCAGGACTGGGTGTGTGAAATCTTTTTGTTTCTCTTCCTTCCTACCTCGAGCTGACATCATTCTGGGGTCTTCTTAATTTGAGGCCAAGCGCTTTGACTAGGATTAGCTCCTGGCATAGCCCAACAATTCCGCAGCCACCAAGGGGAGCTTCAGTTCGCATTTCCAAGGAGATGTAAACACTGAAGCTGCTCCATCACTGCCCTGATTCTCAGAGCAAACAAATATTAACGAGATAAACAAAAGAATGAAAAATCCCACACACCAAGAGTGCAGCTGTAATACTGCCTTGGGGATGGGGTGAGCTGAAGGGAATGCCAGGCTGGAGATCCACAGCCTGGAAAGAGGAGGAAGAGGGAGAAACAGAGTCTGGGAAACAGAAGTGAGAGGAAACATTGGACCACGTCTTGCTCCAGATGACCCTGGAAGGTGAGATGCCTCCATTCCCAACAAGATGAGAGAAAAACTTAGTCTTACACCACAGGGATCCCGCAAAAGGTCCAATCGCTGACAAAAAGCATGAGCCATCGGATCTGCAGGTCTCCTCCTCGTTGATCAGCTGCCATGAGGCCATTCACTGCTACCAGCTCATCTCCTTCACCAAGGGGCTTTACCCCGGGTACGACTGCTGGACGCTGCCCAACCGACAGAAACCAGCCCAGCACAGCCAGGACATCCCCCACGCTGGGCAGAGGGCATCTGGAGGGAAGGGGCCAAGACGGTACATGTGTGAGAGCACAACACCCTTCCTTCGCACACAGCTTCTGAATACAGCCATCGTTAACCTCCTCCTGCTTTCCACTAATTGACCATGCAGCTGAGGTGCTTCCTGCCCTTCCATCCCTGTCTCTCCCTGCAGACCAATGGCTTGCTCTCTCCTGGACACTGATTACCAGGGATCATGAAATATTTTGGTTGGACTCCACCTTAAAGGTCTTTTCCAACCTAAATGATTCTATTATTCTATTTCAAGTGGTGCCTGGGGCTCCAGGGCTCATCAGAGACAAGGCTGCAGCTGGACTGCTCTGGCCGTTCCCCCCGTGCTCCAGCCAACCACCAGCATGTTCTTCAGCTCTCTGGAGAGGAGCAAGGACAGCTTTCCTGATGGGGCCATCCATGGTGGCACCATGAGAGGCTTTCTCTCCTCTGTTCCACACAAGGCCTTGACTCATGCTGCTCCAGCTACACAACTCATCATGCAGGACTTCGCCAAGGAACAGGCTGCCAGCACACAGCCTCCAACCTCCCTCAGCTGCACCTTCCCTTCCAGAGAGGTTCGCTCTTTCCAGAAGAATTAGCTCAACTGGTCCCAACAAAAATATCATCCCATGCATTTCTGATGCAACTAAACTCGCTGTGTCTTCCTGAGTGATTTTCCCCTCTCCCTGCGAGCATCCACAACTCCCTATGCTGTTTTATCATAGAGCTTCATTAATCTACCATCTGCCTCCTCTTGTGGAGCCTTAAAGAAACAGAGGAGGGTGAAAAGGCACAGCACAGAACTTTGCTGCCACCAGACCCCTCTTCCCAATGCGAGACACTGCTATTTATTACTAAACTTTGTTTATAGTTACGCAGACACTCTCCCACCCACATGGCAATGTTTCACTCAAGACAAGTTTGAATTCACTTCAAGAGCAACATTTCAAAGGATCCCAAGGCATTTGTTTACAAACAGCATGCGCAGAGAATTCGCTTCTCCCACCAATGAACACGGTCCCCTCTGAGACGGGGAGAGACAGCTGTTTTGTAGCACCCAACAGCTGAGGGACAGGAAACGATCCGCAGACAACTGATGTTGCTGAGGAAATTTATGGAAAATGAGGGCTGGAGACTTCTATTTGCCTGGAGAGAACAGGGAAGCTTCTGAGCACTCAAGCTCTCCACTGGGTCAGGAGGAACTTAGGGAGGCAAAGCATCCCAGACTGTGGTCAAAGGAGTGACTCCAAATTTCGAGCCTCATCTGAATGCTGGCATCTCCCAAGCTAACGGGAACCTGGGCACTAGTATAATTTGGCTGCAGAAGGGAGAGCACCCTCTGCCGAGGCAGCCACACTGAGCTCCATCCAAGCCCTGAACAGGCTCAGCCCTGTTCAACATAGGGTACGAGCCAAGATCACAGCCCAGGGACGTATTTGGTGCAATAAGAGGGCACCAGGAAGACTATAAAACTGAAATTTTTGGAATCCCAGGCTCCATACATAAGACCTACTGTAAACACTAAATCTTCAGAGGAGGGCGGGAAAAAATCCAGAAGGAGGATCATGCAACTCTTTCAAATACCAAAGTGCAAAGAATGGTAAAGGGTCACGTTGTGGAAGCCAAGAGAAGCTACATTTGCAGGATGGAAACGGAGGTCCTCAAAAAGGCTAGAGGAGAGTCAGACGTAGGAAGAGCCTGGACAAAACAGAGCGGGGACTAAGAGTCTTACAGAGAGTTGACTTCACGTGGTACACACTCCCCAGAACAGCCACCAACTTTAAGAAGGTAAGAGGCAGCAGGGGCCCCCCAGAAGATTATTCTGTACAGCCATCTAAACAAGGGACAGAATATACCTCCTTACCTCCAAACAAACAGCCACACATGATGGAAGGAACCAAAAGGTAGCACAAAAGAAGTGACAAAAATACCAGCGTTGGAAGAAAGCTACCCCACAGGAGATGGGATGTGAGGCAGGACTGCATCCCTCCTCCATACAGACCCATCCCAGAGATCGAGCACGGGACATCGCACACTGAGGACTGGACACGTGCATGGGTACAACAGGTCTGTCTTGGACACAGCCCTTGCTCAGAGATGGACAGCACATAGAGAACACTTGCTCCTTCTCCACAGAGACGGGGAGGAGAAAGCTAGTTCCCTTTAACCATTCTTCCCAAAGATAAGATGTGGAGAACAAAGCTGCCAAAATGGATGGCCCTCCTCCCCTAAATGGATGGCAGGAGAACAAAACTGTCCCCAGATCCACTCCCTGGGAAGGGGTGATGGAGGGAGCACCACCTCCAAACCCTCTTGGCGGAGGGAACCCGGGGCAGCCTCCCCTGGCAGGCACAGTGGCAGATGCCCAGGCCCTTCAGGTGGGGAATGACCATCCTGGGTAGGATACGTGGGGTGACGCCACCCCTATACAGCCCCCAAGGTGGGCTGCACTGGAGATACCCTCTCAGGCAAGGTGCTGCCCAGACACTGCGCGCATGGGCAGGGGGTGATCCTCAGATGGGACAACGGTCTCCTCCGGGGTGCCTCTGGCAGACATGGCAGTGCCACCCTAGAGAAGGCGCACAGGGGACCCCACCAGCTCCCCCATGGCTTCCCCCAGAGGATGGGGGAAGGGAGGATGGGGGTCGTCCCCAGAGGCAGCACACAGGGACAACCCCCCCAGAGAAGGCGCATAGGGGGTATCACCATCAGCCCCCCCCGGGGAGGTAACGCTGGGGGTGCACACGAGGGTCGTTGTCCCCCAGTCAGAGAACAAGGAGGCACCATCCCCGCCCCCCTCCCAGGCAATGGGGGTGGAGGACGGATGTGGCTCCCCCTCCCCAGAGAGGGGCCGCCAGCCCCGAGGGGCAACACCGCACCCGGAGCTCCGGGCACGGGGGGATCCTCCCCGGGGGACCCAGCCCCGGCCCGGGCAGCGTGTCCCCAGCCAGGACCCCGCCCCAGCGAGGCCCACGGGACCCGCGCCCCCGCGGGGACACGGGGACTGCCCCCCGCCCCGCCGGCGGGCCGGGCCCGGCTCCGCGCTCACCCGAAGTCGTCGTCCATGGACTTAAAGTAGAACTTATAGTTGGGGCGGTTGAGGAGGCCCTTGAAGTCGCCGAGGGTGACGCGCTCGGCCGGGATCGGCAGCTTCACCAGGTACGGCGTCTCCTGCTCGTCCAGGTGGTAAATGATCTTGGTCTCGGCCGCCGCCATGGCGCCCCTGCCCGGCCGCCAGGCCTCCGCCGCCTCTCCTCGCCCGTCCCCGGCCCGGCGCGGCCCGCGACCCCCGGCCGCCGCCTCCGGCTCGGCCTCGGCCCCCGCCCGGCCCCCGCCCGCGCCCCGGCCCGGCTGCGGCCTCCGAGCGCCCGGTCTCCCCGCGCCCCTTGTTCTCCGGTCCCAGCGCCGCCCGGCTGCAGAGCGCAAGCTCGGGCTCCGGCGGCTCCTCCCCCGCCCGCCCGCCCCGGCTCCGCCGGAACCGGAACCGGCGCCCCGCGGGGGCCTCGCTGCGCGCCGAGCCCCCAGCTGGCAGCCCGGGGCGGGCCTGCACCCGGAGCCGCTACCCCGGGGTGGGCCGGGGCTCAACGGGCACCCCGCGAGGGGCACGGCCCCTGTCCCTGCCCGGGCTGGACCCCCGGCTGGAACTGACCCCCCGCGCCCGCCCAGGGCCGCACAGCCCCCGCGGGGGTGCACGGGCACGGCCCCGCTGCCCGCGAGTGGGGTTGGCTTTGTGCTTTGCATCCACGTCCCCGATGTTCAGCCCAGTGCTGCCCGTGTGCCCGCAGTCCCTGGCTGAGCTGGCATGTGCCATGTACCCCCGTGCAGCTTTCGTCCCCCCCCACCCGCCGATGCTGCTTCATACACGTGGTCGTTCCTGTGCCACGCGTGCTCCGACCTCCCACAACCTCCATCGCCTCCCATGTGCGCACCCCAGGGCTCCCCTTCCACCTCGGCAGCCCTGGTCCTTTTTCGCACACCTCCCAGCCTTCCTCATGCTCCTCACACAACTCCGTGCCCCTCGAGTAAAGCTGACAGAACAGGGCATATCCCCCTCTACCCGGTCTTCCCCCATCCAGACCCCGCTGAATGCCCCATTCTCCATCTCTGGTGGCCCTCATGCACAGGGACTCTGCTGCACAAGAGGAACACGGCACCTCCCGCCCCACATCCTCTCCAGCGGTGGCTTCTCTCTAAACCTGGCCACCATCCAACAGCCTTCCCTGATCCTCAGGCACTGGACACCGCAGTGTTGCCTCAAGTTCCCCAGCCTCTTTTCCTCACCAGGCAGACTCCCTGCTCTGCTCTTCCTGAGCACCGTCCTTTCCACACACCGCGGCCTCTTCAACTGCACACGTAACAGCTCCAACACCTCCTTGGCTCTGTGGTTTTCTCCCCATCCTCTCTCTCCCCAGACACTATCGCTGTCTTACCTACAGTCATCAGCACTGTGACCACAGCCCCTGGGACTTGCCTCCATGCCACAGCAGTCCCAGGCTGGCTGGATTCCCCTCCAGCTCCCTCACCAGCATGCAAGTCACTGAGGAACCGTCTCCATCAGTTTCCTGGACTTATGGCTGGAGTGGATGGAGATTGGGGAACACGCACCACCAGGAAGAGCAAGAACCTCCCTGGACCATCCTGGACCAGAAGGAACAAATGCAGAGGAAGAACCACACCGTGGGCCCACACGGGGCGTGAAAAGGATCACCAGCCCTCAGCACCAGGCTCACCAGGGAGAAGAACCAGAGCGATCTCGTAGGGAACAGAGCCAGCTCCTCAGGCTGGCAGGCAGGTGTGAGCTAAATAGCCTCCTCACATATGAAAGAGTCCTGTAGGCGTTACTGGCAATTATCTGGGCAGCACTGCTAGACTGGATGAAGAATCTGACCTTAAATTTTAAAAAATTTCAAGGGAAGACCTCGGGTAAGAACAAGTGGAAAGAGGTGTGAGGCTCTCCCATGTTTCCACATCAGCTCTTGGAAGATTCACTTCCTCATGCGTGGAGCTGTGAGATAAAAGCTAGTGTACCTGGAAAAGAAGAATCCAGGTCAGGAATGGAAATGTTTAGTTTAAGCTGCTTCTTATTGTGTCAACCCAACAGAGCTAATCTTAAAGTCTTTTTGCAACACCTCCCTGCTCCAAAAGCTGGGCCCACATGGAAGAATTATAGTAAAGAATTATTGTCTTCCCCAACTCGTGGCCAGGCCACTCTCTTGCCCACCGCCTAGCACAGTTGTGGCTGCACCCCAGAGCCTGCACTGTATGCATTCAACACCTTTGTTACCAAAAGGGTAATTTCCTGAAGTGTTCCCAAGGGAGCACACGCAGCCCAGAGTGGGTGCCACACACCCACGGGTGGTAGTAGCCAAAATCTCATTGCTACAGCTGCCTTTTCTTTTAAAACAGGCCAACGGACTTAACTGATAGATTGGTTTAACTGCTCGCAGAGGTCTTGTGAAGTATGACTCACTCTTAATGAACAGAGGTTAGGAACACAGAGCCAATGAAATGAGCAGTAGGGGATTGTGCTGAGCACTCCAGGTCCACAAGGAAGAATTTCTGAGCAGCCTGCTGGCTTATATCTACCTTTAAACACTGCAGCATTGATAGCATCGCTTCCCCTTGCAGAGTAACAGGCTGGAGGCATTTTAGTGCTTCTCGGAACAGCCCAAAGCAGAGGTGGATGTACTTGAGTTCCATCACTTACACCTTTAAGCAACACAAAACTATTATCTTTTTCTAAAAGGTGCACTATGGTTAACTGAAGTTACGGGATTGATACAGGGACACCAGGTGACATTCATCCATGTCAGATGGGAAGTCAGACAAGTTGACTACTATGGCCTTAGAAAAAAATAAAAGTACTTACTGATTACATTGCTCAAAAAGATGGATAGCAAGGACCATGCAAAATTGCTCTCAAATGCACTTCTAGTCTTCCAACCAAACAAATCTTGATTGAAAGCAATAGAAAGCATCACACCTACCCTATACTGAAGCAATGCAATTAATGCTCCTTTAAAAAAAAAGGCATTTACCTGCCCATAAGGATTCTGCACCATGCCAGAACTCCGCCTTGGAGAATATCAAGTGTCCTACTTTGTCTCCTTTTTGCTACTCTGTTCTTGGCGCCTGTAAAACAACCCCCACCGTACACACCACCGAGGCCTGAACAACAAGAATATTGGGCCACAGAGCAAAATCACCCCTTGGATCCTAACCCCTGGGTAAGAAAGCAGCTGACACCATGAAGAAGTTGGCTGCTATGAAGCAAAGGAGGAAGGAATTGGGGAAAAAACAAAAGTGGAGTTGTTACTTGGCACAAAGAATCAAGAGCCTCTGACAAAAATAAGCCTTTTATGGAATGACATATTAAACCTATTTTTTAAGCCATCTTTACATTTTAAAATGAAAAAAATACTTAACATGTCCGGAGATTTTTTTTAAAATCACCAAGTCTTGCATCTGGTTTGTAAATGCTTTCATTAAGAGCTCTGTAGCTGTCCTTCCACATCTCCACCAGCTCTTACTCCCCAGCATCGGGAGAGCATGATGCAGTACCTACCAGCCAACACTCCCACTAATTCTCATCACAGCACAGGATAACAGGTTTCATAGGATTTAAGGTTTGTCTTTGCAACATAATCCTGTACAAAACCAAACCTCACCTATTCAGGACACTAAGTTCGGAAGTTCTAATAAACTCTACTTGTAAACAGTGAGGTCATGAGCTACCACTGAACATTTATACCAACTCAATGATGTGCTGCTTTCCTACCTGCCTATTACATGCTTAAAATCTCTTGAGGAAAAATTACTGATGAGTTATGTAGCTTTCCTGTTAAGCCCTGCTCAGGTATGTATCACAACTAGAGACATACAATTCAAAGTAAAACAAAGCAAACAAGCCAGTAACACCAGGATAGGTTTTATTTGCTCCCTGAATTAAATATTGGCAGATACGGAAAATCCAGATACCAACTATTTCCCCAACATTTACAAGACTGAGTTTGCAATGTCAGAAAACAAGCACATTTATGTACAATCCTGGCAACTGGTAGTGTGAGTGCACAAGATCGCCCTGCCTGAAGGTCAGTTTTTAAGAGGCAGTATCCCTGGTCTCCAGCATCCAACACTGTCCCCTCACTGACAATTGTGGCACCACGGAACAGCCAAATAAATATCCTGAGTGGGCAGCTCCAGTGCATTTCCCCCCCCTGCGAAGGATTTATTCCATGCTCCTCCTGAAGGGGCAGAGGCAAGGTTGGTACATCCAACAAATAACCCACCTACAAACACAAGTGGATTCTCGCTGTGCCTTTTTTGCTCTGTTCTTTTGAGAGCAGGGGAGAACACAGCACCATGACACTTCCAGGAAAGCTGTTCTTAAAGGCTCTATTGCTGCCACATACTGTCTGTGCTGGCAACAAAGTGCCAGAGGCACGGTCGTTCCCTGCTGCATGCCCAGCTGCTCTGTAGCTGCTCTACTTTACAGTGGGTTTGCAGCACTTTCCCTGCTGTCTGAGGGAAGTTTTCAAATAAATAAAAAGACATGAAGTAATCAAGCTAGTATAACTGAAATCATGTGGAAACAAAAAGCATGTCCTGTTGAAGGAAATACCATTCACTCCTTTTCACACTGGAGAACTTAGGAACTTGCAGCCTCCTTAAAGCAGCTGGTGTGGTCAGTGCTCCCAGAGCAAAACACAAGTGTAGCTGGTGCAGCAGGAGGAGCCAGGCACCTCTGCTCCCTTTTTATAACAAAAAAATATAAAGAAACAGACATTTTTCTAAAACATGTCTGCTAAACTGGAGACACACAGAAGACAGATCACATCTAAGATGTACTGACCCACACAGCATTTCACTGGCCAGTGCACATCCACTGTGAGCCAAGCCTCACAGGAGGAACTGAGCACGTGTGATCCTCTGTTCTACAGGAGGGCAAACACACGGCTTTACCAGCTCCACTGTGCAGCCTTGTGTTAGATCCTAGCACGGCAGATGGCAAGAGGTTTTCCCTTTTGGAAAGATCACAGAAGTGCCTTCTAGGCTGCAAAATGCCTTGGGCATCCTCAGACAACTGCATCTTCTCCAGACACAGGAACTCCTCAATCCCAGTCCTGCACTCCAGCTCCTCACCCACATGTTCCTACTCACCAACCTTGCCAGTGTCTCTTCAGCAGGAGTTCTCTTAGCTCCAGAAGCAACAATAACTCCAAATAACGTAGCTATATGACCACTCTTCCACAACCCCAATAGATAGATTTACGGTGTTGCATGCATTTGCACCTATATGCTCCCTTTGTATTAGTAACAAGGACCTCCCAAAAATAGCTTATATCGTATCCAGGCTCCAGAGGGATTCTAGGTATCACCACCTCCTGCCTTTCCCTTATGGTTTTTTACACTGGGCTGCAACCATCCAACACATGGCGCCACTGGGCAAGTGAGGGAGGGAGGGAAGTGGCAAAGTTGGGAACACACAACTTAATTAATGATGGGATTGTCAGTCACTTCGATGTCAAGCCCCACGTCTACACACCATGCACTGGCATTGATCTTGCCCTGCCCACTCGGCCCAGAAAGGCCGTGCGAGTGCCTCTTCCCATGCCCAGCCACCGTGTCAGTCTTGGTCGCCATCAGACGACTCCTCCTCTGCCTCCTCCAGCCACTGGATAAACTTCTGGAGCTGCAGAGAGAATGAAACGTAATTCAGTAACAAGTGACACCAAACAGGTGCAGGGAATGATCAACAACCACCTTGTGTCACTGAGCACCTCTATCATGAATGAGAAAAAGTGTTTCTAGGAGGCAGGGAAACAGAGGCAGATTGAGGGAGAGACAAAAGTTTACAAGAAAAACAACCAGGATGCCATGGACAAACCCAGACTCATTAGAATCTTGAGGGAGATTCCTCCAGTCAGACAATTCCCATAACACTCAGCAAAAATACAGAAGTTTGAGAGTTTTCCACAGCTTGAGAGAGAAGAAATGACAGCTGCACCTTAGCTAAGACATGGTAGGAAATTCTGCTGGGAAAAACCTACTCCCTGAGAAATTGCTATAAAGGCGGCAGCTCATTTTACCTTTTAACTGGGCTCAAATAAGCAGCTGAAAGCACTGCTGACCTATACTAAGAGCTGACTTTGCAAAGGCTTTAAACAAAGCTGGAGTTCTTCAGAGATGGCTTTTTTTGCCTGCTCCTCTCCCATATCCAGGGAGGAGGACTGGAAGAGGGCTGAGCCAAACTGCAGCACAAAGTTCCGCCTGACAGAGGAGGAAGTTTATATGCTCCTTGCAACACAGGCCAAATGAAACCACTCAGCGCAGAAAACGCTTAGAAATACATGTGAAGGGACTGGTGAGCCAGGAATGAAATCTTCAAAGGAACTGCATGGGGCCAACACGCAGGGCATTGGCCTAAAGCCCATTTCAAATGGGTGTTGGCTTAGAGAAGCCGTGCTGCTACTCCAGAAAGTGCTGGCCTCGTGCTACAGAGAGCCCACTGAAAACAATCTCCATCTCCTACTACCTCCAGTCCTCATCCAAACAGGATGATTATGGCAGAACACACAGAAATGTCTGTTCTAGAGAACAATTGTGCGTTGCTTAAGTGTTCAATGCACTGGTGCGTTACTGGCCTACCATGTAATGGCAGCTGCTCCATGGAAGGCAACAGTGGCACCGAACTCCACTCAAAGTTTCTTTAGGAGCTGTTGTCTCTCTCTCTCACCCCCTACTCTCTTTAAACACCTTTGGGACTTACCCGCTGGTTTTTACGAAGCTGCTTTCCCTTGTCAGACGTGTCCCGCAAAGAGAACCAATTGAGAATTACATCTTCTTCCAGAATTTCCAGCTGGTAAAATGTCATCAACACCTGCATCAATTAGAAAAGGGCAACAGGGCTCCCTATAAACTCTTTTGGGCTTAGCTCATGTCCAAGCATAAACGTTGCACATAATCTGTGTCTCCCAGCTCCATTTTAAACAGAAGGTGCTCAGTCTGCTTCATTTTGCTTTTATTGTTAAAAATAACTGCGCTTCTCCTACCAAGCCATAGGTTCCTGACAGTTAGATACTCTGACACACCGTAAGTCAAAGTTTGAGCCCTCTCAGCCTCAGCTCTGTGGATGCAGAGCGTGACTGAGAGCTGTGGGTGACAAAGGGCCACAGAGGACGTCAGTTCGAGATGTTACTTCAGTTCTCTTTTAAAAGCATCCCAAAGCAGATCTAACGAGCAACAGGCCCACATACACACAACTGCACAGAGAAGAGCATAAATGTCCCCAGCCCTGCCCTGGGCTTCCTCCTCCTGCCAGTTTTCTCTTAACAGCGCCTTATGGCAGGTGTCAAAGCAATTGGTCATTCACCAGCTCAAACCCCTGCCCAGCGCAGGGAGGGTGAGACGCGATCGTGCTTTCTCAGGGCGCCTTTGTGCTCAGGCGGCGCAGGCACTTTGCAGTCAGTCTCCTTGCGGCAGAGCGCTGACAAAGCTGGCTGCCAGCTCCAAATATAAAGTGTCACTTCAATTCCCAGCCTCCAGGGAAACCCAGGCCCCTAGAACAATGGACACATGCCAAACAATTGCTGTAATTCAAGGACATTCTGGCTCACCAAACTGAAGGCTTTTGGCTCCAGTCCATACTAAGTACTTTGCCATTAGCCAGAAGCACTGGTAGCAGAAATTAGGATTACTCTTTCTTGAGGAACCAAGAGTTAAGCAGGCTCTAGGAGAGTGTCCCAAGACACTGCTAAAGGAAAGACTTGTGATCCAAGTCAAATGCTCTCAGTGTGACAGGGCAGACAGAATTCAGGGACAAAATAATTATGAAGGAGGACAAGGAGGAATATTTTGAAAACTCTCAGAAGCAGGGAGATAGGTAATTAGCCACATGCCATCTTCCCTTTATTCCCAGTTTCATAACTAGCTCAGCCTCAATAAGAAATCTCACCCTTATTCCCACTTTGTTTGTTTTGCACTCTAAAGTAGGATAAACCATTTGGCAGTTAGATCTCAGGGACCATGGAGAGACAAACAAAATAAAGCTCTTTCTAAAGCAAGCCTCTGGCCTTGCCTCTTCCAGCGTCACACAACAAGGGCATCTAGGTTAGAAGCTGCAAAATAATAGCTCCCTGCAGGCTGTGTGCTGGAAATTAATACTCACCCTCAGCTGTGCTCCCTCAGAGGCACAGGCAGACTTTTATTTTAAAGCAATTTTTATAGATGGATTTTTCTATACACCTTCTCCACTGAGACCCCAAAGTTTTCTGCTCTAAAGCAGACAAGCTGATGATGCAAACAGGATGTATTTCACTATGAATCCAGCAAAAACAGGTCCTCAGAGCTGGGAGCGGATACTCACTTTAGCTATCGACGTGCAAAGACTGTCATGTTCCAGGAAGAATTCCTCTATGGCAAATAAGGCATTCAAGTGATCTGACGCTCGTTTTATGTAGTTCTTAAACAACGGGGTCCAGTTCTTCAACAGCTGCAGAGGAAAAACACAGAAGAAGAGTTCCTGAGCTACAAGATGGATGTGTACACTCAGCCCTGTTTCCCAGCTGTGTTGCACTAAGACAGTGACCCAGGGAAGCATTTTAAGAGACCGTTCCGTTGACCACTTCATATATTTGTCCTACTCTGTCCATGAAACAGGTGGTATTAAGTCTCACATGTGCACATAGGACCTGGTTTTACTAAGCAGCTTTGAGAACATGCATTAGTTTTCTTGGTTTTTACTTTCTAGATTGAATAGTAGATTATCACGATAAATGTGTTTAGAGTCTGGTACTCAAAATCACTTCAAACCAATAAAGAGAGGTATGTACACGCTACTCAAACCTTCTCCACAGAGCAGCTGACATTTCAGTGGAATTTTCCTTCAAAGCAGAAGAGCAAATACAAAGCAGAAGAGCAAATAAGAAAAAAGCGAAAAAGATAGTGCCAGGATAATTACCAGCTGAGTAGAAGTGGACAGTGCAAAACAGCCACCCCGAGAACAGGAACACAGTGGAGCAGCCCCGAAGTGCAAGTCACACATTTGCTGTGTGCCCACAGGCTTGTTTGGATTCTGGAGTCTGCTGCAGGGAGCGGGCAGGAAGGATGAAGGGCAAGAAGTTGTTACACTATCAGCTGATCTCAGGTCTCTCCTCCAAGGCTTATTTTTTTATGAAGCCTTTAGTTTTGGTGCTGCCTCTTCAAACAGTATTTCTGCCCAAGTTCCCCCCAGCTCTTTCACTTGTTGTACGTATCTGGAAAGCAAGCAGCAGGGAAAGCTCTGCAGAGCAGCACAGACTGACTTGAATCTGGGATAGGAGGTAATAAAGATACTTACAGCCCTGCCCATAACAATTTTTAAAAGTATCAGAACTAGGATAAGATGGAAAAATTCCTCATTGGCTACATAGTGACCAGACCATTTTAGAAAAACATTGTAGGAAATTAAATTGAGTTCCACATCTCTTTTAATAGATTAATTTAACAGCAGGCACTCCTGCAACTCCATCCCTGGCATGCCCGTACAGATACACTATTTTACTATTATTTTCAACAGTGTGTCCTTGCAGAACACATCTGGTCTGTTTTGAAGGGAATCAGGTTATTCTCAGGGGCTTGGGCTGTGATGAAGCAGCTGAGTCACCTGCATTCAGGGTTAATCAGCATTATTCTGCCCAGGACAATAGATAACAGGCAGTAGCCCTGCCAGAGGGATTGCTCCAGGACACAGCGCAGCTAGAACACAGGCTGGCATGGGCTGCCAAAGGTACCCTGTGCTGGGAATAGCGCTCAGCCGCTCCCTAGTACTGCACTTCATCACCTCTTCAGAGCCATTTGCTATGCAACCCTGCTGTAATTTGCATGCCCCACGCAGAAACAAAGAAAGAGATTAGTACAAACAACCTGATCTGTATAGTACTACACGGACTGGCTCAAGGAACAACAGTAATGGCACAGAATGATCCTCATCATCGTGGTATCACCACAAAAAGCTGAGTGTTGTGTGGCATATTTCCAGAAAGTATTTTAGCCTTTATCAAAAGGTTTAATTCTGAACACTCTTCCATCCTCTACAATCATCTTCTGCATTTTTATTATCCTTTGGAATTCTTCAGCTCAAATGTAGCAAAGCTACCTGCAAGTTCCTTCCAGGCTGAGAAAAATTTTGTAATACCTTTCTGTTAACACCTTTAAATCATAAGCAGGCACAATTCTAATCAGAAACTATTGAGTTTCTGAAAGCAAGTAATTTATAAAGAAAGCAGAGCTCTAAACACAGCCCCGGAACTCAATCCAATACGCCTATTGCTGGGAAAGGGAGAGAAAAAAATATGCAATCTCAGGTTGAGAACATGCACTGTGCAGTACCTGGTGCTAAGGGTGAAACAGGGCTCAGCTCCACAGAGCCCCCAGCAAACACAGGCCTGTGAGCCCCTCTGACCAGAGAGGCTGTTCAGGGACTTTCATGAAAATCTGAACTGGGGAATTAGAGGCTTGCAATTATTTTAAATTGAAAAAAAAAAAAAAGGCTGAAAATTGTGAAGAGATACCTGACAAAGAGACCTGTGGACAATATCGTAACTCTCCAGGTTTTGACTCTACCTGGGTAATTCCTCAAAACAATCTACAGTCTGGAGAAAGCAATCAGATTCTTCTGACACATTGATTCATTTTTCATCAGATCTGGCCATTGATGCTGAGCAGCTTCAACTTCAGAGAGCTTTGTGATCCACTTTTCTTTGGCCAGAAGGGTAGTCTCAACACCGGGCCTAATTTTACCCCTAACCCCAGCACAGGACACCATCATGAAGTACATGCAAAGCACAAGTGGCAAAGCTATAACTCCAGCCTGTTACACCATAACGCCATCTGTGCTGATCGCCATAAATTGCTTCAGTGAAAGCAGAGATCCATTTGGTCCCTGAATAAGTGATCCCATGTTGTGTCCACTTGCACGATGTTACCAAAGACTACGGCTCCCAAACTGAGCTATATTGCCTCCCACAGGGCCCCTTCAGACATACTCACCTACATAACCTTGTTCGATGCTGCTCCAGTGACAACAGAAGCACAGCCTTCAGTTTATTGGCAGCTTCAGCCACTATTGCTCAAATCATGCCTACAGTTCTAGGAAAGGTCTGGTTTTCTGCACCATCTCTGCTTTACACCTTGTACAAGAGCCAAACGAGACGCCTGACATACATCAAGCTACGTAACTCCATTTCTCAAGCCTCCATGTTTCATCTGAAAAATACCCACGGGCATATCCTTTACTGGATGCTTGTTTCCTAAAATTGCTGCAACACTTCAGAGCTTTGTGCTCAGGGGCCAGCACCTCAGAGCACATACTGTGGTTTCAAGTCAACCCATACATCATAACTATGGCATTTCCACAATTTCCCCTCCTGAGCTGTCTCGGACTGCTCTACCATCGCTCTTACACAGACAACCCATCTTCCTTCAGCATCCCTCAGTCAGACTTGAGCTAGAAAAAGAGTGAGAAACACAAAACAGCTCAGCAAAGTTCAGTGGGCTTCTGATACTCACCAGTCTCAGAAAACAATATCTCCATCTCATAGAAAGTAGCACTTTGCCGTGTGTAAACCATCGCCAGCAGATCTCAGCTTAATACTGCTACTGACTGAGGCGGTTTCAGCTGCACAGCTATACCCTTCAGCGACATCATTTTGTTATGTACTAACCTACACCAAGCTAGTGCATGGGGTTCTCAGGATCTAAGGAATAGTAAATTAACAGAGTGTACTTTCACTGACTAGGGAACCACGAGTTGCTGAAAAGCCACAGTTTCAGATTCTGTACAAACATGCATGTTCTGCCTGAAGAACTGGTGTCTTCAGAGCACTGCTGGTAAATAAAACACAAGCTTCTGCGCAGGAAGACCATCAATGTCTGTTTAACGAGCTTTCGAAGGCTGGTTCAGCACCTCCACCAGAGGCACATCTCAACTCCAACATCTTGGGTTATTGTAACAGTGCCTGACATCACACACGCAATGGCACATTAACAGGACGCCTCGCCAGGACGCTGCCTTCCTGCCGGTTCCAGCACAGAGCACCAGCACAATTCTGCACACAGTAAAGGCACCGAGGCACAAAACCATCCCAGAGAAGGATTCTCTAAGAAACTTCCAGGTCGTTCTTTACAAAGGAGCATCTGGAGAAACTGGCTGCTGTGATGGTCAATTGGTTTGATGCTTGGCTCTCTTTGATAAAACTAGGGATAACTTGTGTTTCATAAATGCATATGCCACACAATTCCCTGCCTAGAGAAATCCCACGTGTCCACGAGACTGGGCATGGTCACCCTGAATATTACATTCAGATTATTGTCACTTCTCACTAAAGGCGAGTTGATCTGCTGTCTCTGCTGCTAAACATGGGCGCCAGCTTTCCTCTGCTGAAATATATACGGACAAAGCTACCTAGAGGTAGGCCCTTCATGTTCCTCCATTGTCTTTAGCTTCTAAGGGGTTTTGGGCTATTATACAAAACATTCTGCATTTATATGGTAACCTTTATTGCAGACTAGAACCTCTTCTGACTGGGTGCTGCAGCGAAGTTCTGCATTAGGAGCCCAATCTGGGAGACAAAAAGAGATCTCATATACAAGCTGGAAAGAAAGGAAGAAAGAAAGAAACAAAACAAACAAACAAAAAAGGAAAATATCCAACAACACCCTAGACAGCTATCGACTCCACACAACCTCTTGTCTAGATGTACTGCTTTCCACTTGGAGTCTAACACCTGCTCTAACGTTTTCTTCAGTATTCCTCCTTCGATTCTCTTTTTCCAGAACAGGACATCCTATGCAAGAACACAGTCTCGAAAAATGAATTTAAACAGAGTGAACAGCGAAATCTCACTAAGCCATCTGATTAATAGATCAGTTCACATGGATGTTTCCCACAGAAGGCATCTCCACACGTCCAGGAGATGAACCATCTGCCATGCTTACACCTACATAAAGAATCATTAGTTTTCCACTCTCCTCCATCAATTGAAAGCACATACTTCCTCAGAGAAAGGATAATGAGGACGTCTAGTTTTCCTCTTTAGCTCCATCTCCTAAAAAAAATAAATTAGTCCGTCCCAAACAGGTGTCAGACCCACTCATTCTGAAAGAGCACCTTCATAACCAGTAGAGTTTGCAAACTCAAATACACAAATGGGCCATAGGAAAGAGAAAAAAACACTACAAAGGCTTCGACTTGGATCAATAAAACCATTAAGATAAGCCTGCCTGCTTTTTAAAGCAGATCTTATCCTGTTTTGTTAGGAAATTGAAATCGCTCTCACCCAGTTATACAACCCCTGTCTCTTTGGAGACACAACAGAACTCTGTATCTTCACTCAAAGACAACTATATCATGCCTTTGCATTTGGCTGGAAAACAACTGGCAGCAATTACAGCCTGCAGACAAGTACGGTCTTGGAAAGGATCCTATGGGGAGAGGAGCGCTCCCTGCTGCCCCACGGACAGGGCTTTGGATGGACTGGAACTGGCTTCCTGGAATGCAGAGACATCTCGAACAGCCCCTCTCCTTTCTCCTTCACAAGTGATGCACTTCGATCATCACACAAAGCAAACGGAAACAACTGCAGGTGCTGAAGTAGAGCTGCTACAGTCTCAGCGAAGTTCTGTCAAGCATGTACAATTGTTTCAGTTCACTTTTACTTCTATAGAGGACAAAGGTGCTCATGAACTCAAGGAGTTCGAGTGGCTTCAGGCTGAAGCAAAAAGACTTCTCAGCCTGAAAGTTCCTGGGGCATCCAGACAGACTCCCACACACAACAGGAGAAAGCGCAAAGAGTCAAATGGAGCAGCACTCACGGGAAGTAACGCTGAGAAATAGTTCTGGGAGTCCAGGTTTGCATCCAGCTGCTGCAGCGGGAACTCCAGGATCACTTTACTGAGCACCTGCATCATCTCCTTCAGGCCAATGTTATATGCATACCTGCAAGCAAAAAGGCCAAAAACCCCAACATTTCACACTATCTGATATCTGCAGACCGTGGTTCTTCACATAGATACAACAGAAAATTTGATTTTCATTTTCCAGACTTCTGTTTGGGTTTTTTTTTCGTTTTCCCAAATATTCAGGCAATAAAATCACCTTGCATTGCACCAGGCCCTGCTTAAGGTCACAAGTCCTGAAAATCTGCTATCACGGTGGATCAAGCTGCTGCAGGGACAGCACCCTCACATTTACCAGAGTGCTGTAGGAATACTGTTGCACAAAAGATGGAAAACAGGTCTGTATTTGAGAAATATGAGGTAAAAGGCACTCTGATTATGTGTTTTAGGCTTGCTGCTGTAAAAACAAAGTGGACAATCCACAGCACAGCCCCAGCTGCAGGCTGGTCACACATTGCAATACACAGAGCAGCAGCCCTTGCACGAACTCCCATGCAGTCTGCGCCAAGAACTGGTTTGCTCTCTGTAGTCCACAGTTACTTAATAGCAATTCAATCTCTTGTTACAGAACTGGGGCAGGAAAAGCCTGACCACTGAGAATGGTATAGGTGCAGCTGGCGCCCTCCCTGTCATCATTCAGCCATGACCTCTAATGTGCATTTCTCAGGCTCTATACCGACAAAACTAATGTTTAACCACCAAACATTGGTATTCATATGGTTTCTCCTTTCTAGATCCACTGCTCAGTGTGAGGGACAGCATCTCTCTAAGAACACTCACTTGAGGGAGTTGATTTCCAGGACGAGGTTGTCACAAGAAATGTTTTCTTCTTCGCCCCTCTGTAATGTACCCAGAACCTCATTCTGGAAAACTAATGAAAGAAAGGACAGGCAGTTAGACAGGAAAGAGAAAAACACAGATTCTTCAAACTGTTCATTACTGAAGAAACTACGCCCTTAACAACAGAAGCATCCTGACACAGATGTCTACTTGTTCTTCACGAGCTGGCACAAACCCACATCAACTATACTTACAAATAGTGGAGTATAATTCAAATAAATGAGATGACCTACTAGACATAATTGATATATCCGCACAAACCAGTTCAAAGCTATTTACCTCTGCAACCTTTTAGAGCAGAGTTTCTGTTATACTTTCACAATCTAGCCTTTCCTATTCAGGCAAACCTCATCTTCCCTGAACTAAAGATGTGAATTCAAACCTAAAATTTATTGGTTTAATTTTCTCTGGGGACATATTTTAACATGAAAAATGCTTTTTTTTCCAATTTCACTTGAACCCCTTTCAAATCCAGGTAAGCTGGAAAACCAAAACACATTTGCCGAAAGAGGCAGCTCCTACAAGGATATTTAATTCTCCAGTAAGCTGTTCACAGAGGTAAACTCCACTGGACTTTCATGCAGTCTCTGAGTTTAGGCAATAATACTGCCATTCAAACAGACAGTTCAGGGAGGTCACTTTCATGAAGGCCCAGTAATCGGGAGTGAGAAAGGTGAAGGATCTTTGTCCAGCTTCTCAGCCTTGCCTGCCTTGGGTTAACACAACAGCAATACTGGGAATATTAAAGAACTCTGTAGAAAATACATGAAGTGAGGTCAGGAAGCAAATGCATTACAGACATCCACGAATTTTCCATTGTACTTGGAGAAAGCAGCACAAATCTCACTCTCACAGCACTAAAGTAGCAGCAGCAAAAAAAAATCTTACTCTCACTGCACCATCTGCAGACTCACCATCCTCCTTAATAGTCCCATTTCTCACCTTTGATGTCATCCAGCTGAGGGGATGCTGCCCGACTGTCTGGCTCCTCAGAGCCCATGCTCAGGTCGCTGTCTGACTCGCTCTCTTCCTCTGAATGCGCAGCTGGGCCTGGTGAAGAAGAGAAGATGCAGCATTCAACACTCAAGAGCCGCAGCTGTCATATGCATGAGCAACTAGGTGTCCACAGACTTCCCAGCCAAGTCAGCAACTATCTGTCCTTGCAAGGAAGCTTCTGTTCGCAGGTCGAGATGGTTGGATTTGCTGCAGAGGGAATGCTGCAGCTGGCACTAGGCTAATGGGACTTCTTACGAGTCTGCAGGCAGACAACAAACGACAGGGACAGAAGCAAATGCATTTTGCACAGACTGCTGACTCACAATGGACCAATGTCAACAGACACTGTCACCATCAGGAAGAAAGCCAGCAGTACCCGGAATGGCCAAAGCATAATCCCTCTAAGGGATGGCCTGGTATCCCACAGTGCACCACTCACAGCTGTGTTAGCGCAAGCCAAAGATTATGATAATAACTGTCTTTTACAGAGCATGGGAAGAGGATCTGGTCCACCATCTGCCTTCACCTCTCGCCTTGCCTCCACACACACGTTATTTGGAGCCAGCCTGCTTCACAAAGCCCAGGTCTTATTCTAGACACTCAGCAAGTTTACTCGATATAGGTCTGTCTGTCCATCCCCAGGGGACTACACTGAAGTTTTCCTCACCCCATAGGCTTTGTCTCTGCTCTTCTTCATCCTCTTCATTCTTGTCATCTGCTTTCCAGAGATAGCCTCTGCCCTCTGAGCCTACATCCTTTTTATTGTATCCTGAAAAAGAAAGAGCGATTAGGAGGTAGATGTACTGGATCTGCTTACAGGCAAACCTGACACAAGCTGGTATAACCTGCTTTCTACTGCCCCTAAATATCCTTCATCAAGAGGGAGCTGGGATTCCTGCAGATGTGAATGGATTTCAGCTTTTATCTTCCCAATTGACTTGACAAGTGACCGACTTACTCCTCCATACAGCAAGAACATTCAGCTGACCATGTTTAGATCCTGCGACAAACTCAGACTGGTAGAAACAGTATTTCACAAGGACAAAGTCCTTGGACACAGTCCAGGTACGAGGACATAGATCTTGCAACCTGACTTAAACTGAACATCTCTTCTAACTTCAGCTTACTGCTGATGGCTCCTACTCTAAGGAAAATGGAAAATACCTGAGTCTCCGAAGATTTTAATACTGGTGTACTGAGGTGCATCTCACTGTCCAACTTGAGCTGAATATCCCTGCTTGCCCTACTGAAAACACACATATTCCAAGCTGAATGCAGCCCTACGCTTCAGCCTGGCACTGCAGAGTCTAGAATAGAGGAGGGAAAAACCCCAAAAGGTCATGGAAGGCAAAGCCCTCTGCACAGCCTGAGCACACGCAGCCAGAAACTCTCATACCTTTCAGTTTCACCTTGCTCTCCTCCTTGTTCACACCAGAATCATCACTGAACTGGTCATCATCCTCTTCCTCCTCATCTGGTGGGTGCAGAGAGATCACTGTGCCCTCAGAAAGAGTGATGCCAGGACCTACTACTACCTGCAAACATGTGCAACACATCTTAATGAAGAAATACCCTGACTGCCACCTTGTACCTCCACCAGCAGGGACAAGAGCTGCTCTGGACAAGCTGTACCCGAACAAGTATAACTGAAGACATCAGCACTGCTAGATCACATACTGTACTACCCAAGGAAACAACAGGAAGACAAAGGTGGGAGCAGAAACATGTCCACCACCTCTGCAAAAAGGCCTGGAGCAGCCCTGTATTCTGTTATGGTCTGGCGTAAGTCTAGTAACAGTAGTAAGTCTAGAAGTAAGTCTAGAAAGGCAGCAAGCAGAACAGACATAAATACAACTCACCTGAGAGGAGAGGACACAGCGGGGCTTTAGCTTTACTTTCTCCTTCACTTCAGCTTCATCGCAGATAACAGAATGGCAGATCTCCACATTATCTGCTATGTGTACTCTGTCCCAGAGAAAAGCTCCATCCAAACGGACTTCATCACCTGTTATACATCACCGAGCACAAATATGTTCAGCAAGGCAGTTTCCTGCTCTCCCACACTGCTGTGTTCACTGGAAAACATCTTACTGAATCCCAGTGCCCTTGATGCACGATGGATGTTAGATGAAATGTAGAAATATGCCTTAGAGGCCTACAGCCACTTCTTGCCCAAAGCTAAAAGACACGTTTGTTCTCTGCAGAGAAGCTGACAGTAACAACTGATATATTGGTTTTGCACAAATACAGCCAAATCACAAAAAAAATTCCAGCCAAAATGAGAAGTAGTACAAGGCAGCTCACAAAACAGGGAGAGGTGTCCCTCCTTTGAAGGATGTTGGTGGGTGGCAACTCCAGATCAGTAAGGGTCATGCAATCTCTGCTGCTGAAACAAGTTATTTGCATGAAGCGCCTTCCACCCTTCAGCATCATTATGGTATCGTGAAAACTTTAATCTGTTTCCTCTGCTAGAAAGGCAAGCTTTCCTCCTTGCTTCCCGTTAGAAGTCAATCAGAACCCACCTATCACCATCTCTCAGAGCCAAACACACTTTGAAAACTAAACCCCAGCACCTTGTGCCCTTGCCCGGCAAGGCCTACACATCCCCCATTCCTGTACTCACCTATCCTGCAGTTCTGCCCAATAACGCTGTTTTTTATGGAGCAGTTGCTGCCGATGACCGTTCCCCGCCCAATGAGTACGTTCTCCTCCAGCACGCTGCCATGGCCCAGACAGACATCCACTCCTCGGTAAACATTGTGTTTAGAATGGGTGTAACTCTGATTCTTGTCATCGGTGAAGTTCATCTCTGGAGTCAAAGGATAAACCCAGCGCCGGATGATGTCAGAGCACACAGCTTCATACATTTGCAGGTTGCATATATGGGCACCATACTCTTCTGTCGTTACGTGCATATGGATCTGGTTCCCCAGGACCTGGGAGACAGGCAGGAGCACATCAGAAGATTCTTTAATGCAAGGTAAGAGGATCTCCCTTGTAACAACCCTCTCCTTACCTCCTCATTCACCAACAGGCCACGCACAAAGTCATCCCGTGTCTGGTAGTCGAAATTGTCTGTGAAGAGCTCAGCCACCTGCCAGGAATAAAATATAAGGAAATAATTGTTAGCAGAAAATATTGCCAGGGAAACCAGATAATTAATGGCTCTTCAGTGGTTCTCAGAGAGCTGAGTTACACAGTGTAGGAAAGTGATGCTCTTGCGTTGAATAAAGCTTTGATTCCTTCTGCTAGGAGTGTTCACCTTCCCATCTCCTCCTTCTAACGGAGACTATGAACAGATCCTGGTTTCCAGAAGGGGCAAAACATTGCTTTAGCATTTCCAAGCAATCTGCCCAGCCTCACTTTGTAGTTTCACTCCCAAAGGAAGGCTGTAGACCAGCTTCTCCAGATGTGGAAGAGATGTTAGTGAGCGTAGGCTGGAATCATCCTGAATGTTACCCTAACACAAGTACCAGCTTACAAGTACTGACATTTCTCCATAGCAGACTTCACCTCTGCTCCACCGATGTTACTGTACTCAAAGTGACACCACTGGCATTCCATTATAGTTTCATCCTCTGCCAAATCAGCCAGTCTACGAATATATCCACTGTCTAGTTTTGCCTGGGCTCGAGCAGTAGATGCCAGATGCACACTGAGCGCTCTCACAGTCTGCAGAGCAGCGCCACATGATCACTTGGGCTCTCAGCTCTGTCACTCAGCACAACTGGGACTTCTGTTTTCCAGACCTGCTACACACAGGCCACATGCACCCCCTGCACATCAGCAGCACCAACAGAGCGATGCAGGTTGAACTTTGGACCTTCAGAAGGGCAGAGCTCACCTGCGGAGAGCAGATGCTGATATGACAGTCCAGCAAGTCATGGCGCACCTCAACATTCTCAATAGAATTCTGGAACAGACTCTGAAAGAGGAAAAAATTCAGATGATCTGAGTGCCTCACACTGTACCGAACCCCAAAAGCCTTCTATAAGCCAGGGGCAGCATTGACTGAATCATTAAACTAGCTGAAGTGCTGAAGATCGGAGAAATCTACAATCTACACTGAAATACAAGCTTAGTGGGCAGAGCCTGGTCACGCTCAGAGCAACATGTCAGTCAGCAGCGACTGCCCTCATCCTTACACAGTGCAGCTCTTCAAGAAACAGCTTGTGCTTCCAACAACCACTTCTGCAGGAGGCTCCTTACCTTAGTTGCTGGGAGCTACAAATGTACAAAGAACATTAATAAATGAAAATGCAATATTCATAGCTTCCATACCCTCTGTGGATTTTTACAGCCCTGGGGTTCTTGTTGTTGTTTGTTTTGTTTTTTCCTTTTTGGTTTCATACAGTGACTTGTGCTATCATTTGAAGGTAAAAAATAATCTACTGATTACTAATTTGGGAATGAAAATGCCATATAATCACAGTGTTAATACTGAGATGAAAAAAGGAAAAGGTCCATTTATCTCACTGAAGAAAAGTGCCTCCACAGACATTTACAGAGCATTGATTACATTATCAGTAGAGCCTATAACCTTTTCAGGTGAACAGTACAGGCAGAGGTAATAGGAGGTACCACCCCTTGCACCTACTGTTATTCCATCCCCTGTGCCAGCTCAGTGCCACTTCAAACTGGTTTGTGTATGACAGTGGTACACGCGTTCCAATTTGAGAACCCCTGTGACAGCACAAATCACCCACCTCCCTCATTTCACATGGAGAAAAGGAACCAAATAAATACAAAAACTGAACCGTGGGAAATACGTCTGCCCCGTCTTCCAGCTCTAAAATGAATCCCAAACATCTGTCCAAGCACAGTTTCACCAAGCCTCAAATAAAGGTTAAAGGGGAAAACAAGCCGGTTTACCAAGAGTTACTTCCTATCATCTGCTCCTCCAAAAGAAGCAGCAAGCACAGTGCCCCAGCCTGCCCTCAGGAAGGGTCTCCTCGGGCGGCTGCTTCACTACCGCAGCCCTTTTCCACCCGTCAGGTTCCAGACGCACCATGGGAAAGCGGAAGCGTTTCAGCCCCTGGGTTCTCTGGTAGTGAAGGACGCGGTTTGTGGCACTGTCCATAGCAATAATAATGTCGTCCTCTTTGCACCTGGCATGGTGACCGGGTGAGGACTCCTTGAATATCATCGTCATCACAGAAACATTCTTTTCCATCTTACGACGCAACCTGAAAAAGAAAGGCAGAACTTTAAAACCACTCTTCAGAGAATTAAAGCCCAGAACCTCAACACACCAGGCAAACATCTGCTCCTTTCAACACCTACTTGTGCTCTTCCAGGGCTTTGGATATATTAAAATTGGACACCACATCTCCGGTGATGAGAATGAAGTCGGAACGAACAAGGGACTTGGCATCAACATCTCGTAGCACATCACCAAGGGAGCGGTACAGCTCAGAAGTCACAAAGCGCACCGTGTTGGGAGAGCTGTGGCGGCACCACTTGGATTTTCTGGAAGGAGAAAAATGCATTGGGACAGCATAAAGAGAATATTCCTATAGAGAATGTACTAGGACACAGTGCCCCAGTGCACACCACATCTGTAAGCGAATAAAAGGAGAATCCAACAACGAGCCCACTACACATAGCTCAGGTACGTGCATGTGCACAGGGTTGGACTTTGACACCGCAGCTTATGGAAACTTAGGAAACCCGATTCCACTGTGAGCAAAGTTTTGACGAAGGAGAAGGAAGAGTTACTCGCAACCCAAACTTTTTTTTCTCAGGAAGCAGCACCTGAGACAGGGAAAAGGCTGCGCACTTCTCTTTAGCTTGCAAACCTGCAGCATGCAGAGGCAAAGGAGCTGTTTTCATTTGCTGCCTGGCACACCAACACAGGGCATAACGCAAAAGGTGGTACCCTAATTTACATGGCTACCCACAGGAAACCCCGGCTTTGAGACAAGGGAAGTTAAATGCTGATAGAAATGCAGTCCCAAAACATTCTGCCCTTTTAATACACTGCGCAACCACACTCCACAGGAGGAACGGTCTTTGCTGAGATGTGCCAGGAGACAACTGTTGAAAGAGAATCTCTTGCACACAGTTTTCACCAGAAGGATCAGTGAGACCTTTGAGGCTTGCTGGAGGACAGAAGAATCTTTTGCATTATAAAGCTAAAAAGAAGAGATTCTTACTGTAAGTGCTCTTTTATCTCAGCTGACTTCCAACAGCAGAAAACAAAGGTTTCTTCAACTCCAGTTGCTGTGAGGAACTCCAAGGTATAGTCAATCATAGCCACATTTGCCATAGGTAAAAGGGCCTAAAAATATAAAAAGACACATAGATAGCTGAACAAACACTCTGTACCTCAATATCAGCAACGGTCCCTCCAACTTGAGCACATATCATCAGTGGCACCAGAAAAATAACTGCTCTATCTCTTTTTAACAAAAATTTTCGAAGTTGATCTAAGAAATAAAAGCTAGTTTCTGATCTTCTGTGGGGGCAGATTCTCACTTCAGAGAACAAAGCATAAAAGTGAAGTTATCACACATAAAACTCTTCACAATGACTCCAGTAAGTGAGAGAGACTAAAAAAACCCCAAATCCCAGAGTGCTGATTCCCTGAGGCAGGCTTTAACTGCTACAAGAAAAACCTGTTGGACATGAACGATGAAGCCACAGGAATATGAGTGTCCAGAATTAAACATGGGGAAAAAAAACCAACATAAACTGGAGTGAGTATTCTCTTGACTTGAGTTTCAAGTCTCACTTTTAAATGCAGTTACTGATTCACAACTGAGTGATCTCATACTATTTTTAACTCATTTTTTGGTGATGTTTTGTTTCAATCATGAGCTCGCGTGTATAATTATGACCACCACAAACACTTAATCAGCAAACGAGGCAAGATAATTGTTCAGACCTTCATTCTCCAGAAGCGCTCTTTCCTCTAACATACAGACTTCTCATCTGGATAATTAAAGTGCTTTCCCCATCCATCTTTCTGGCCATATTCTTTTACCCACTACTGCTGGCAAGGACAGAGATTTCTCCTTCTTTTGCCTTTTGTGGAGCATCTCCTTTATGAGGAAAGGCTGAGGGAGCTGGGTCTCTTCAGCTTGGAGAAGACAAGACTGAGAGGTGACCTCATTCATGTTTATAAATATGTAAAGGGTGAGTGTTAAAAGAATGGAGCCAGGCTCTTCTCAGCGACAACCAATGATAAGACAAGGGGCAGTGGGTACAAACTGGAACACAGGAGGTTCCACTGAAATATGAGAAGAAACTTCTCAGTGAGGGTAACAGAGCACTGGAACAGGCTGCCCAGGGGGGTTGTGGAGTCTCCTTCTCTGGAGACATTCAAACCGGCCTGGACACCTTCCTGTGTAACCTCATCTGGGTGTTCCTGCTCCGGCAGGGGGATTGGACTGGCTGAGATTTCAGGTCCCTTCCAATCCCTAACATTCTGTGATTCTGTGCCTGTCAGAAACAATCCTGCTCACACCGGCTCCCACACCAGACGAAAAGCGAGCAGTTTCTTGTGCCACATGGAAAAGCAAAGAGCAGCAGTGCAGCAATGAGATCCTCGCTGTCCCTCCAGCGGGAGATATAAACTCTCGCCACCGAGGAGAAGCGCTCAGAGGCTCCCGCAGCGGGGGAGGCAGGAGAAGCGGCGGGGGCGCCCAAGCCCCGGGCGGACACGGGGGCCCCGCAGCCTCCGGGACCCGCCGGGCGCGGCTGAGGCGGCTTCGCCTCCCCCCGGCCCAGCCCGGGGCTCTCCCGGCGGGACACGCCGCGCTCCCGGGCCCCGCTGCGCTGCGCGCTGCGCCTTGCACCACAGCCGGGCGGCCCCGGAGGAACCGGCCCGGGACAGGCGGGGGCAGGCAGGGGGGATTGCTCACCCGCGGCCGGTCTTTGGAGATAGGGAAGAAGCGGCGGTTGAAGCTGTCGGCGACCAGCACGGCCTGGAGCGGCGGCGGCGGCTCCTCCTGCGGGTCAGAGCCCCGGGCCGGCCCCGCGCCCGCCGCCCGCCTCGCCGCGCCGCGCGCCGCCATCTCCTCACGCTGCCTCCGCTCCCCGCTTCCGCTTCCGGCTCCGCGCCGGAAGCAGCGACGGCAGCTCGGCGGGGACAGAACAGCGCGGCGCGGCGCGTTCGCGGGCTCGCAGCGGCCCCGGAGGAGCGGGCAGGGCTGGCGGGGTGCCGGGCGGGAGCCAGCCCCGCAGAACGCGGGCTGGGCGTAGGTGGACGGGGAGGGGTTCGGGAGCTCCTGGTGGCCTCCCCAGCGCTTTGCCCCACCCCTCGGCACCTGCCTGCAGGGGACCCGCCGTTGCCCGGTGGATCTCAACGGGCAAAGCCGTGGGAGCCGCTGGCCCGTGTGCCCCCGGGGCTGGGGGGCGTTGGCACCAGCACCCCCGGGCAGGGCAGGGGACCCACCGAGAAACGGGAAAAGCCTGGATTTCCCCACAGACGTTGCCCAGACACCCTCGGGGCGTGTAGTGCTTTGCTGCAACCCGGCAATGTCCACTTTTGGAAACAGTTACGTTTTCTTGATACACTTAGAATCATAGAATCGTTTCATTTGGAAGAGACCCTCAAGACTATGGTGTTCAACCATCACCTAACTCTAGCGCTAAAGCATGTCCCGAAGAACCTCATCTGAACGCCTTTTAAACGCCTCCAGGGATGGTGACTCCACCACTTCCCTGGGCAGCCTGTTCCAACGCCTGACAGCTCTTCATGCAAAGAATTTTTTCCTAATATCCAGTCTGAACCTCCCCTGGCGCAACTTGAGGCCATTCGTGAATCCTGATCCCCCTCCAGCCACCCCCAGCCCAGGCTCTGTCCTCATACAGGTCTAGTTGTATCTCCCAAAGTGCTTCAATATCGGCTGAGAGGGGATGAGCCGTGTACAGGAAGCGTGTCCTCAGCTGAACCCCTGCTCTGCCGCCTCTCTCTGCTGCCAGTCACAGCCCTGCGGTCCCTCTTGCCTGGCACAGCTCACACAGCGCTGCTGCCTGCTCTTTTTTTAGCCAGAGAGAACTGTGTGACAACTCCTGCATTCAAAACTAGGAAAACAGGCCGGGAGGCTTCCCCAGGGAGCTCCCAGCAGGCTGGCGGCAGGAGGGCAGCAGAGAGCTCCGGTGCTGGCGGCAGCGGGGACTTTATCAGCACTGCAGGACATGGTGCTCGCTGCCCTGCGCCCTTGTCATGCTTCTGCCCCTCTCCATGCGGGACAGGCATTCACAGCTCCTGCTCTGTCTCCTCACCAGTCCCTCTTGGATTCTTGTTGTCCCTCGTGCCCCATAAACTGCCCCACTGTGACACCCGCTCTGGTCCTCGCTGCTCCCGTCTGCCAGCAGCTCTGCACCTGCCGCTGACTGACCAGCCAGAGGCTCACGGAGCCGATACACAGTTCAGCTGTGATCCGAGAAATAAACAGACAGCATTTGCGCCTCCGCTGCGAGGCAGGACCCTTCCCCAGGGCGGAACGTGACATGCACTCATCAGCCCAAGGCAAACAGTTCGGCCTTTCCATCCTGTGATGGGGCAGTTAAGGGTGGCACAACGCAATGACAGACCTGCGGTACTGTCCCAGCATTGCTGGCAGCCTGTACGGCCCCCACAGCAGGGCTGGGTGGTCTTTGGTGGGTTCCGAGGCGTGGAAGAGTGTAATATGCAACATGCAGCACTCCTTCCCACCAGCTGAATTGCAGGTTCAGGGCTGACATAGTAGAAAACAACTCTCCCCTGTCTCCTGAAGGACTCTGCAGCATTGGATATTCCCTGAAATTTCCCTTACCAGTTAAAATGTTCACGCATCGCTTATGTGGTGCCATCTGCGCTCAGTAACTTGTGACTGAGCCCTTGCTGTGCCACACCTTGTGGCTGAGCTGCTTGACCTTAGCTAGTGGTTTGGAAAACAGCAGCAAGGATGGACACACTGAGAAAATAGAAATGAGCTGCCCTGGGGAAATAAATCATCCCTGTCCTTTTCAAAAATAGGTATCCGCATACCCTTGGGAATCCTGTTGCCTCAGCAAAGAAGCTAACCCGGGAACAAATGCTCCCAGATGGTTTCGGCCCAGGGGTTACAGCTTGAGGAATGATCCAAGAGGTGGATTTGTCATTGCCTGAGGGCAGGACAGCATCTTCCTTCCTGCCTATGCAGCACTAAGCGCATAAACAGCACCAGAAATCAGGTCTGATCCAGCCTGCACGGCCACTGCCCATGTCAAGACCGGGCACACAGAGCTTGACAGGAGAATCAGCAGATTATCTGGCTAATTACATCCTGTTCTCTCCAAATGAGCCGAGTTTTCAAGACGTTGCCCTGGTAAATTGGCAGGAGCAGGGGAAGACAAATCAAGGTAATTGCTAATGAACTGAACTCAAAATCAGCCCAATATAAATATTCCTCAGGCTTTGCACACATATTTCCCTTTGGTTTCCCTGGGGCCTTGCAAGCCAGTAGCACCCAGGCCAAACATTTTCTGAAAGCGATTTAGTTCCAGGGGTGCTTTTAAAATTGAAATTAGCTCACGAAAACTGAAATGGGGCTGGAGTAGGTTATACTGGAGGTCCATCAAGCCCAATATCCCACTGTGGCTGGCTGGAGGGTGGAGCTTTTTCTTACTCCCCCATCCTTGGACACCCCCAGACAGAGCATCATGGGGCAGCATCCACCAGCTCTGGGTATGACAAGCGTGATGGGGATGCTCTGCTTTCTGAGGCATCCTCCCAGTCTCTGCTCCTACACTTTCAACCTTTCTCTCTCTTCAGTAGCTCTGATGCCCTTGGAGCATCCTTGGATGTTTCAGCAGAGCTATGGAAGGAACATGTGCCATCTCAACTCCAGGTCAGGGATGCAATTAGTGCCTAAATCCATGCAGTGTCAGACGTGACAGGGGCAGGTCTGAGCTTACCCAGGTTGACTGATGCTCACTTGCCAGATGTAGAGAAGGGTCTGCCTGCGCCCTTGGAGGAGCTCCTGCCTCTGGGAGAAGGCGTAGGCAACAGCCAGGACATGCTTACGTTGTTCAGCCCTGAACAGCTCTGTGCCTGACACAAGATTTACCTGAGCACCAAATCAAGTCCTGCAGGTAAAAAGAAAACTGCAGACCACAAGCATAGCAGCAGACATGGAAGTTCAGAAAGACTCTGCATCCTGACCCTTCTGCCTTGTGCTCTCCCTCCCACACCCTGGGATCTGGCCAAGCTGACAGCAGGACACTGACTCACAGGCTGTTCCTCTGCTCTTGGCTTCTTCGGGCCTCTCCAGTGCTTCCCAGCAGAGGGTTTCTGCCAAATGAACTGCTGGGCTTCATGCTCTCTGCAGCCTGCGGCTCCTTGGTCGGAGGCCTTGAGAAGGGGAGCCAAAGGCATGAGGCCACTCTGCATCCCCCTGGGTCTCCACCTGCCCTGGGGTGCTTCTTGCAGAACTCCCCAGCAGCCTTTTCCACCAGCACAGTGCTGGACACAGCACCGTTCCCCTGCTAGCAGGCAGGGTGCATTGCTGCTGCCGAGCTCTGGGCTGCCACAG
Source organism: Caloenas nicobarica (assembly GCF_036013445.1). Lineage (NCBI taxonomy): Eukaryota > Metazoa > Chordata > Aves > Columbiformes > Columbidae > Caloenas > Caloenas nicobarica. The sequence continues at coordinate 21,174,982 of NC_088252.1, forward strand.
CTCCCCGGAGCTCAGCTGCATCATGTTTCGTGTTGTCCCTGTACTGGATGGGATGTGGAATGAGACAGGCGGCTGCTGCACCAGCACCTTGCCAGCTGCCAGAACACAGAGACAGGGCTGGGGGATCCTGTTGCAAGGAGCAGAGCACTTGCAGTGAGCAGAGCGTGGTAGCGGGGTGCTGCTGGGAGATGCTTGTCCTGTGCTGCTGGGTACCACACAGGTAGTGCTGGGCTGAGCGAGGTCCCCACGGGTGGCACAAGTGTCCCTGGAGGGGCAGGGGACAGCAGAAGTGCCCCAGTGCCTGGAGAAGGGACATCCACATGACTGTCCGTCTGTCACTGACCAGCCCTGCCTGAAGCTCAGGAACCTGAAATGGGAGGAGAGGTGGGGAAAGCCCTGCTAAGTCCCAGAGTAGATTTCTCCCTAATTTACTTCTTCCCTGGGGCTTTTCCTGGACTGAGGCTTTAACCTCACAGACACGGACCGGCTTATAAGTGATATTGCCCTGGATATTTTAGCTGAGTTTCCAGCCCTTTATAAGCCTTGTTCCAGTTTCTCCTCCTTGTAATGGTTTTGCTCTCTCCTCATGGCCTCAGCAAACAACAGTTGCTTCCAGACTCCTTATGTAGCCCTTGGATGAAGGCTGTGTGATGGGATACCCTGCCCCATCTTCCAGGATGCTGCTTCCACCATCCCTCACCAGCTGCTGTCCCGAGGAGAAACCCCATCCCCAGAGCAATGGTTCTCACACCCAGCTCACAGACACGGTCTCGCTCAGGTAACCGCGCTGCGGGTGCAGGGCCATGGCTGTGCTGTTCTGCTGTCGCTGCTTGGGCTCCAGCTCCATCCTTTCCTGATTTACTTCTCTGGTCACTCTCAGAGACCAACGAGGCTTTAGGCACAGCAGGCGCAGGCTCCTCAGGCAGCTCAGAGAGGACACCCTGCCCAGGGCTGGGAAATGAGTCAGTGGCCACCTGGGCTTGGCTCCAGCCCTGGGGACAGCAGTCCCTAGAGGCAGCCACCCTGCGTGACCCCAGGAGCCGCTCGAGTCTGAAAAACAAAACACATTTCCCATGGGGGACAGTGCTGGAGCAGTCACGGGGACCAGCAGTCACGGGGACCAGCACTCCCCGTCACGTGGGGACTGCCCAAGGATAAACACCCAGGAGATCACTTTCTCCCTGAGCAAGGCTTGTGAGTCTGCAAACTAATACTTTCCGTGCCCTTTCTATGTTCCTCATTCACATACAACTTTTTGCACCACTGTTAAACTGGTAACACCTCCTTCCCTGGGGTCCTTGGCCTTCAGAGCCTAGGCTAGCCCAGAGTTTATCCCAGCTTTGTGCTTCTGTTTGGCTCTGCACTGAGCCATAAAAAATGGTGTGGCACCCCCCGAGCAGGTCCTTTTTCCCCGTTCAGGGGTGCACAGGGTGGGAGGTAGCAGAGCTGTCTTCTATTTTCTCAGCTAACCCTTTTCTAGCTCTGATCCGTGTGGATTCCTGTAGCAGGAGATGCTGGAAACAGCCTTTCCCAAGCAAGTATGTGAGGGTAAACCAGAGAGACTCGCATTTCAGTAATAAACAGTGTCTGGTAGGAAGGGATCCATGGGCTGAGCTGGAAAAATAAAGACATCTCTTTTGGAAATACAAAGAGCCGAGCAAGATATGGGGCTGAAGAACCACAGCCTTGGGACTGTGGAGATGGGCAGGGAAATGCTGTGCTGCAGAGGGTCGCAGGGACAGGACCTGGTGTCACCTGCATCATGAGAAGGGAACCCACAGTATGCAGCCAGGGCTGCTGGGGGCAAGAAGGGAATTTCCTGGCTCTAAACAGCTGGGGAAAATACCCAGGAGAAGGACGGCTGGCCACCCTTTGACCCAGGGACTCATTTCAAGACTCCCTAGCAGGCTCCAGCCCATCCCTCTGCCCCTTCCCACCCAGGGCCCTCATGCCACCAACACAGAGCAGCCACCAGTGGGAATAGTTGCTCTGTTCCTGCTCCCTTGCTCGGAGGTGTGGCTGCTCCCCTCTCCTGGGCATGGTAACTCCTCATCTCTCATCTTTTCCAGAGGAGGAAAAGGGCTCTTGCAGCATCCCCTCCCCAAGCAGCCCCTGCCCTGCCCAGAGGAGATGCTGCAGGAGGAGTTCTCCATCCATCCATCCATCCATCCATCCATCCATCCATCCATCCATCCATCCATCCATCCCTCTGCCTTCGCCCTGCTGCAGGCACCAGATGCACCATCTCAGGAAGGAGGCAGCTCCACTTTCCACCCCCTGATCTGCCAGAACAGAAGCGAGGGGGAGCTTTGATCAAGGCCCAGCTATCTGTGCTCTGATTGCTGCCTTTCCTGCAAGGGCCCTGCTCAGAGCTGAGGGCACATTTCCTTTAACCCTTCCTTTCCTGCGAGCCTGGAGCTCCACAGGAAAAGTACATTTATCAGAGCTCTCAGCCCAAGGGGCTTCACATTTCCAGGGATGGCTGGGAACCGAGTGATAAAGCTGTGCCTTTTCAAGGATCCATTCACTTACTTGTGCCCCCAGAGTTTTGTTTTAGAAAAGCTTCGTGTTGGGGCTGCCTTAAGGTCTAATTAATAAAGGGAGAGAAGGGGAACTTTCTCAGGGGAACTCGGCAGTCCCCTTCCATCACATCAAAGCTGGTGAGAGATCATGTTATCTTGACAGATGTTGTACACTACAGATCTGGTTACTGAACTTATGTTTCCTATGGCCTCATTCCAACAATTCTTTTAATTTGTTAGGGATATATTTCAAGCTGTAATATGCACATGGTTGCAGAAAAGTAGAAGGAAGTAGCTGATTAATGACCTTTTTCCTGGTAGCGTAGGTATGCCGGTTCCAGCTGCAGTAGATAACAAAGAAAAGGTAATACACTGGAAACCACGCACACACACACAAAAGTTTTTCGGATCAGAGGTTCCTCTTCTGTTTCTTTGAAGCCAAAACAATAATGCTACAATACAACGTGCTAAGCCATGTGATGAGGGTCCATACCTGAGACACACTGAAGAGTTCATCGCAGTGCTCCCACCACTTTTCTGTCACATCAGTGGGAGTATTCAGCACAGGCAGCCAAGACACCTTGGCTCCGGAGGCACCTTCCCCATCTCCACTTCTCTGCAGCGCTCTCCTTTGAGTGCTGGCTTGAGTGCCCTAAACAGATGTATTATTTCTACTTCTTTTTATCCTTTTGCCATCAACTCACAGTCTGTAGCACTGGTGACACCACCGATCACAAGGGTTGATGTCTGCCACCTTGTAGTTATCAAACTTGTTTCTTGCTTGATGCAGTCACCTGCAATTAAATGAAATTATCAGCTCCATGGAGCAGGAATACGGCCCCTCCTCGGCACTCAGGCAGCTCCTGACCCAGCCAGGCTGCCGGAGCCGGGCTGGAGTGCCTCTGGGGCTGTCTGTCCCCATCACAGGGCCACTGCCTCCGAAGAAGGACTCCAGGCATGGCTGCAGTGCCAATGCTATATATGGGAATAAACGCTCTTAGCAGGATGGTAATACTTAGCTTTGATCCTAGGCCCTTAGAGATAACCCAGCAGCTCTGATCCCTGCGCAGTGCAGAGGTACAACCAACCTCTTGGGCAGAGGCATGTGTAAAGACCTGGCTTGGAATTTGAAGGGGTGTCTGCAATGATGTGAAGTGCAAAACAAGGCAAAAGTGAGCCCAGAGGCACCATGGCTGTAGTAACTCGGTGCTGATGCAAGAAGAAAGTCCAGAGCGTGTAGCTGTAAACACACAGCAGGGCTCAATGCTCCCCCCAGGGCTGGATGGTGGAGGAAACATTACAGAGACATCACCCAGAACTACTCTTACCTATAGGTGACCCAGGTGTTCAGCTGGAAACTTGATCTCAATTGTATCTCTGCCTGCAATCACGGGACATTGGAGTGTGACCTGATAAACGCCGGCAGTAAAATGTGTTTTAAACCACCTCTGTGCATTCCGCTGTGCAAACCACTGCAAACACACTGAGGAAATAGAAAAGCGATAAAACAACATTGAAAGTTGGACTTAATTCGCATCAGACTGTAGCCACATTAAGTGCACTGCAGAGACCAGGCCCTGGCTTATTTAAAGACAGAGGAGGCAGCAATAGATTTCACAAAAGCTGTGCAATGCTTGAGCTCATTTTTCCCATCCACATGGAGAGCTGCTGTATTTTCAAAGCAGGAGCAGCTGGTGATTGATGCTACGTGCACCTCACTCTGACAAGGAGCTGGGTCCGAACAGGGTATTTTCCATTAGTTCAAACTGGTTCAATCCTCTGTCTCTAAGGGGAAGCCAGATGCTGCTCACTGATGGGGAGGATCTTTTGCACAACCGTGGTTTGAGACCTTGCTCTGCTTTCCTCCAGCAACTCTCCTTTCCCTCTGTCACACAGTTTCCAGCAGTCACACATTTTTTAGGAGTAGGAACTGAGCCACAAGTTGGAGATGCGATATGGTCACAGAACATGCTGGTGACCACCCCAGGAATTGAGCACCATCACCCTGCTCCCACCACGTAACCTCATGCTGGAGGAGGTGGTCCTGGTGCTTTGAGTCTTTACATCCCTCAGATCCCATGTGCTGCACTCCCGGTCCTGGGGAGAGGGCATGGGGGGTCTGGAGGTCGGGCCATTCTCTGGTTATCAGTATTAGGCTGGGTTTGTTATTCTAAGCATTGCGGGGCTGTGACGTGTGTTAACCAGGCTGCAGACCCTAGAGCTGCTTCCTGCTTCTCGAGCACCATCCCCATCGCTGCAGCCGCGGCTGGGGAGGTTCCTGTCCTCCCACGTTGCGATGGAGAGCAGCAGCAGCAGCAGCTGCAGCGCTTTGTTTCCAGTTGACCTGACTAAGCCATGATTACCATGGGGCTTTTCCTATTAGTGGCTCAGAAACAGCTGGGGGACTCCCCCCCATCTGCAGAGCGTGGGACAGGCACGTGACACAGCTCTGTTGGGCAAAGCAAACCTGCTCCAGACATACACATTCCTGTGCAGGGGTTTCTGTAGCCTTACCAAACAGCCTCAAGGATTCAGACTGACCAGTATTTCCCTTCACTGCAAGCCTTGCCTTGGCTAACCCAGACTGCTGCCTAGGCTTTGTCCCAAACTTTTCAGTGTCCCACAACAGTGGTCCCCATGGTCCCACTGGTTGATGCAATGAGAGGAGATATGAGCAAGTGCTGTGGCCACTCAGGCTGAGACCCATCCTCCTTGCACTGTGGCTCTAGTCCATCACTTGGGGGCCAACAGTCCCCCAGGATACCCGTGCTTGTCGGCCATTAACTGTGCCAGTCCCCCAGAGAGCCCAGGGGGTGCCGGGGTCAGCGATGCACGGCGGGGAGCGTGGGGGTCCTGAGGACATGGGCACCTGGGTGTTGCGGTGGCATTGCAGCATGCCTGCTGGTGCTCAGGCAGACCTTCCCCAGGCAGCAAAAGCAATTAGCTCAGCAAAACAAGATGCACACAGGGGTGGTTGTCTCAGGAGCCCCCAGGGAACCAGTTCTGCTCTTCCTTGGGGGAGAAACCAGGAGACAGGTGTCTCTGCTGCTTTCTCCCCCAGCAACAGAGCAGACCAAGTCTCCCCAAGCCCTGAAAAATTACTCACTGCTGCCTTGAGTTCCCATCCCCTCGTTGTCTGGACACAGAGCTGGTTGCCTTCCCCTGCGACCCCAAGCAGGAGTCTCCAAAAACCAGTTCCTTGCCCCCATCACCCCAGTGTGCAGCAGGGCTGTCCCCTGGGACATGGCTACTCGGGGACCTGACAGAGCCCCAGCACCAGCTGCAGCAGCAAGGACAGAGCCGTGTTTGACTTGCAGCTTCCCCTTTTTCCCAGTTTTCAGCTGCACAGCGACAGTCCCAGAGGCCCAGTGCTCTCTGACCTTGGCTGTCCTCGTTTGCTTCTAAAACTGGCTGATCACACTGGCGAGCTCTAAAACTGGCATCCCAGCCAGCCTTTTCTCCGCCACGTGGGATTCCAGGCACCACCAGGGGCTCTCAGCATTTTTAATTATTTTTCTCCTTTTTTTTTGAAACCCTTTTCATTCATTCTGGTTGTGGTGTTTCCAATGGGACAGAAAGCTCCTCTCCCCGCAGCCTGCTTGCTGTGTCCTCGCTGAGGCTGGTGAATCCTTCCCATGCACCTCGGGAGGATGCTCAGGAGCACTGGGCAAATGCAGGCTGGCAGTTCCCTGGTAGTATGTGCCAGGCTGGAGGGCAGAGGATGCACTGTGGAAAAGCCCAAGGGCTTGAGAACACATGCGGAAATAGAGACCTTGACTCCAGCAGCAGCGGCAGGCCCTGCAGCGTTGCTTTCCTTATGGACCCACTGCCAGGCACCAGGGAAACATCTCATTTTCCCAGCAGCGTGGCTGGCGCAGATGTGAAGTACCTAATAACCAGCTGAGCTATTGTCAACAAGCATCTCCACCGAGGACGAGAGCAGGTGGTGAGAGAGCTAATGGCACCCACAAACCGTGTCCTGGGGGAGGAGAGTGCAGCAGAGGGAGGTGTTGGACATCACTGCTACCCAGCATCACTGACACCTGGTGGGATGGATGCTGACAGCTTCACCGTGGATGTAGGAAATGAGGAGGGCAATGAGAGGGAAGACACAGCTACTGGCAAGTTCATCATCTGCAGGAAGGTCCAAGAGGTGGTGCTTGTCCCTGCCTGATGTGCACCCAGAGCTGCTCGGAGGAGCTGCAGTGGTGTGGGTGCTGGCAGGGAGAGCGGCAGGAGGGAGCACTTTGCTCGCTCACCTGTGGCTCTCAGGGCTGCATCCACGCACCGTTTTCCCACAGTACATGTCCGGCTCTGCTGTTTCCGCACAGCTGGGAGCAGTGACACCTTCCCCTTGGCGAGCCCACGGCTCTGTTTTTGCAGAGGCAGAAGAGCAGTGGACCGAGCGTGTCCTGCCCTGGCTGTGGGCTGTGACTGTGTCCCTGGGAGCTGATGGCGAGGTCGTGCTGTGCCATGCCCCGGCCACCACCTCCAGGTTTTGTACGGTTTAAACCAGTTTCCCCGCCACAGCCTGTGTCCAGCACAGTGCCATCTCTGACACACTGCTCTGACGTGGCCGTTGTCCTCTCCTTGTGCTCTGGCTTGGGGACAATCCTGAATTGCTCTCAGAGAGGGGGTAGAGGAATTTCTCCCCACACGCTTAGTGCTGCAGAGTAACCAGAGCCACTGCTGCACATCTGCAGACTGTGGCCAATAGTCAGCTGGGAGGCTGTGACACCCAAAGCCAGACTGGTATAGCTGGGATGCATCCCAGTCTGTTAACATTCATCGAGACACATCTCCTGCTTTTTTTATTTTGCCATTTTTGAGCTTTCCACTAACTTCATCAAACAAGCAGCCGCGCAACACAGTCGAGGCTCAAGCCTGCTGTGCCTGTGAGAGCCGGCACGCTCCAGTTTGACCCATGCTGCAGATTTCTGTCCATTACTCATTAACCATGCGTGTGGTGCAAGCCGTAGGAAGCACGCAACTTGCTACTGTGCCTAACGCTGCATCAGCTTCTGGTTTCTGGGCAGCGCTTTGCCCTTGAATCGATCTTGTCCTCTGAATAATCAGGTTTATAGAAGAAAGATTGAACAATCAGTCTGGAGATGAACTGCCTTGAACTGATTTCGTGAGCTGGATTACACTGTAAAAGTTGCAACAGCTTTATGAGCTTCTGGCTTCTTCCTGTAAGAAAAAACCAGTGTTGAATTAGTTGCTGCTAATTGTGTTGGAAGGGTTTTATTTGTATTCCACTCTCCCAGAGCCCAAAGAAAGTAGCTTATGAGATAAGATGGTGCACTTTTCCCATGCTCTCTCCTCCTGACCTGAATGATGAATTACAAACCAAATTTAAACTGTGTGATACAGTGCGGCATTGCACCTTTTACTTCTACACTCTGACAAGCATAAATACTGCAGAAATAGGGCAGGGTGATCAAAACCTACAAAAAAATTAACACTGAAAGGCAATTCATGCAAAAGCATGGCTATTTGTAGAAGTTTTTGATAGCAAGAGTAGAACACCATTAGCTTGGCTAGGAAGGTTCATCCTCCCACGTGAACTGAAGGTGATGGGCGGTACTGCTGTGTTCTGGAGCAGTATCTCTGCCTCTATCAGCCCAGGAGCCTTATCCTCTGAAACAGAATCACAGTGAACGCCCACACCGCTAACCGTTTTGCGCAAATATCGAGCAAGTACAGTTCATTTCCAGGAAAGCCAAATGCACAGGTGTATTAAGATACTAATGAACTCCTCCCAGCTAAAACAGGTCAGGAGGAAAGGGAAAGATTCATCTTTTCTCTTGGTCCAAACGCATCACGTCTCTTGTATTTTCCCAGGGGAGGGGTGGGAAAATCACCGCTCCCCGCTGCATGAGCTGGCCTCCACTCTCCGCAATTTCTGATCGGCAACACAGATTGTTCAGCACTGAAGCAACATAAAGCACACAGACTTGAATGTCTGAATGAGTCATTTGCAGAGCTGCAAGCACCACGAGACTGCAGTGATGACAAGGTGTGAGCTCGGAGAGGGTCTGTGCTGCAAAGCGAGGTGTCCCTGTGGTGCTACTTGGGTTTTGAGCATCCCTCAAGGTCCTGTGCCCCACGTGCCATTATAATCAGAGCCACTATATGGGAAGTACTGAGTTCCAGGACACGGTGACTCGTGGCACTGGGTCTTCCGTGCTCCGACCCTGCTGACCCATTTTTGTGTGGCTACGGCTGGGATGGGGGAGAGGGTTTTGGTACCAGGTCCATATGGGGAGATTATTAGCTCCATGCTGTGGGTGTGGATGGAGCCAGTCAGGCATGAAACATGTACGGTGGTGTGTGCACAGTCTTGTAGACAAGCATCAGTGTCCAGCAGGCAGAGAGATGCCCGGCATGGCACGGACAGGCCTGTCTAACCAAGTGTTGCTGCAGGCAGTTCGGAGGGGAGCGGCCACGAGCCTCCCCAGGCCCCGCACGCAGCAGCAGGGTTATTGGGAAGACTCGGGCGCTAGCAGCACTAAATATGTGCAGGGAATATTTGTGACTCTTCTTGTTCTTCAATGCAAACCAGGTCCAAATCCATTAGATACCATAACTTTTCTTAAATTAAAGGCAACCATACCCATTTCTTGCTGTAACAAGTAATGACCTATTATGCAATAATATTATTGCTGATTATTAACATATTCGTTTGCAGGAAACTGGACTGTGGTTTTCATGTGACAAACCCAGCACATTGGTGTCCCGAAATAGTTTTTATGCTAGTGAGATGGTGAGAGGGGAATGGTTTAGCAAGTCACAGCAGTCTGACAGCCCTGCTACAAGTATCACATTGGCTCCTGCCCCCCCTATCGCCTCAATGGGATGTTAACTCTGGAGCCTAAGGATGGTGGACTAAAAGTTACTGTTCTCAGTGATCTTCTTGTTAATGCTTTTGCCACAAATATTTTCCTCTTCCTCTTAAGCTGTGAAAGTGGATATAAGATACGAAAGGAGTAGCAATGTCTCTCCACTCTCCAAGTGTAGGCAGTACACAGGTATTTTAGCAACCCTAGATCTCTGAGGCTTGTTTCAATCTGCTAAGCTGCCCACACGGGTTGGCAGTTCCTAGGAAAGAGAAATATGGCCCAGCTGAGGCTAAATTATTGCTTTCCAGAAGAGTGACTTGCAGTAGCTGCAGTGCTATGGGAAATCTTTCGGTCTGCTCTGAAAGTCCAGAGTCCAAAACTAATAGGCTGTGTGTGGGAGAGAGACCTGGAAATGATGGACAATAAAAGATCAGGCACTGCACAGGATAGAGAATCAGGAACAAGCTGATGAATGCAGTCTCTCCTGACCTCCCTATTTCTGGACTTGTTATGGTTTGCAGCGCTCCAGGCTAAATTCGAGGTCATGGGACTTTTCCTTCAGCCATCCAATTAATTTCTGAGTTCTGCACTTCATGGCTGAGAGCTCTGATCAGCAAGAGAGTAAAAAAGCACCAGCCAGCATAATAACTGTCAGCGTGTTCATCAGGAAGGGCCGAACCCAGGAAACCCATGCCAAAGAATGCATGCCTCAGCAGCTGGGACCTGGCATCCCAACAGGGAAGGGTAAGAAGATGTCCTCTGTGTATGAGGTACATAGGAAAGGAGGAAGGACAGCTCTCCACAGGGGTGTCCAGATTAGTGTCAGAGGAAGACGCCTCCTCAAGCACCATCTGGCCTGACTGAAGCATGTTGTGTTCCCTGGCCGTCCTCGCACAGCCCACAGGTCTGGAAGAAGGCTCTGGGCTGGTGGTAGGGCTGACATGATAGCCCTCAGCTCCAGTCAGCCCAAAGCATCTCCTGGCATTCCACATGTCTCCACAGACATCAGTCCAATCACATCTTGCTGCTTCCTTGGGGGACAGCTTTTCCTTCAGGTGCACCCTACTCCCCAGGAGGCAGAAGCAGGTCCTCAGATCCTATGGGGAAAAATGTGGCAGGAGAGTTGGATAAATAAAGACCATCACTCCCACAAACTAAGCCTTGGTTTTCCTGGTCCACCCAGCCATGCTCCATTATCAGCTCCAACGGCTCAAGTTGCTGTGTTTCAAGTATTACTTTCAATCGGTTGCTGATGTTTGTTTTGGGGTGGAGGGGAGCAGATTCTGGACACCTCCATGAAAACTAATTCTCAGGTGTTGTTTCCTCTCCACATGGTCTGCAGGTGTTGGCTTTGAAGCTGCCGTGAGCTCTTTGGTCTGGCTGTGCTTTTCTTGCTGCAGTCAGGGCTGGTTACGATGAATCAGGGCAAGTTTTAATACTGTGCAGGCCTTTTTTATGTAACAGCTGCCATCCCGCAGGGATGAATCCGGGACTCGCAGCAGTAAAAGCATCAGCTGCTGCCACTGGAGCTAAAGACGTAGCTCCTCTGGCTGGTAGCACTAGTGCGTTTATATCCTTTAGAATAAATGCTGGAGGAAATTTGTGACACACTTATAAGCGGGTTATGCCTACATAAGCATTTTCTTCCCACCATCAGACTAAGGGAGTACGTGCACTTGCAGGACCACAGGTTTGAAAACACAGCTGATGTTGCCACCAGCCCGTCACCCAGAGCTAGCGTGAGCAGAGTCTGCGCATCATTATTTACCAGCACAGTTTTGTACTGGCACTCTCACCCTCCCTTTTACTCTCAGATCTGCTCCAGCACTGGAGAAACCAAGGACAGAACAAGTGTAGGCAGGGCCTTGGCTCCTCGGCTTAAACAACACTCTCTGCTCATCTTTCCTAACACATTTTGCAACCACTTTGGCATAATCGAAGTTCATGTTCTTCTTTCCCTCTAGGCACACAATACAGAGCTTTTGGGCTTCAACATCCCATCAGTTCAAAAACCACCAGCCACCTCTGAAAAGCAGCTCTGGCTGCTGCCACAGCCCAGGGGCCAAAGACACGCTCATGCTCAGAACCATTTCAGGTCAACACCCTAAAATACAATACAAGTAATTCACCTTGAAGCTTTAACAGGGTTTAATTCTCACTGTCATTCACACCTTGTCCTTTCTGTTTATGCTGTTTAACTACATTGCTCAGTAACTGCACATCTATTTACCCCAACACTCCAGTGTGTTTGATGCAGACACAGGTCTCTTTAGCAACTGTTCAAAGACTTACTCTAAATTGCCTCCTGCCTTAAAATCCACCTTTTGCTGGGAGATGGCATTTATAAAGCATGAAGTGTACCTTGCAGCTTCCTTCCCAATAAAATCTTGGCCAACCCAATCTGGAATTGCAGGATCGTGAGTCCTGGGGAACAGATGGCAGGAAAACACAATGGCCACGTGTGCTTTCAGCTGCCACACCATGGAAAGGGCCCTGCTTCTGTGTGTTTGTCTGTCAGTTCTCCTGTCTCAAAGTGTTAGGGCGCTTGCAATGGAGCTGGTTCTCATTTTTGCCAGAAATGGAGTTGGAGCTCTGCAGGATGTGTAATCGTATGTGTCACAGAGCTCTGAGAGGATTCTCTTGTACCTTAAGGGTGTCCTTGAATCGTTGCTTGCATGGTGACACCTGTTACCTCTACTGTTGGCTTGTGGGCTTGGAAGGAATATTCTGGGGTGAGTTTTACTTCCAGATTCCATCTTCCATCTTTACCTATTTCAGCTTTTCTATCAAATTCATTCTCACGAACATTCCTAACAGGAGATCAAGGACTGTGGTGCAAACAGGCACTTGTTACATAAACCACTTAAATGAGACATTGGCCAAATTTGGCTGCTGGAAAGAAGATGTTAGATGAGGACAAGGTATTTAAACACAGCAGAGGAGAAGCTGCAGCTCAGGGTTAGTTAAGGATATTTACAGCCCCGAGAGGAAATACAGCTGTGTCCATCTCCTCCTTCAATGACTTCCCTGAGGCAGGGGCTGGATTCCCTGTCACACTGTGCTGGGGGAGCGGGACCATCGCTGCCCCTCAGCCCCCGCCACACAGGGACGCAGGGCCCCGCTCCACCCCCTTCAGCGGGCAGAGCTTGACTTGGAATCCCCGGGGACAAGCTCACAGCCTCTTTAGCTGGTCTGAATCCCCACAGCAGTGGCTTCCCTGGCCTCCTGCGGGTGCTGCTCCAAGCCCGGCGTGCTGCAGGGAGCTGCAGGGCTGCGGCTGACGGGTGCACACAGAAGCCAGCGCTCCAGCCCCGGCTGTGCTCCAGGTTAAGCCCCAGGTAAGGACACGGTCCCACCTTCCCCGGCCGAAAGGCTGTAAATAACCGGCAGCAAGTGACGGGCTGGTGCAAACCACCGACCGGCAGAGCAGGTGGGTGCAACCGCGGCTGAAGCTGGAGACACCGCTCCTCCTGCTCTGGCCGCCCCCGCTCCGCCTCTGCAAACCAGGCAGCGCCCTGCGGCAGCGCCCGCGGCGGGACGGGGCGGGGAACCGAGAGCACCCGCGTCCTGCCGGCAGCGGGTCCCTCGGCTCTGCGTGCGGCTGCCCGAGCAGAGCGGGGTCCTCCGGCCCATCCCACGTTCGCTGCGCGGGGTGCACGGTACCGCACCGCACTACGTTGCATTTGCATTGCACTACGCTGCATGACGCTGCACTGCACTGCACTGCAGCCGTAACCTGCGGCTCGCGCCGGCCGGTGGCGAACGTTCCAGACCCCCCACGCTGCGGCAGCAGCGGCGGGAAGGGAGCGGGCGGGGCACGGCTGGGAGGGGCGGGCAGACGACGGTAGCCCCCGCGCGGGGCCTTCTGGGAAACGTAGTTCTCGGCCGCCAAAAGCGTGCGGCCGGCACGGAGGCCTGGACTACATTTCCCGTGGGGCGCCGCGCGGGAGCGGCCACCGCAGTCCCCGCCCTCCTCTCCGCGCAGGCGCACTGGAGACGCCGGAACCGCTATAAGGGATGTTGTTTGGCTTCGCGGCCGCTGAGCGGAGGAGCCGCAGCGGGGGCTGTCGCCGGGCGGAGGTGAGCGGGGCGGTCCGCCCGTTACCGGGGGCAGGTGCTGCGGTGGGGGCGGGAGGCCACCCTGTGCGTGCGTGAGGGGGCCGCCGCGCGGCTGAGGAGGCGGCTGTGCCGCCCCTTTCCTGTGAGGAGGCCGGTCGAGCAGTCCTGTTCCCCGCCCCCCCGCCCCCTCAGTGAAGAGCTGCGCTGTGCCCCCTCCCGCCGGGAGCTCGGGGCATCGCCGTCCGCCCCGCCCGGGCGGGGATCTGTCCCTGAGCAGGCAGGGCCTCTCTTGTTTACGCCGGTGCGGCGGGGGACGGAACAGGGAACGGCACCCCCGCCCCGCGCTGCCGGGGGGCTGACCCGCTCCCCTGTGGGGTGCGGAGCCAGGGGGTACTGCAGCCCCGGGCCCGCCGCCCTGCGGCATCCTCGCCCGGCGCTGGCACACGGGGCCGCGGGGTGCGGGAGCAGCGCCGAGCTGTGCCGGGCGGGGGGCGGCGCTGGACGCGGCCGGTGCCAGCGGGCGGGGAAGGAGCGGTTTGTGCAGCCCAGTGCACCGAGCCGGACCTGCTGATGCGGATTCTGACTGATGTAACTTAGTGAGGCTTCTTCCATCGTGCTAGTTTAAGGCGAGGGACAGATGTAATAAAGCAGAGTTATAAAACAACGTCTTGCAGTGGGAGGCGATTTTTCTCCTCGGGACTCTGATTCTCCTTCTGACCTTCCAGGGCGGTTTGGTAGGTTGAGGGAAAACCTGCAGTGCTGAAGATGTGATTCCGCCCTGTGCATGTTCATAGTTAATGATAGCCCAAGCTTATGGAGTAAGTCAATAAGGCTATAGAGAAGGAATATATCTTTCTTTATTAATGTGGAATGACTAATTTTGTCATGTGGTATCTCTAGAGGAGTCAGTTTTGCAAAACTTCGTACTGGTAAGTTATTGGCTATGTGCAACTAACAAAACATTTAAAGGATTTGATCTTCCAAGTAGAGTTGCTCAAGGTTTTAACTAAGTACTGTAGGTATTACTTTAATCTGTGAGGTTGCATAATGGTATTTCAGACTTCTAAAGGAGGAAGTGTAACAGCACTCTAGTGCATTGAGAATCACTGTACTATTTGGTTACCTCGGGGTATGTTTAAACTAGTTCAGGAGAAGTTAGTCTTGTGTGTGTTTCCAAAGTCACATTATTATGGTCTTGTTGTAATAAACCCCTTATGTGCTTGCTTTTTGATTTTTGCTTAAAAAAATAAACTCCAAAAATAGATGACTAAAAGTAACTGGTGTGTTGGGCATTGCATATACTTAAGTGGAATTTAATTATTTTTCAGATACTTGAGGTGAAAATACACGTGTAAACCCTGGCGTTTACAGAAGATGAAAGACATCGACATAGGAAAAGAGTACATTATACCCAGTCCTGGGTATAGAAGTGTGAGGGAGAGAGCCAACTCAGTGCAGCATGAAGAGCAGGAAGGGTCAAAATTTCAGCATGCTAAACATAAGGTCAGTTTATTTTTTCATTGTTTGTTTTGCAGTCTATGCTTATTAAATTACATGCAGCAGCTGCCTTCTTGCTGTGCCAGCTCTATATAGATTCACTGCATTGAAGGTCAATAATGAATATTCCCTGTTGTGTGAAAGAGGTCATTCCAAGGGGTACTGTAGCTGGCTTAGTAACATGTATGAGCACTTACTAAGACTTTTTTTTTTTCCACTTTTAAATGCCTTTTTAGTAACATTTGAACAAAACACACTTTTCTAGTGTTCAGATCTTGATGTGAATCCAGGAAATGTTTTAAGCTTTTGTATTTGAGAACCATTACAACAAAGTAAAAACAGTGAAGAACTTGGCACAAATTATGAACTGTTCAGTGTTGGCAGCTGAAAAAACTCTTAATCATGCTGTGTTTTTTCTCAAGGATTAACTTTCTAAAGCAGATGTCTAGCTTGCTCTGGTAGCAAGATTTTTACTTTTTCCCTCAGAAGTAATCCGTATTGAATACTGTTTCTTCTGTTGTCTATGTATTTGACATGGCGAGGTCCTGTCGTAATTAATTCTAGTTTAATTTGAGAGCTGGGTCTTGAAATAATCTCTGGCTTAGACCTTGCATGTCATTGTTCTGAGCTTCTAATTTTTAGAGCTTCTTCCCACTGAAGAGTGCATATACCAAGTGCTATGGCGGGGGGGGGGAGCTCAGTTAAATGGAAACACCCACACTGGTGAAAGGTGTGGTCTGAAAGTAATAGCCTGTGCCAGCTGATGAAGGTTAAAATATTAGCTGCTCTGAATGCTAGTACTGAAATATTTTCTTGCCTGTCTGTCTTAAAATACTAATGCAGAACTTTCTGAAGTGAGACGAATAAAGTTGATACTGCTTATGTCTGGTTTTTACAATGACAAGGGGCTTGCAGCTTTTTGCTGGGCATTCCATGTTGATTGCCTGTGACAGACCTGGTGTGAGAGGGTTGGAGATGGGGGAAGTTGCTGTATTTGTATGGAAGACTTGTGAAGACTTAAAAGGCTTGAGTTTTGCTGTGTTGTACTACACACTGGGATGCTATGTACTTCAGATAAGCCTTACCTTGTTTGACCTGTCAAAACCCTTTAAGCCCCAGTGTTTATGTGGGGTGACAGTGCTGCACTGCTGTTTTTTGAGACAGGAGTGCTCTGCTCTGCAGCAGGCTGAGTGCAGTTGGTACCTGCAGCTCCGTGTCCCTACAGGCTCTATGACTCAGCAGAGCGCTGCTGACGGTGTTAGGAGGAAGGTGGAGTGTTTGATTGCATTAGAGCAGGCTCTGATGCAGAACTAAGAGCTCTCTGGAGTCACAGTGCAGCTTCTTGCCATCCACCGCACATCATCCAGTAGCAAATCTGCTCTGTCACATTAGTGGTGACAACAGGGATGCCATTGGTGGACAGCATTGTTTCCTGACCACTGGCAGTGGAGTTAGGCAGTAATCATTGCATGTTGTCTCTGCCTGTTGTTCTGCATCATCTAATCAGTTCATGCCTGTTTTTAATTTTTCAGGACAAAATTCTTATTTTATTTCTAAACCTTTTAAATGAATGAAATCAAACCAGCATATTTGTTTTTGAAAGCAGAAAGGAAGCTAAGTCCTGCACATTTGTACAGCGTGGCATGAAAATCTGTAACTTTGAGGCAACTTCAGATCAGCTTAACTCTATTGCTGCAGTCTTGTTTACCCTTCTCACCCTACCTTACTCTTCTACCCCTATTATTTGATTTACTTATGCCATATGACTACAGGGTAGTAGGTGTAGATAACTGATTGCAAATCGGGGGTTTTGTAAAACTTACGATTACTGATGCAAGAAAATGGCTCACCCTAGTTCTTACATAGAACTTCATCTCTTTTGGTTTCTTTGAGTGGAAGAATCAACTCAACTTATCTTGCCAATGGAATCAGCTAGTTCTGACACGTTACCCATTTTACTTGATAGTTATCTTGTTCAGTATGCTAGGGTTCAGTTATTTCTAGCTCAAACACTAGTACCCTTTTTGTTTGCTAGCCTTATAGCTTGGATATATACAATCCATAAACACAAACAGCTCTGAATTTGTTGCTGCATATTGGTGAGATTAAATCCTACTTACTTGCAAAATATTGAGGTTAAGTGAGAAGAGCTGTATTCGTAACACTTTATCTAAGTTACATGTTCATGTTTGTGTACCAGTTGTCTTCCTTTCTAGTTGCAACAACCTCTGGTTTCAGCAGCATTCTTGGCTTTATCACTTTTTGGGATGTTTTATCTTGTTGATAACGGGGATATGCCAAGACTTCTTTTGTAAGGCTGATCTGTAACTATTTGGTCAAGTGCTTCTCCTTTGCCTCTAACAAAAGAGGTAGAAGCTGTAGCTCAGCAGTTAAAAAATGATATTTCAAGGGCAGAAAAGGGACTGTGTCCTTTGCTACTTTGCCCTTTATGAAAGCTGGGACTGGGTCAGATGCCCAAGCTGGTTTATAGGGCAAACGTTGGCACAGCTGGTGACAGAACACAATGGAGGGCTGATGTGGTGGAGAAAGGTAGGACCACAGCACTTCAGGTAAGCTGTAGTGGAACTCTGTTATTTGGACAACAGAGTCCAGTGTGCCAGCAATAGAGTTTTTGAGAATCAAATTTCTTGCAGAAAACCTAGTTTAGGATTTGAAGTAGCTTGACCAGCAAATGACAAAGCTGTAAGCATCATCTGTATTGCAGGCAACAAGCTGCAAGCAGATTAAAGCTGTTACTTTACCACTAACTTCAGATCTTTGTGGAATGCAGGTTTGAGACTGTTTTGCAGCAGAATTACACTGCATGAGGTAGATTTCTTGCTCATATGTTGCATAGGTACCTCATACAGCATAGTGTGAGGCAGAACTGGGTAGTTCCCTCTGAGGAGGATACAGGAATGTGCTGCCTTTGGTAGTCAAGGACCACTGGTTAATGGCCAGTGGTGGTGGCTGCTTCTGGCAGGGCTACAGGTACATTTGACTGATCAATAACATGACTCATTGGTTTTCCTGTTGCCTGTATTGCTGTGTTTTTATACATCCTTCTTAACCTGAAGCGGACTAGACTAGCTGATTGCCTGATCAAGATCTTTACAGGTGAAAGACTGATTTTACTACTGAGCCAAGACTGCAGAGCCTTTTTATATGTCTGTCTTATTTGCCTTGCATAGAGGTTGTATTCAACTTTGCTCTTTCTGTCCTGAAACTTCCATCCTGGTGTTCAGGTTTCCTGCTGAAAGGATGCTGTAATGGATGTTCGCCACAATAATGAAAAAGAACTTGCAATTCTTTCCTTAGAAGATTAAACACTGTTTGGTCACAGCCTGAAAGGTTGCTTGTTTGAAAGACAGGAGCTTTTCAAATAGGCTTCCTGGAATCATAATTGAAATCGTGCTGCAATAGAAGTACATCTAATCCAGCATTTCCTGGTGCTTAATGGGAATGTTGCTATAGAAATTTGGACCTCTGAAATAGGAGCTCTGGGGCTGAAATTCAACAAACAATTTTTATTCAACTCATGAATGCATATATTTGTGAATAAGCTTCTGCACTGTGTCCTTAGAACAATTGATTTTTAAGTTTTTGTTGGAGACCTTAATGTAGCTTACAAAATAGGGTGTTAACTACCTATTCCTGATGCATAATACCATACTAATTGGACTGGGGGGGTCGTGGCTCTTTTGAATGAAGATAACTTGTAGGTGCACTTGCTGCCTAGCACTATAGTCAGTAGTCTTCATCTATAAGAAGCTGTTACATTACTAGTGAATGAAAGTTAAGTGATGCTTTGGAATACTGATTTATATTTACACCTTTAGAACTTTTTGTTCTTGGAATGGCTGCGTGCTTCAAGTTGTATCTGAAGTAATTGTATTTAGTTTTTCTCATGAAAGCAGTGTGTCCTGAGGAGGAGGGCAGATCCCATTGTGTCCACAAAATATACTGTAAAATGACAGATAAGGAGAAGAAATAACTTGTTCTAGAAGTGTTTTTTGCAATAGGCTCTTCTCAAATGCAGACTTCATATTCATTTGACAGAACAGTGAGTGTTTTGCTCCTCTACCCCATTATGTTTGCAACAACAGAAGATGTGGAAGCAGCTTGTTCTCATGATACACAATACTTGTGAGAATTCAATTCCCAAGATTTGAGTCTGTAAATTAACAATGCTAGGGCACTAATTTACAATTTATACTCCAAGCTGTACTTGGTTCTAACTGGGATGTAGTGTTCAGGATTAGGCTCTTGCTGCTGAAGCATAATGGCTGAATCTACACCATCTGTGGCAAGCTGCAAGTGCAAATTGCTGCATTTGAAGACATGGGGCAGTGTGGTACTGTAGAGATTGCTTTAAACATGCAGGAAAAAATGTGTTACTAACTTTAGCTATCAGGAGCCCTACTAATACTTCTGTCCTTACCTTGATCTCTTGTTTTTCAGGTGTGTCTGACAGCTTTTGCCAAAGATGACAGAGAATGTGATCAGAACTTGGAGTTGATACAAATCCTTCAAGCACTGATAGATTTGAAGTGATTTTATCAGTGTCTGACTGTCCAATAGTCAGATAACTCTGCCTTTCAACCTCTCTGGAGCATCTCAAGTGTCTGAACCAGCAGTGCTGAACAACATGTTAAAAAATAAGAATGTGAATGTAGCCTGGGTACTAGTGCCTTGGCACTCCCTGCTCAGAGCAGCCCTTCTATACAGCTTAACTATAGGATTTTAGTTGTAGCTGAAGCTGCTGGATGTCTCTGCATTTTCCAGACAATGTCATTTTCATAATCAAGTAAACACAGATTTAAGGAATTGCAGCCTGAGTAGGCTCTTCAGGGGCTGTAGGTGTTCTGAGTCAGTCTCTACACAGAAAGGTATTGCTGTGTGGCTGGAGCAGATTACAGTGAGAAGCTGCAGTAGTTTGATCTGGTGCCAGTGCTCACTGCATAAGATGAAACTGTAGTTGACTACTTCGTCAAGAAAACTGCTGAAATGCTAGATTTGTTTCAGTTGCCACCCAGCTAAGCATCTTGTTGGTGTTTGGCTGTGCTAGGAGAGATGTGCAAGAGTAGAGCAAATCTGGATATATGTTCATGTTCTGAAACTTGTAACTGCTGCCATCATACTCTTTATGGCTGTACTTAGCATATATACAAGTGCAGTCTTGGAGACCTTATTTTTTCAGATTATAGCTTCACAGAAGGTGAGGGAAGACTGTTTAGGTTGTGCTGTCATAAAATGTAAAATTGACAGAGATGGGTATATAACAATAAATCTGATTATAATTTAAACTTAGAATTAGAGTTTCAGCTTTTGCAGTGTAGTGCATTGATGTACTCTGCTGCAGTCTGACTGTGAGGAGATACTTCCCGGGACTGTTATGAAATTGGAAATTTATGCTATTAAACTTCATTGCTTATAATGTCACTTGACTCTTCTACAAAGTAGGAAAGAAAACAGCGTTTGTCCACTGATCTTTGGAAGCCTCATACAAAAGGCTATGCTAGGTGAGGCATGCTCCTTTACGGCTCCTGCGTCTGTGTGTTCTTCCCCTGCCTGTGAACCAACTGCTGCAGTGTAAGGCACTGATAGTACATTCTAAAATGAACCAATTTCTACCAACAGGATCAGGTCTGTTACAGTAACATCAGCTCTGGGGGCTAGAAGTGTAACATTGTAGTTGAGCAGCTGCAGTAGTGGGGAATTCAGGTGGATTGATGACTAGACCAGTTCTGCCGATGGTGCCCATAAGAGGTTATGCAGGACCTTACTCTGATTGGTGAAGTTTTAACTGAACACTGTGGTATATATCATCATAAGAGCAAAATATGACAGAGTCTACAACTTCAATACAACCTGTGTGGTGTCTAAACACATGCAGTATGGTGGATAGAAACATCTTGTGATAATAAATCTCTAAAATTGTGGGGATGGGGGATTCCTGTTTCAGAGCAATGGTTTTCCTCTGCAGTTCATTATTGTAGAACAAGTGGCTGTAGGCTGGGCCCCTTAGACAAAGAGAAGCCACTGCAGGGGACTTTGAGGGGGAAAGAACAGCCACCATAATGTCTCATGCTGAGAGGAAGGAGAGGTTAAATGGAACCAACATCTTAGATAAAAAGAGATAGAAATTAGGAACACAAGCCCCAGTGCTGAAGGGGGCTAAGGTGGACAGTGTGTGAAACTGAAGCATAGCATCCTTCAAACCCAGTTTCAGTGACTTAACTACTGCGACAGGGCCTAGAATATCTATGAATCTACCCTTGTTAAAAGCTGTAGAGAATTTTCCTGTTGTAAACTTGATGATACTCAATGTTTCTAAGCAGTGCACGGGAGGGAAAGGAAGATGGAAACTTTTGCCTTCCTTAGCATTTCTACTTTGGTTTACTATTACACAATCTACAAGCATTTTAAGGGTTAAGTAGACAGTGCGGCTCTATCAGGAGCATGTAAAATGCTCTCAAGTTTAATCTCAAGCTATTGTTCTCATGGTTCTTTCAGAAACTTGTCTGAAGAATCTCAGTGTGATCAACAGAGCTGAAACACTGTGATAAGTTCGAATAATGAGCTCAAGAAGGCAAATCTAGGCAAGTGAAATGCCTACATACTGAAGGCATGTTTCTCTAAATGTCAACTATTTCTACTTTTTCAAGTCAAATGAAAGTAGAACTTAAATGTCTCATCAGTATTTCTTTATCTTTGAAAACTTTGAACACAGTTAGACTGTGTGGAAGCAAAGACTTGTGTACCTTTCTGAAGATGCGTTAATTCCATGATAGGCCCAAAAACCCGAATGTATTATCTTGGTTATAATCATGTTCTGTCAAATTGTTCTACCATTGAACTTCTGCTACTAAAGTACTTCCTGACTTGACAAAAGATCCTTGACTTGGTTGTTGGTGAATGTTTTATGATGGTTCTCTAACCACTTTGAAGAAGTGATATTTCTACCTGTCATCTATATATACATATATATGATCAGCTGGAGTGTGTCCATCAGATGGTCATGTATCAAAAGTTTACCTGAGAGTTGGAGGAGAGTTAACTGTATCTGAGGAGGCATACACTTAGTAATAGGAGAAACAAAAAGCCAAAATCTTTCACTGGCCAGAGACGTTCTCTAGAGAAATATGGTGATCTGGCTATTCAAAGCTTCCATTTAAAGTCAGCTGTCATCTTTAGTGCACTAACCCTCCTTTGTCAAAGTCTTAGCCACATGATAAAGTTTCAGATCTGGCCACTTGCCAGTATTGTCTTTGGCTACTGTTGGTTGATGTTCTTTTGTCCAAAGCAGATTTGTAAATCAGCCTGCTTG
The DNA here is from genome assembly GCF_036013445.1 of Caloenas nicobarica. Lineage (NCBI taxonomy): Eukaryota > Metazoa > Chordata > Aves > Columbiformes > Columbidae > Caloenas > Caloenas nicobarica. The sequence goes on from NC_088252.1 coordinate 21,197,232, forward strand.
TGACCAAAAGTGTGTAAGGAACAGATGAACCATCAGTGAAGGAAAGCTTGCAGTCTCTCTTCCGTTGTAGTGTTCCACATTAGTGCTGGAGACATTCTGCCCTATGACTCTCAACTCAGTGTACAGTTGCAAGAATTGCCAGAAGGATTTAATGGATCCATCCAAACTACTGGAGAACTTAACCTGAAATGAGTCAAAACTCACATGCAGGGAATTTTGATACCTTGAGACAGATGCTTGTTTTTGAACTTTCATATCCTAGTTCTAAGGAACAGTCAGTTGTGGTCTGAACTGAAAACTTGGGGCTGTTCCACAAACAAAATCTGTATTTCAATCCTTTTGAGTACTAAGGTTAAAGTATTTCAAAATCTACATGTTTGGAGCCCTGAGGTGTGTACTTTGAGTTTACTAGTTTGTTTTCCACTTGAGTGGGGTGCTCCTTGCTTTTGGAAGTATGTGTTGGTACAGAAGGATGGGTTAAATAAAAAAGGCTGTTGTATTAGGCTTGGTAAACGCTGTGATGTCAGGGTTTCTGCTGTTGTTCACTGCTGGTTCCACTCCACAGAATTTTACTTTTAAAGACTCCCTAGATACTCCTGGTGGTGTACTAAGTTGACCTATGTAGCTTCTGTTGTGTTACAGCTTAGGCATGGCCTGAGTAAAGGATATTACTGGAAGAACACCTCCAGCATATGGCAGGCCGGCGGCATGTGGTTCAGGATAGCGCTGCCTACCTGAGTGAGTCAGGACCCAAATCCTCAGCCTGTGCTGTGCTAGTTTGATCTGCTTAGTGAGGAGTTAGTTTCCCAGCTTTGCAATCAGAACACGTGCAGTGTGCTAATTCTATAGGGCAATTTATAGTTAAGGCTGATCACTATTTCCAGTTCCACAGGTGACTCCTGTGGATCAGTGTATAACCTCAGTTCTGAATGAATCCTGTATCCTTTGATTACAAGATTATGAATACTAGTTTTAATGCAAAACAGGAGACATGGATTCATGTATACCAGAAGGCTAAGCAGGTGCACAGCTGTATTCAGATGCATACAAAGCAGCTACTGTTGCAAAATGAACACTGCATGTCAAACTCCACATTTCTTGGATTGCAGGAATAAGTGGATTTGCTAGGGAAGAGTTTAGAACATCTCACCTCAATGCTAATGCTTGCCAGAATTCAAGGGCAAGGTCAACTAAGCAATGTTCCTAAAGAAACTAATATACCTGTCCTCAGCAAGGAGTCCATGTGCATCAAGTAAAATTGCTGTCTCTATATATACATGACTATAAAATATTCAGGCTCATCACAAACATACATAGCCTGACCTTCTTTGGCTACAGATCCCTGATATCTGTGCCAAGCACTACTGGGAGACTTCTACCCTAGTCGGAGGATGCATAAACTCAGGCTGGCTTTGAAACCATGACTCAAATGCTACTCCAACTTCTGCTAATCCCAGCCCGGAAGAGCAACTGCTGAGGTCTTGTGTAATGAAGTCATATGTAACAGCGTGTTAGAATGACTGGACTTCAAGCTGTTGAATCTCTGAACTCTTGTGGAAGTTAGAGCACACCTCTGAAATGGCAATTCTCTTTTCACTTAAGGGAAATATGGCACAGCTGCACCTAGTCCTGTGTTTGGATATATGGCTGGTGCTGTAAAGAGCTGCTCTTGTCTGCAGCGGGGAAGGCAGCAGAGGCACAAGCTTTCACATATTCCACTTATCAGGAGGTGGAAGAAAATGGAGGCCCTAACTTCTTGACTTGGTTCATTGCAGCAATCCTGGAAGCTGTAACCATAATTTCCAGGTATCTAAAGCTGTCTGGTGGTCTTCTCTTGGTGATGTGTGAATTCAGCTCTGCTGATAGTACTTTACACTCAATGCATTCAGGTGTTTAAAGAATCAGGGTGTCCTTCCTCATACCTGTTGTCTGCAATCTAGCCCTGTGTCTACTCTTTGCTGCTCCTACTTCAGGGACACCGCTGGTATGGATGAATGACACACGAAAACAGTTATAATTGTAGCTAAAATTCATTATAATACCCTGCCCAGAGTAGGCTGGGAGTCTAATGCTGCAAATCCCCCTAGTAATACTTTTGTAGATCGTATACTGTGTTAAGTCCAGTGAAAGGAGAAGAAGAAGATTTCCTTAGTGGAATATAAAGTTCATAGAGTGCTTGCTGCTTCACCAAGCAATGACAGATTTGACAGTATTTGGACCTGCAAACCTAATACCTCATTTTTAGATGCTCCTGGGTTTGGTGACTTCCAGAAGTCTAGACAACAGTGTCTTAGGGGTTGCTTATGCTACCTGCAAAAGCAGTGTATAAAACCTTAGCTACTTTTAAGTGGGGTTATGCTTGGAGAGACTGTAATTTTGGGGAGAAAACATGTAAGTAAAACTTCAGAGTATATTTTCCTAGAGTCTTGTTTTATTTTGGTTTAGCTATCCTTAAGCTAACTGGGATAGTTGTTCCTATCTTCCCCAGCCCATACAAACTAATAACTAATCTTGTTTTGAAACACCAGTCCTTTAATGAAGTCTCAAATATTTAAAAACTGCTATTCAGCCTGGAGTTCTAAATGGCGAATGCTTTAAGCACTAAGCAGGCCTGATGATCGTGTAATTCTACTTCTCCCCATATACCCACCTACTCCTGAGATCTACTGTGCTGCTAGTTTCCCACTTGCCTCTCCTTACTGGGAACCTGAAAGGAGTGAGGAGGCCGGCTGAGCTCTGCCTTCCATGTGCAAGAGGTGGGAGGGCCTGTGCTGCAGCATTGCCAACTCAGAGTTCTTTACTGCTTAAATAAAACAATTTTATCTTTCTGTAATAGCAAATCAACCACAGTAGCTTTTCAGTCTGTATCAGCTCCAGAGATTAACAATGAAAACCTTCATATGTCTGCTCAGGTTTCTTGTCAGGCAGCAGTAGGACCAGGAGAGATGCAGCTTCTTTCCTGCAGTTTTATGAGCCCTGGAAGATGTTCTGCCTTGTGGAAGAGGGGACAATAGTAGTTTGGTGGGTGGGGTTTGGTTTGTATGTTGACTGCATACACATCAAATTGTTTGTCTGCAAGTTGAGTAAGGGATGGAAAATGTTTTGCTTGGCCTCCAGGCCTGTCTAGTTCTGCTATTATCTTCTGATGTTACAGTTGTCAAACAAATAAATTGCTATGTCCTGTGTTAAATGTGAGATTGCCTCTCTGAAAGGCTAGGATCTCACTGTTTGTGTGTGGTGGTGTGGTTTGTTTGGCTTGTGTTTTGTGTTTTTTTTTTTTTTTTTTGTCCTCCTTTCTTCCGTATACAGCATAGCTGCCTTCTTTCTCAGAGATAAATGCCCATGCTGGCTGCTTAGCATTTTTCTTCTATTTCACATATTTGAGTTTGCCTGCCTTTCTGCATAATGTTCCTGATGCCCCTTTTGCTTCCTACAGAATTTGTCTTGCTTACCTCTGACATCCTCTATATTTGACAGCTAATAAAGGTAAACGTGATATCTGAGACAGCCAGGAAGATTTTTTTTTTACCTCAGGACTGATTTTTTTCTGCAAAGTAGCTCCATTTAAAAAAAAAAAAAAAATAACATGGCACTGCAATAAATGGTCTGTTAAGTTAGAAAAACCAGTAGTGAGCCCTGTGTGGGTATAGATGGTAAGCTCATCCCCTCAGATAGTTTTGCCACATCCAGCTTCTGATCAAAAGCTTTGTTGGAACTCTACATCATTTTGACTACTCCATATCATTACTGTTTCCGTTCTCCTCGTAGATTAGCATTTAGGCCTGCCTTTCACTGGGGCTGTGGAAAAGCTTTCCCGAGATAAGGTTTGCCTTCTAAATGGTTGGTAATAAAGTTGCTGAGCAATTGAGAAGTGTGGCTGAGAGCAGAGAAAACTATCATCTTTGTTACCTTTAGTTTAGGGAAGAAGAGAAAAAGCAGGAAACGTGATGAAAGTACAACTCTGCTTAGTGCGTATTTGGTTTGTGATCTAATCCGAGGTACTTATGAGGAAGGGAGTTTAGTAGTGTTCTGAAAATAATTTTAATTTTCTGTGTATAAGAATATCTAAATTATACTAAGAGGGTATAAGTTCATCAAGAATGTGTGTCTTAACTTCACTGCGTAAGCCAGTTGTTTTCCTTAACTGATGTCATAGGTACTTGATTTTGTAATTTCCTTCTATTGTATTTCTTGTGGCAAGATGCAAGATTATTCCCATCTGTCCATTTATCCTTTGAACGCACAGGCACAATACTGGTATTAATTTATGTTTTACAAATGCGACAATCTAATGCAGATCTATGATGTGTGCTGAAGCCTGTCCTCTAAGACATTTAAATGATGGTGGTCGCCGTTGCTCAATAATTTACAAAAGAAAGAGGTGCAAAGTGCCTGAAGTCAGGACTCTGTAAACTTTAAACCTAGTTTTGAAGTCTGGCTCTGTCTTTCTTGGGAAAACAGATTGAATGCCAGGATGCCTTGGAAGCAGCTGCTCGGGCAGAGGGGCTGCCACTGGACACCTCTGTGCATTCCCAGCTGAGAATGCTGAACGAGGAGCATCACAAGGGCAAATACCACCATGGCCTGAATGCGCTGAAACCCATACGGACTACTTCCAAGTAAGTATCTAGGCTACAAAAGAACAGAAAGTATTTGCTTTTCAAACCAGTCGCAAAGCAAATGTTGTGATTTAACCCCAGCTGGCAGCTAAGCACCATGCAGCCACTCGCTGCCCTCCTCTCCTGTGGGATGGGATAGAGAATGGAAAAAAAAGAGTAAAACTCCTGGGTTGAGATAAAGACAGTTTAATAGGGCAACAAAGGAAAATAAAACAACAACAATAGTAATAATAATAATAATGGTAAAATCACAGAATCAAAGAATGGTTGGGGTTGGGAGGAACCTCTGGACATCATCTAGTCCAATGCGCCTGCTGAAGCAGGTTCACCCAGAGCAGATCACAGAGGAATGTGTCCAGGTGGGTCTTGAATGTCTCCAGAGAAGGAGACTCCACAACCTCTCTGGGCAGCCTGTTCCAGGGCTCTGGCACCCTCAAAGTAAAGAAGTTTCACCTCATATTCAGATGGAACCTCCCGTGCTTCAGTCTGTGCCTGTTGTCCCTCATCCTATCATTGGAATGAGTCTGGTCCCATCCTCTTGACACCCACCCTTGAGATATTTATAAACATTGATGAGATCCCCTCTCAGCCTTCTCTTCTCCAGGCTGAACAGAAGAGTGAAAATGAGTTGCACACAATGTAGTTGCAGCGATCAATGCTCAGCGTGTTCCAGAGCAGCAGTTCCCCTGGCCAGCTTCCCCCAAAAGATGTACTGAGCATGATGTTACATGGTATGAATGTCCCTTTGGCCAGTTTGGATCAACTGTCCTGCCTCTGCCCCTCCCAGCTTCTTGTGCACCTGGCATGGTGTGGGAAGCTGAAAAGTCCTGGACTACTTAACAAAAACTAAAACATCAGTATGTTATCAACATTATTCTCATACTAAATCCAAATCACAACACTATACCAGCTACTAGGAAGCAAATTAACTCTATCCCAGCCAAAACCAGAACAGCAGGGCTGCAGCTGTAGGTCTGCTGACTGATACTGAAAACATTTGAATGTGTTTAGCAAGTATGACTGTCGTGGGCTGTGTGGTGCTGAGTACTTTCAATGAGAGGAGGCTTTGTTTTTCTCAAGGACTTAAGATTCTGTTTCCTTTTTCATTTGTGATTTTTTTTTTTTTTTTCTTTTAGACACCAGCACCCTATTGATAATGCTGGGCTCTTCTCCTGCATGACCTTCTCCTGGCTCACTCCTTTGGCCCACAGAGCATACAAGAAAGGAGAGTTGTTTATGGATGATGTGTGGTCTTTATCAAGGCATGAGTCTTCAGATGTCAATTGCAGAAGGTAGAGACATCTTGTTCCTTATTATTTTCTTGTTTGTGGGGTGGGTTTTTTTGTACACTAGTTCACGGGCAATGATATAGTATTGCCCTAGAATAACAGCACTGATATTTTATTCTGCCTTTTTCAGAATAGCGGAATTTAGTTTTATCCTTGATAGACTAATTCATCCTGCTACACTGTTTCTGTACGCTCACTGATTTCAGTGAACTTAGGGGATTCTATCTCCAGGAGTGTTTTGCCGTTGTTTTTCCGATTTTACATGATTTGTCTTTAAACTTTGTGTTAAAACGAAGTTATTTCTCAAGACCACACTGAAAAAAATCTTGCGCTAAAATAATGAAAAGTAATACTGACAGTAGCAAGGGGATTTGAGTATTGGTCATATCTTAAAATCAAGCTTACCTTTTATGACAACTCTTCTGTCAGATCAGCAAGGAAAGACTGACAAGTCAGTGTGTTGAGATTGACAAAGACACTGCAGACAAAGCAAAAGGCATTATATTTTTCGTCCCTCTTTTCTAGAATTAGCACAACATAGGTATTTCAAGATGTAGATATTTTTCTTTACCTCACAGAATGTACGATGTATTTATTTCTCTTGATATCTAGTAATTTTTGTTGCTCTGAGCTAGGAAGTGCTTGGGATTTTCACAAAGAAGTACCTATGGGATTGTACATTCTCTCATGGTGAAAAATTTATAACATGAGGCTTCTGTTTTGGTCAGGCTGGAGAGATTGTGGCAGGAAGAACTGAAAGAAGTTGGGCCTGATGATGCTTCTCTCCGGAGGGTTGTGTGGATTTTCTGCCGCACCAGGCTCATCATTTCCATAGTGTGTCTGATGATCACGCAGCTCGCGGGTTTTAGTGGACCAGTAAGTAATATCCATCCTTTTTTTAACAACCCCAGGGGGCTCCATCTCATGGCCAACTGTAAAAATCTTAAGGTTTCATTGCAGAATCACTTAAATGTTTTGACTAGCTAGACATTTTGGGGCAAAATTCCAGAGTGATACAATAATCCAAGATAGGTTTCCCACAGCTGATGGATCAGTTGCTGAATACCGAGGCCAAGTTCTTGGAGGAGGGTGGGGGAGTTTAGGTATCTTGGAGGAAATGCACACTTGTTTTTTCTCTCTGGTTCTGAGTATAGTTTAAAGTTCTTCCTTAAATATTATGTGGTCTTTATGCATAACATTCTGATGTGCAGGTCTTACAATGGTTTTCTTTTTCTTTTTGAAATTCTGTAAATTTACCTTGGAATAAAATTCAGTCTGATAAAACACTAATCTTAGATTATTGGCATTAATAGCACAGTCTTCAAGAAGTGGAACGAAACGATTATATTAAAGCACTACTTAAACTAATGTGAGCAGGTCTCAAGAAATCTGTGGGTATAGTTTTTACTGATCCTACAGGGAGTGGTCAGACAGGTTTCATGTAGAAGTGTTAGAGTATGTTATTGGCTCTAGGAACTGCTGCTGTTTGTTGCTATGGGTTGTAATGAAGATAACAGCATATGGGACTTGACATTCACACCATTTTTTGTCACCTGTTTGTTGCACATGCTGTGCAGATTTACAGTTGAAATTTTGACTAAATTTATTCTCTACACATTTCCCTTGAGGAGTAGGAGCAGTATTACTGCTAGTAGTACACGTTTCAGTGTGCTGGTAAGCTGAAGGTTCATTTCTTGGGTAAGTACACATGGGTGCACTGTTAGGTGAAATATCTTTTTAAAATGTTTTCCTGCTTTTAAATGTGTTACCAAAATGATGTTCTGCTTTTTAAGCCTGTTTAAAGTTTGCCTTGTTTTGTGTAATATGAATAACAATAAATGTTTCTGTGGTATTGTTTTCTTGGTAAGAATTTGTAGTAGCTTGTATTATAAAACATACAAACATACTTTGGTAATTAACAATAAATAATGATTAAGGTTTTAACAGCACTAGCTTTTCCCAAGAAGAGCTTCTGTCATTGTTTCACTACAGGGCTTTAGTAGCTGCTTTTATCTTTAGCAAAGAACTTGCACGAAGGTTGCCCCTAATTTCTGTGGTGTAATTTCCTCAGTTGGTCTCAGCTGAACTGCTGAATTGAGAGTGAGTGGGAGGGGAAGGAGAAAAACAAACCAACTTGATGAGGCTGGGGGCTACCACTGCAATTGATGCTTGATTTGGGTGATTTAAAATTATCTATAGACATTTGCCCATTTACAGGCAACCTTATTCATTTCTCTGAATAAGGGATGATTCCCTTTTGGTTTCATCATTTGGCATGAAAAATACATCTTTACCATCCCTCCTCCCTGTTTTTAAAACCGGCATGCCCCACAGATATGCCTATGCTGTCTCCTCAGAAGTATCAGTGCTTTCTTGTATTGTTACTCCCTTTCAGTCACCTGAAGGTGAAAAGGGATATCAGGAAAAGCACTTGACCTCAGGTATTGGTGAAAATTATAAAAATGGAGTTAAACACTATATTAGACTTCAACAATTTTAATTGAATGTCTATGACCTCGAAATGCCAGCCCGCAACTGTGGCATTGCTAATGGGTGTTGTAATGGTTATAACTGGAAAGGACTAGTTGCAGACTTCCTGTGTGTAGTGTTTTTCTTTTTTTTTTTTTTTTTAAAACCAACTAGATCCTTCAAGGGTCTTCCTTTGATAAATTCTGTGTCTGGCACAGTATCCAAACTCGTAACCTGATGAGACTGCTGCATGTGTCGGACTGCCTTGTAATAACCATCAGAATGTACGACTATAGATGAGATGCTATTTACCAGCAGTGAATATTTGCTGCCATTTGATCAACTACCAAAACTTTCATGTTCAGGTTGAGGAACAAAGAAGTTTTTGATTACTAAACGCAATCAGTTTAACTCCAGGTCTGAACAATGTACCTGTTTGTAACTGTTCAGAGCTATTCCTCCTGTTTGGGAGATGGGGAAATTTGCTATTTTAGTGGAGTACAGCTTGACAGTTTGGTCAGTTATTGGAGGGGGGAGTGGTAAGCTCTTGGAGGTAAGTTTCCCAATTTCCCAGTTGGCTCCAGTTGCAGCCTGTCCCGTGCTGTCGCACGCTGGCTGCAGCAGGGACGCCAGCGCTGCAGTGGGACCAGTGACAGAAGCTGTTCTTTAGAATTTTCAGGATGTGGCTGTTTTCTGCGTCAGAATGAGACAGTCCTGCTGGGCAGAGCCAACGCCAAGAGCAAAGGTAAGGTAATGTTTATTCCATGGGAATGCTTAAGACAGCCAAGCAGCTAGTACCAACTACTACGGTAATAGTCACAGGAGTTCCTTTTTCCCCATTAGCTTGAGTTTGTTTTTTGCACTGTAACTTTCTTGTTTTGTAAATAACTTTATGCTGGATTCCTTTTGTTAAGCTAGTTCGAATTCAAATAGTATGTGTTCAGATGTAAATGTTACTTCTGTGTGACTTTTTTCCCCTCCCTTTTCACAATTCTTTAATCTGCTGTTTCCTCTTTTCTTTCTCCTGGAGAAAAAAAAATGAGGGTATTATATAAGCTGGTCTCTATTTCATCACGGGAGATGCTGAATCTATAAAATAGTGCTGAAAAATTGCACTAAAAAGTTTTGGGAGGAATGAGACCCCAGGAAACATCTGCTATCTTTATACATCCTCTGTTGGAGACTTTCAGCAATGCTGTGGTGTGCGAGGAAATGCTTTGCAGTCTGCGACCATGCTGAGTTACAGCTCGTGAGGAAAAAGGGGAATTTTCACCCCAATTGCTCAGTGACTCGGTTGCATATGTTGGATTGAATACTGGAAAAAGAAGTCAGTAATCTTCTTAGTAACTGCAAACCAACTGTATGCAGTTATGGTCCAAACTGTTGATGTAAAACTCAATCCAAGTAAGGAGAAAGTTGGAATGCAATAGGTCTGTGAGTATGAGCTCCTGACGTTTGTTCAGGGATCCGTATGTAAATTTTCTCAGTGGCCATTCTAGAACCTGATGGACATCTGGCTTTAATTCGCACCTGTGAAAAAGAGCAAAATTATTTACAGCATGTTTCCTTGGTTCTGACGTGCAGAATTATTTTCCTCAGAACAGATGAATTTGATCTCAATTTTTTTCCTGTTATTTGGTGCTGCGCTATCACTATTAGTGCCTTTGCTGAAGTAGTGGGGTTTTGTTTTTTTCTTCTCTTCAAACTATACAGAACTCTTATTTGCAAAACCTGTTTTAGCCGAGAGGACTTCAAAGGACTATGATGTGAAAGGCTTCTCAAGTATTTTCTTTGGTCTCAGATTTTTTTTTTATTGTTGCTTTTTACTGTGGGCAAAGGTAATTCTCTACTCTGTACTAGCATATTGAAAGCACCAATATCTTAAAGCATAATTTGTTGAAAAGCTCATTATGAAATCTTTTGTTGTCTGTGCAGCCTCACTGTAGGATACTTTTTAAACCAGATTTCAGAATTTGTGCAGCCTCAGAAGCCTCCTCTGCTGGCACCTGCAAGTTTGACTTCTTTTGGACTTCATGAACAAATACCATTCTGTTTTTGTATCTTTATGATTTTGTGTGCAGTTTCAAATCTAGTTTATGTTAGAGGCCAAGACTGACTGTTCGATTTTAGCCCTTTATAATTATCCTGTATGTGCAGATTGTATGTTTAAATGATGATCTACCTGTTGTACAGTGTTTTTGATATGTTACCATTTAAGATGGCACTTTATTTCAAATAAAAGTCTGTTGTTTCGCAGTCAATAATACTTAATATTGCTGGTGATTGTGAGTTGTATGATGTTATATTGTGCCGTTGGACCACAAAGAGCTGGAGGTGGGAACTGGTGATTCTGGGGGCTGTCTTATTTCTACAGGTGATGTTTGAAATGTGATTCCTGAGGTAAAGTGTTGATGTTTTTTTGGGGGGAGAGGGTATGGGGAGGGATTAAATGGTTAATTTTTTGTCTTTTTTTTTTTTCCTCCCTCGTCCCCAATGATTTGTGATATTGTGTACCTTGTGATTTCTGCTTGTTTTTTTCTTTACTATTAAACTGCTGATGTTTATTTCCAGGAATGTTTTGCAAATGTCCTTCTCACTCTTCCCCTCTACAACTGTAGGTACATTGTTCCTTTTTATCAAATAAGCACGTTTGAAGCAAACCAAAGATAAAATAAAAAAGGTCTTAATGTCACATAAAGGAATGTTTCTTAATGTGCGCAGATGTATAAGTAGTGACTATATTTTAAAACTCTTCTATATGATAATGCATTGCTTTCAGCTAATTGACAGATTTATGTTAAGTTAGAAGACACGGAGGATTAGAAGCGTGCTGCGAGGAATATGGTTCCAAATTAAACTCTCTTTACCTACTAAATTCGACTCAGTGCTTGGCTCTCAGCAGGGCTTTGTGTTACAGTACTCCTTGTATTGACACCTTTTACTTCTAGAAAGAAGATGCTTTCTATTTCAAACGGCTCTTTTAAAAGCAAAGTAGCCTACTTATTTCTAACTTAACATAAAGTTGTTGCGTGGTCTTCTGGGATGGTGGGGTGTTCATGCAAGCTTGCATTTCTTCCTGTAGGCGTTCGTTGTGAAACATCTTTTGGAGTATACCCAACAGAGTGAGTCCAACCTGCAGTACAGCTTGTTTTTAGTTTTTGGCATCTTTATGACGGAAGTAGTGCGATCTTGGTCCCTTGCGCTAACCTGGGCTTTGAATTACCGCACGGGGGTTAGACTGCGTGGAGCTATCTTGACAATGGCGTTCAAGAAAATTCTTAAACTGAAGAACATCAAGGAGAAGTCTCTTGGAGAGGTAAGCTGCAGCATCATGTTGGAAATTGCAGTGTGAAAAGGGACATGCAATATATTCTTTTGAGAATGAGCTGTGCCTTAAATCTAAATAATCTGTTATGTGTATTTTTCAGCTCATAAATGTGTGTTCCAATGATGGTCAAAGGATGTTTGAAGCTGCAGCAGTTGGCAGTTTGTTGGCTGGGGGCCCTATTGTGGCCATTTTAGGAATGGTTTATAATGTGATTATTCTGGGTCCAACAGGCTTCTTAGGCTCTGCTGTCTTCATCCTTTTCTACCCAGCAATGGTGAGTTGGAAAGAGTTAAGACTTGCTTCATTTTATTAGGTCAGACATATGTATAGTTCTGAATAGGTGCTGAAATGTGCTAAGTTTAGCCCATTTATGGCATTGCATGTTATCAAAGGTGTTTCTAAAGATGCTGTATGAAGCAGAAATTTGAGCAGGAAGTTCAAAACGATAAAATTAGCAAGTGGAAATAGGAAAGCTGATAGATTTGACTGAGATAAATATGCATAGCTAATTTAAACTGCAAAATGTTCAAGTGCTTGTGGTTGAGGTTGGAAAGACAGTCTCTAGTTTGTGTATAGGTGTTGCATGAGCATATTGGTCTTGACTTCAACAAAAGGTGTTGAAAAGTACCACATCTGGGAGAGGGTGTTCTTGATTAGTTACTCCTGTCTCTACTTCTGCTTAGATGTGAAATAGGCTAGTTCAAGCCAAAAATCTTCTTGCCTCTAAAATGTCCTGTAAGGCTACTGAAGATTTGTCACCATGTTCATAATATACATTTTAAAAAAACACGGAGGCTGAATACTGTAAGGTCTACTTTGGTCCAATTTATCTGGCCAACAGTAAGGATTAAAATAATGGGAATTATACTTTAATAAAATAAGAGAGGATGAGGAGTGAAATTTGATAATCTTTTCCAGTTCTTCTCAGCAATCCTTCTCTATTGGTGGAGACATCAAACGAGATTGCGGGAGTATGAAGGAGGGCAAAGAGCTGAAAGCTTCCTAAAGTAGTGTGTTGGTTTTGAATTTCAGACCAGGAATGGGATGAGTATAAGAGCAGCAGATACTTAGAAACACATGAACAATTATGTATTTTTAGATTGGTTTAGTAAAAGTTTTAAAGCTCTTTGCCACGTTCATAGCACTGGCATATGGTAGAAATTGATCTGGCTGTGCAAAGGCCAGCTTGCTCTTTTGCCTTATGGCACCAGGTTAAAAGTTTGGCTAATATGGGTTCTCATGTTTGTTTGCCATGAGGGTCAACTTAGTGTGTCTCTAGGTTAATGTGTTTGAAGTCTTTGTGCTTGACAAACCTGGTACTATTCAGTGTTGGTAAAAGCCCAAACTTATTTTCACAAATTTTACTTTTGTTGAAACTTGCTATCATGAGCTAGCGCTCAATGCAGATGGGGTGGGAGGATGTGAACAGTGTTTCCAGTTTTCCTTTTATGTTAGAACAGCCACCTTGCCCCATCCCTGAATCCCTTTTCCAGTTTCAAAATTGGCTTTCTCTGCTAATGAGGAGTTGAAAGTTCTTGTTCTGAGTTGCCATTAACGTTGCACGGTGTTGCCTTTTGTTTCAGATGTTTGTATCGCGCCTCACAGCTTATTTCAGAAGAAAATGTGTATCCACAACAGATGAGCGTGTGCAGAAGATGAACGAAGTTCTTAATTACATCAAGTTCATTAAAATGTACGCCTGGGTCAAACCATTTTCTCAGAATGTTCAAAGTGAGTTCACACAATCTGTAAATGTTTCCTTTTGTGCAGATGCCCCATTGCTTAGTACCCTGGTGCATCCTCCTAGCTGAGGACCACAGATGTTGATGTATGTGCTGTGTAATAACAATTTCATCCTCTGGGCTTCCTGTTCATTATGCATTACAGGTTGGACAAACGGACTTGCTTCTAAAATTTCACATTCTGGCATAATGATGTTTGTGGCTTGGCACTAATCTTAAGTTTTTAAATTTTATTCCATTTTTTAACATTTATTAAATGCGCTGGCTGCTCGATTTTAAATTAAGTAAAAAGACCTCTTCTTGTGGAGATTTACAGACTATTATAGTTTGTTCCTGTGTAACTGCAATCTTTATAAGAAGGTCTATAACGGGATAAATGCTGAAGCATAAATAGTCCTTTCTTACTCAGTGTTGGTAGTGCTATGGTAGTGTCTGTTGTGTATGTACCCACGGAATCATACTTCAAACATGGTGCCCCTGTTTATATTTCTAGAAATTCGTGAGGAAGAACGTAAAATCTTAGAGCGCGCAGGCTACTTCCAGAGCATCACTGTGGGGGTGGCTCCCATAGTTGTGGTCATTGCCAGCGTGGTGACCTTTTCTGTCCATATGATCCTTGGCTATGATCTTACAGCAGCTCAGGTAACTTACTGTAATGTTGAAAATATTCTTTGAAATATTGCCGCAGTAGTTTTTTCTGCTAAGCTCTTCAGCATGTTCTGTGCTTTGTGGCTGTGCCTGTGTGGCCAGGCTGTGTCCTTGCTCACAGAAGGGACACCTGGTGGGTGTGACAACTGCACATGTAGTCTTTTATTTTGCATAGAAAGCTCTCAGTGCTGTTTCAGCCCTGACCTTCCCCAGAATGGGTTTTGAGCTGAATGTAAACCAGCACTCCTGTTTGCTGTTCAGATAGGAAATTGAGATTACTGGATGTTTTTGGTTTATGATGTGCTTGGATGCAAACAGCACAAATCTGTCTTAAAACAGGATTTTCTTCACAAGTAATAGGCTAATGCAGAATATACTAGTTGCTGCTTTCAGTAGACCTACAGATGCTGAAGATGCCTGTCTTGGTCTGTTATAAAGCACTGGAGAAAGAGTTGAGTAGATCTGCTGTTTGAGAATATGTTGAATATTTAAATGGTTATTCTTGGACTATGGGCCTTTTCTATGGCTTTAAACTGCTGCTGTGACAATTCAGCTTTTAGAAGGTCAGAGTTGTTAGTATGTTGCATCCAAGTGTGATCCTCTTTTGTGTCTCATTCTTAGGCATTCACAGTCGTCACTGTCTTTAATTCAATGACTTTTGCTCTAAAAGTGACACCTTTCTCGGTGAAGTCTCTGTCTGAGGCATCTGTTTCTGTTGACAGATTTAAGGTAAGCAGTCATTTGACCTTTTAGTTTTATGTGTGGAATTCTGCAAAACAGATACAAATCTAATGAAGGAATAGTAGAAGTTAAAGGTAATACTGCTGTGGGAAGGAAAATATTCTTGTTTAATGATTTTAGGATTTTCGTGTTGGCCACTGAAAGAGAGAGAATACAGGACTGAATGGCTCACAGTGTAATAATTCTTAAACTCCCTTTAAAGACCATCTGCATGGAAAGACAGTGCAATGTGTCTGCAACGAAATTTCATGTTTTGCTAATGAAACTCTTTTTGGAGATGTCATGTATTAGGTAGGCAGCTTTGCAGAAACTGGTAGAGTTTTATTTGTAGTAATGAAAAACGGGTTTTGTATTTCCAGACCAGATTAAGTGGCTGAAACTCCACTATATGAATAAAATACAGTTGTGATCTGATGAAACAGAACCTATGGCAGGAAGTTAAAACCCTCATAACAAACAATCCTTTCTCATCCTTCAGTCCATGTGAAGTGAACGCTTTAGTATGAACTCAGAGGACAGGCCTTTATTTTGTCTCCTTTCCTGAAGACAATAGTACATTGCACACTGCAAAAATTTCCAGACAGGATTCCACAAACATAGACCAGTGTACAGATTCTCTGTAATATATTCATGAAACAAACCTGGTTGTGGGAAGAATGGAATCTGCAGAATGGGTTTGAGATCGCATTGCTTTTGAGCATTTTTGTTTCTTCTGCTGAGTCACCCCAAGTCAGGCTTTCTTAAATCCAAATGCACCCAAGGGAGTTTTGGGGGGGAGGAGTAGGAGAAAGGGAGATTGTGGTATCTCCCAGTTTCACTTTAAACAATGTAATCTGCACAGGGAGTGTAACACAAGGTGGGGATACTCTTAACAACACAGTAAAAATGTAACTGACTTTTTGGCTCTGTAAAGGAGTGTGAGCTTTCTTATGTATGGTTTGGGCACAGCAATTGCAAGAGTAAATAAGGCTGAGAACTGGGAGGTCTTTAACAGCATAAGGCTTCTTAGTTCAAAACATGAATTATGTAAGTGGAAAACATTTTGTCTTGTAATTAAACTGTGAAAAATCTCTTCCTAATCTGTTGTTTGTAAGTACCGATGGATGTGGTGGAAAACATGATACAGCGGACTTAATGGCTTCCTTCTTATTGTCAAGCAACCTCAGACAGGTCAGCTAAATTTGTGTGAGATTATTTTTCCCAGCAGAAAAATTGAGGGGTAAAGGCTGAAGTTAAAAGTCATTCCATCTCCTACCTAATGAGTTGATGTGTAGGACAAGTCAGTCACTTTCCTTCATGGTGACCTCTCTTTTCCAGCCCAGGTGTTCTAATCCCATATGTTATATCTGGAAATCAGAGAGCTGCATTTGCAAACAGTATTAAATGAATAAGCCTCTCTCATATTGCATCCAGAGTATTGCAGTTCTGTAAGAGTCTTGGTGTATCTAAGTGCTTCCACCACATCCAGGAATGCCCCGGCCACTTAGCAGGCCTGGAGTTAGTTTACACTAATGAGCTACCTTTTGCTCTTCAGCTTCCTCCTACTATATAGCCTGATGTGTTTTGCTGCGTGAGTGTGCCGTAGGCTTGTCTCCCAGTCTTGATCAGGTGTCTCATCTTTACACCTCTCTCACAACTCCTATCAGAGTTTATTTCTAATGGAAGAGGTTCATATGATAAAGAAAAAACCAGCCAATCCTCACACCGCGATAGAGGTGAAAAATGCTACCTTGGCTTGGGACTTCTCCCACGCCAGCGTCCAGAGCTCACCAAAGTTGACCCCCAAAGTGAAAAAAGACAAGAAAGTCAGCAAAGGCAAGAAAGAGAAAATGAAGCTACAGAATGAGGGACAGCAAGCTGTGCTGGCAGAGCAGAAGGGCCATCTTCTAGTGGACAATGATGACCATCCTAGCCCTGAAGAGGAGAACAAAATCATCCACCTGGTTAACCTTCGGCTTCAGAGGACTCTCTACAACATTGACTTGGAGATAGAAAAGGTAAGAGAAGAAAGGAGGAAATCTGAGCTTTCAAAAGGCCTCATCTTTAGCTGTCTCTTGGAATAAGTGAGCTGTGTATTTTTGCATGAAATGAAGCAATATTGCTTTTGTGCACTCCTGTAATATCCATGGCAACTGTCATACCCAGGATGCAGTGTCTGATCTTGGTGTAAACAGCTGTGCCATTTTAGCAAACTAGATCTTTGCAAACAACCTATGAAACAACTGCAGGTTGTAGAGGTTTCACATCTGATGGATGATTTTGCTGTTTGTAGCGCTCAGTACAGTATATGAGTCATTGAACTTAAGAAATCAGCAGGACAACAGGGTTATCAGTGGGGTATTGGTGTATGATGTTTTCCTGCAGCCGTTTGATAACTTTGCCATGTTTCGGCTATGTTCTGGGTGGATGTTTTAGGTGATTAGGTGTTCTAATGGAGCATAACAGTGCTTTTCATTGAAGAATGTGTAGTTTTCTTCTCTGACAATTTTTGTGCAGTAGAAGTACACAGATTTTCAAGAATTTAGAAGGAGTTGGAGTCCTCATTCCAAGATAGGTAAAAGCATGTAAAATCTCAAAGAAAAAGCATTGAACTGTATACATGACATCTACAAATACAACAGTTTTGCAGTTCGGCACTTGGATGCTATAGTAATGGAGATACATGCATTTATCAAGATATTTATGGTTAAATTGTCTCTTGTAGTCATATGAGTAGAGGGATAGTTTAAGCTATTTTAAACTATAAAAACCTATACTTTAATCTTTTGAAAAAGTTGCATATAGTTTAAAAAATAGCCTTGAAAAAGGAGTACACAGTTACTTGAAAATGTAAAGGCCAATTTACTATCAGAAGTTGTAAATGAGAGGAGGACAGCAATGTGTTTCACAAATGGCTATACCTTTTTTATCTACCTCTTTTTACAAAAGGAACAAAAATAGTTTTGAATTAATTGTTTAATGTGGGTATCAACTTACCTGTTTTACCACGGAGAAATGCTTCAAAGTGACTGGATTCTAGCTGTTTCTTGGTACGTGTTCCTTAGAAAGCTACATCCCATAGGCAAGCAGTTTTACTGGACATGCATATTCTGGTTTTTCTTTCCTTTATATATTTCCTTATCACCCTGAAAAGCATCTTGGTGGATTCTGTTCAGGCAGACCTTGGTGCATTTTGCTGAGTGTAAAAGACCCAATCAAAGGGGAACTGATCTTAAAGTACGTTCATTTTTCACTTGTGCAGCTGGTTCAGTTTTAGTCCACTGTGGCATAGTATTCACTCTTTATTATTTGAGAGTTAAAATATTGACTGTCTTGCTTTTTTCTGTCTGTGTCTTTTTTCAGCTGTCAGTAATGTCCAGCTGTCCCCTCTGAGATACTCAAGGTAGTCCCAATTCTGAAAGGGATAGAGAATATGATAAATGAGTACCACAATTTCTTTTTCTGTTTAGGGAAAACTTGTCGGAATTTGTGGCAGTGTGGGGAGTGGAAAAACTTCACTTATCTCAGCAATTTTAGGACAGGTGAGAAATTCTGTTTTGACTACTTCCGCTCTTCTCTTTCCTATCTTCTATTTCACTTATTTGTACTCTCTAGAAAAAAAAGTCTATGCTATGGGATAGCATAATTTCACAGTTTATCTTTAATTTCAGATGACCCTGTTGGAAGGTAGCATTGCAGTAAGTGGAACATTTGCATATGTGGCCCAGCAGGCCTGGATTCTCAATGCTACCCTTCGGGACAACATTCTTTTTGGCAAGGAATATGATGAAGAAAGGTTTGTCAGAACTGTTTGCTGATTTTCATGAAAGCTTAGTAATTTTTGGCCCGAATGCGGGAAAATTTAATGCAGAGCACGCCGCAGCTAAAGCCTATGTATCCCTTTAGAGCCTGTCTTTAAGACTCCTTCAAGTCTCATTTAAGAGCCTGCCTCTCCTGCATGTGGTCTCTGTGCTGACACTGTCAGTGCCACCGTCCTTGCTCTGCACAGCGAGGGCTGTTCCTTCTGCTGCAGTCCTGGCTGAGCTCTGCTTTGAGCAGCACTCGAGGGGCATTTGCTCTTGCTGTCCTGGCCCTGCCACCTTAAAACACAACAACTGCTGTTTGCAATGCACTGGCACCTTCCATGGCCCTTCTCTCTGCCAGCTGTCCCTGGAAAGAAATTGCCTCCTTACCCTCACAGGACTTCAGAAGTAGGTGATTATTATCCTCAGTTTCCTCCTGGGAATCCAAGGCAGATCGTCTGTTTTAGGCTGCTGGAATGTCTGTCCGCTATTAATGTAGAAAGCAAGATAATGCTGTGGTAGCTAGATACTTGGGAAAAAACCCTGTTCTTACTGCTTATCTAATTGTTCTTCAGATACAATACGGTGTTGAATGATTGCTGTCTAAGGCCTGACCTAGCCATCCTTCCAAATGGGGATCTGACAGAGGTATACATTTTACTTATAGCAACCTAAGTAGTAGATGAAGAAAAGTATAGTTTTGGTTTTGCAGACTAGCCTGAAGTGAGGAAAACTTTAGTGTGGTATGTGTGTGAGCCAGGCTGTGGAATGCACCTCCTTGTTTATCAGTGCAGGCCCTGGGCTATTAAGAGCTGTGCCGTGGTTTTCACTCATATGTTGGCAGTTTGGGGGTTTTTAATTGTGTTGTAAATTTAGCTGCCTTAATAGAACCTATTTGAACTTGATTTAAAACAGCTAAGAAAAGAGCATGCCTATGTTAATTAAAAAAAAAGTAAAATAAGCAAAAAAGTACTGCCACATTTCAAGCATATTAACCTTGAGTTTGAATGTAAAAATATATTTCACAAGGAAGTGGACACCTAAACTATAGAATTTATATATGTATTAAAACAATATACAATATTATGGGGTGTGTATATACATGTAAATAAAATATTATCTGCTTCATTCTGGTCAACTCTTGAGCTCTGAATATCTGTGGTGCATGGTGCCATAGAATAAAAGAATGGGTGTGTGTCTGTGCAGATTGGTGAACGAGGGGCCAACCTGAGCGGAGGGCAGCGTCAGAGAATCAGCCTGGCTCGAGCCCTGTACAGTGACAGGAGCATTTACATCCTCGATGATCCCCTTAGTGCCTTAGATGCTCATGTTGGAAATCACATTTTTAACAGTGCAATAAGGAAGCACCTGAAGTCAAAGACTGTCCTTTTCATCACTCATCAGCTTCAGGTACTTCATCTCTCATATTTTCTTAGACTTTCTTGAAATGTTGTTTAGTCAGTTGCCCTCATACTGGAAATTTTTATACCCTGACCTGTTACAGCACATCCCTGTCTGTCTATAGGATGCATGGTTTACATTTACAAACTAGTTTGCGAATATGCATCGAATACAATCTAGTTCTTTATTTGATACCAGTGCTGCTTGGTGTCTGATCAGGTCTGTTAACACTTGGCTAAAGAAAATTTACCAGAGAAATAAGTGGTTTTGAACAACATATTTTTGCTAACTTGCTATAAAGCTAGTTCATCACATCAGAAAACACTTAGATTTGGTGTCAGTAAATCAGAATTTATGTATTCTGAGATTTTTTTTGCCATCTGTATATAGAAATATTAATAGTTAGTATATCAGCATTTGCAGTGTTTAAGTATCCTGAATTGTCTTCCATAAGATTGTTTTTTGAGAGAATGTAAAAACTTTTTATTTGTGTAAAGTAAGAGTAATCATGGTGCTCTAGTCAATGCAGGACCTTTAAAAATCAGATGTCTTTTATCTAGGAAGAGGTGTATGTTGTGAAAATATCTATAAATTACTGAAAAGGATGGTGTGGGAGTGTTTGATTATCTGACATAATGATGGAGGCTTGTTCTTACTGCCATTTTCTCCAGTATCTTGTTGACTGTGATGAAGTGATCTTCATGAAAGAAGGCTGCATCACTGAGCGAGGAAGTCATGAGGAACTGATGAATTTAAATGGGGACTACGCTACTATTTTTAACAACCTACAGCTGGGAGAGACACCACATATTGAGGTGCTTGGGTTTTTTTTATTTTAAAGTGCTATGAATGTTGACTTTACTGATGAGATGAACCAAATGAC
This sequence comes from Caloenas nicobarica, assembly GCF_036013445.1. NCBI lineage: Eukaryota > Metazoa > Chordata > Aves > Columbiformes > Columbidae > Caloenas > Caloenas nicobarica. The sequence goes on from NC_088252.1 coordinate 21,218,134, forward strand.
GTGGTTGGAAGGCTGGAAAATGGCTTCACGTGTTTGTGTGATGATATGACCGATAGATTTCCTGGCTGTGCTCCATTAACGCTTTGTATTTGCGGTCACAGTTCACATTTGAGGAATGTGTAGTGGAAGGGACTCTGCCAATAAGCTCACAAGTTGAATGTGAAAGTAATGAACCATCTCCTCTGGTGATGCTCAGAGCAGGAATCTTGTTGTCTCTTGTATTGTACACCTCACTTAATTTACCTCCAAATCAGCACAGGACCAACCTTTGAAAACATTCTTACTGGTTTGTTACTTCTTTTACACGTAGCGTGTGACTGAGGCACAGCAAAAGTGACACAACATGACAGTATTTTAGAATTATAACTGAAAATGTTTGGGGGGGATTTGAGGAACTAATTGTTGCTTGACACTGCTTCTGTTATGAAACAATAGCTGTAAATGCAAATTTGGATTTGTGCTCTAGTATTTTAGTCAGTGGAAAATCCGTGAATCTAGAAAATAATAACATTCACTAGGACATGCATTTGAACTTTTAGCAAATTATTTTTTCCCACCTTTCTCCTGTTCGTTTCCTGAACTTATTCTTTGGAGTAAGCTACTTTGCTCCTTTTTATTTCATGATGTTTTACTTCTCTAAGTTTTGTGTGCATTTTCTCTTAGTGAGAGGAAATTAAAAAGCACATCAGCATTTATTGTTTATAGAGACGAGAAGCTCCTTATTCACAAGTTGCAGGCATTTGAAAAAATAAGTTTCCGAAAAGGCAGCTTTGTGATAAGTACACAGATGTAGAAGGTGCTTGGTGAAATTTTCTCCTGGGAGATGTTAGTGAAAGGAGCAACAGGCTATAATGCATTACTCTGCATATCCTTTCTGAGGCATGAAGATTATAGTTCTGCCGCTTTTAAGATTAATGTGATGACTGTTAACATGAGATTCTACAGTCCATGTGCATGGCCGACCTTCACTATCTCTCTGTGAACACTTGCTCATGGAAGGAGCATTCATTTGCAATTTCTATGGGATAAGAATAAATGAATGGTAAAGTTAGATCCTCTGTGGTTTGACATGTGTGAGATGTCTCTTCTCATGTAGAGTGTGGGAAGATGAGCCTGAAGATGGTGTGTAGGGGGCTTCAGTTAATGTAGGCTGTTTCTGAAGAGATAGTAACTTCGTTTAGGGGAAGATGACTGGGTTTAGAACAGTAATTGTGTGTGCAGTTTAGTTTTTTGGACATTTGATTTCTAGGAGACCAAGTTAACCTGACTTCATCCTTAGATATGTTTCACCAGAGCTCTCCTGAGTGAAGTACTAAGGTCTTTGGGGAAAAAGAGCCTCTTAATGAAATTGTGAGTTGTTTTTACAAGGGACAGAGGGATTGAATCTTCATCTCAGTAGCAGGGGTGAAATTCCTCTACCATGTATGCTCATAGTGTCCCTGATTCTAGAAATTAACCTTGCACACTCCAATACACACTGGTAGCAGTTCAGATTAATAAAGGAGGAGAATTTAATCCACCAGAGTTGGCAGTCATCTGTAATAACAGCAAAGTTAATATCCTCAATGTGAATGCTAAGCATTGAAAGCCTTTGTCCTTAGGAGGCAGCTTATAAAAAGTTTGTGTTCAGATATGAAAATGTCAAAGCAAATTACTCTGGTATGTTTAGTGTTATTGTTTTCCTGCAGATTAATATAAAGAAGAACACAAACAGTTCACTGAAAAGACCCCAGGATAAAAGTACCAAAACAGGGTCTGTGAAGAAGGAGAAAGTTGTAAAGAAGGAAGAGGGTAACTATTTAATCAGATTTCTGGCTGTAATTATTTTATATACCAATAAGCTCAAAACATTTTCTTTCAAAGTGTATTATGAATGTACCTCTCAGGTTTTAAAAGGTGTTTCAAGTCCTGGTCACTCAGTGTGGTTGGCAAGACACATGCAGTGGGCAAAAGACATCCATTAATTCATTAAATATTGGTGCCTGCACAGTGTTTCTAAGTTCCGTGAGGTTGCCGCTGGTCAGATGCCGTCAGCTCAAAGGAGCTTGTAGAACCGTGTCTCCTGCATCAGCTCTCCATCCTGTGCTGAGAGGGCAATGTAGATACCTTGATACTTGTAGAGTCCTAGGCAGGACATAGCATTTATATAGGAAGAACTGAAATATCTGGCCTCTGTTTTGTGGTTCTCTCTGTTTAATGTTAACTTTGAACTTCAGCAGGGTTTAAAAAGCAATAGTGAGGCTGATGCCAGCCTAGTGTTTAAGTCTGTGCTGATTACACTTTTTCAGACATACCACAATGTGAATGGTTCTGCAGGGGAAGTGTGACTTTTTGAAAAACGGTTTGAACCATTGAGTTCTGCCTATTAAATAATGTCTGTGTTTCTGAAAGTACTCTGTACAGTTTGAAAATGACTGCAGTTTTGTGGGTATTGACAAACAGAAGTTTCATGGAACAGCTTTATTTTCCTCACTCCTTCCTGTTCTTTTGTTTCACAGGCCAGTTGGTCCAGTTGGAAGAGAAAGGGAAAGGCTCTGTGCCCTGGTCTGTTTATGGCATCTACATTCAGGCAGCTGGAGGTCCCTTCGCATTCCTCGTCATCATGGCGCTCTTTGTGCTGAATGTGGGCAGTACGGCTTTTAGCAACTGGTGGCTGAGTTTCTGGATCAAGCAAGGCAGTGGAGTAAGATCAATAGCTTTTCTACTCTCCTGTGTCTAACTGGCAGGGGAATTGCTCTCCTGGACTAATCCCAAGCAGTCCTATGAGACCAAATGGTGCTTCCAAACTTAAGTTATAAGGCTCCCTGGGAGGTGATCTCACTAGAGAGTTCATCCCCAGGAAAAAGAGTGCTCCACTAAAAAGATATAAGAGCTCGTGGTTTTATGCTGCCTCCTTGTTCCTTGTCTTGGTTAGTCTAAGAAAAGGTAGTGAAAATCTGAAAGAGGCCAACAAGCTGAAGGAGGAATTACTAATTTTAGTGCTGTTTTTTGTTTGAACATGACCTTACATCTAATAGGATAATCTTGTTAAAAAGTACATGACTTAAGTCAAATGACTTTTAGGAGTTGTTTTGAAAACTGTGTTGACCTGGGATAGCTGGGACTTTTCCCACTATAGGGGCTTTGATTGCAAGTCTTGTTGCATTTAAAGATTCAAATATAACTGCAAGATTATTTTTTGGGTGGACGGAGCAAACTACTAACCTCAGAAGAAATAATGAAGCACAGATGGCAAACAATATTAAAATAAGCAATGGAGTCCTTAAACATACTTAAATATTAAAAAAAAAAAGAGAATGTACAACAGTGTGATAGTAAAGAATTTACTCTGTACGGGCAGAAAATAACAACCATGTTTGGTAAGAAGACAATGTACAACCTATCCAAGGTGAATAATAGGAGTGGTGGTATGCAAGTACGTGGCATTGTTCAGAAGAAAAGAAATAATAAGCATGAAATGAAAGATTAGGAATCAAAGTATCTATTGCGGTAGTGTTTTTAAAGATATTGTAGAGAAAAGGCTGAGGGCTACAAACCTGAATGTCAAGTATCTGCTAAGGAAAACTTTCCAAAGTATTCAAAGATCATTGAAGTACTTTATTTAAAGAAGAAATATCAAATATGGTGGGAGGGGACAGAGGGTGGTTAAGTTCTACCATGTGTAAGGTGTACATGCTTAATCCTTGTCTTTTTACTGAAACCTTGGATTTTCTGCAGAACACCACTGTGACTTTGGGAAATGATACCGTCATAAGCAGCAGTATGAAAGACAACCCTCACATGCATTACTATGCTGGCATCTATGCGCTGTCAATGGCAGTTATGTTGATCCTGAAAGCTGTTCGTGGTGTTGTTTTTGTAAAGGTATGTGCCAATGCTGCTGTTTTTTCTTATATACTCCCACCTCCTACTTCTGCATGTTGCTGTCACCGTGGTTCTTTTGGTCACCTCCCAAGAGAGACTTTTGAACCAGCAGAAGTCAAATTGTGGATTGTGAGGTTTCCGTAAGTCATTTCCTGGGGCTGCATCATGCTTTCTGTTAAACTTCTTCCCAAATTAATAGCTTCCTTCCACTGGTCAGAAGCGCAGAACACAAGAAAAAACAACTTATGGTTGGAGGGGGAAAATGAGCAGAATGTTTCGGTGCCCAGGGGAGGAGCAGTGGCAGAAAGGCAAATGTCCTTTCATAATGCTGCCATGTTTTCTGCATTGTCAGGGAACTCTCAGAGCATCCTCAAGGCTTCATGATGACCTCTTCCGACGGATTCTGCGTAGCCCCATGAAGTTCTTTGACACTACACCCACTGGGCGGATTCTCAACAGGTTTTCCAAAGACATGGATGAAGGTAGCTCTCACTGTATGCGCTGTAGATCCCGCATTCAGACCTCCCAGTTCAGACTCTTCAGTCTCCTGCTGTGGGGGTGATCCTATCCTATATCGTCACCAAATGTGTAATTGTAACAGACAAAGCGGGAATTGAGATGTACCTGGGTTATGATTCTGGAAGGCAGCTGGTATTTCAGATCTGTCTGTTCACTTATAAAGAAGTAAATGTGCAGCTGCTTTTGTATGTACAGACTGCATGTGGACTCGTAGCAGTTAATGCAGGGGGAACCTCGAGCATCAGGGTGAAGCTGATGTGCAGCAAAGGTGGTGATTAGATCAGAATTCCATCAGCTCTATTTCTGCAAATGGGAATAATTGGAAAGACTACTAGCACCGCAGAAGATAAAAGCACCCCTAATGAAAATGTACATTTTTAATTTGAATAAACTATGAGAAATCACTGTCCTTGTCAATGATGATGTGCAGCTGGACTGAATTGTTTTATACAGGTGGTTGTAGCTTTCTGTACTCAAGATCTTCCCCTTTTCCCCTCCATCTTTTCCAGTTGATGTTCGTTTGCCATTTCAAGCGGAAATGTTCATCCAGAATGTCATCCTTGTGTTCTTCTGTGTGGGAGTGATTTCTGGGGTTTTCCCCTGGTTCCTGGTGGCAGTGGGGCCCCTCATTGTCCTGTTCACAGTTCTGCATGTTGTGTCTCGGTAAGTGCATCAGCTGCTTTCATAAAATGAGAGATACTTTGACCTGTTATTAAGGACATAGGATTCTTCAGCTATATATGCATCAATGTAGTGGTTGGCATATAGTGGTTGTACATGTCACTTAAAAGTGCTTCTTTCCTTCCAGAGTCTTTATTCGAGAGCTCAAGCGTCTGGACAACATCACACAGTCTCCATTCCTGTCTCATATTACGTCCAGCATACAGGGTCTCTCCACAATCCATGCCTACCACAAAGGACAGGAATTTCTGCACAGGTCAGTCTAGATATCCATCAGAGAGTGGTGGAGCACAAAGCAGGGTGCAACAGGTTTACAATCAAAAAGATTTATTAATGGGGCCTGTAGCTCATGGCATACATTGGCTCTAAGAGTGAATGTTACTTTTTTGGGGAAAAAAAGGAGAACAAGAAGAAGGGGAAGGGAAAAGTCCCCAGTAGCCAGTGGAAGAACAGCGATGGGTTCCCAGGTGCCTACTCTCCTCTGGAGTTCTCTGCAGTGCAGCAGGGGCAATGATAATGGTGAGGGCAACATTTTGGCCCTAACTTTTCCCTGGTAGTATATTCTTTTCATCAGGTGCAGCTCATACTTCATTGGTTGTTTCTCCTTGTGATGGCATTAGCATTGGTTAGAGCATGCTAACGAAACCTCAATGTGCATATTGATGAGCTGTTAGTCTATATGCATGTGTGTAAGTGGGTAGCATTTATCAAGTATTTAAGTGATTGTTAGCCACCTTGGGCACTATGCTTGTTTTTCTCTAGTTTAAACTAAAATCTGCAAAACAAATATTAGTGAGGGAAAGTGAAACACTTCTCATGTGAGTGGTAGTTGCTTCCCATGAGAACCTGCCATAACAATATCAGGGTTTTGCAGGTGCAAGGTCGTGAGACCAACAGCGCTGGGAGCACAGGGAAAACCACCACAGAAGCTCTGGAAAGACACGGCTACATCAGCTTAGATGAAAGGTTGTGGAGGTGCAAGTCGCAGTCTCTTAGCATTGCTGCTGCTAGAGCACTAAGGCACTGCACAGTGTGCGGCAGTGATTGATGTAATACTGAGTTGCACGATTGGAAAATCTAGTTACTGGCTTTGTGAATCTCTCCAGTTTCTCCCCTTGAATATATTTTCTCAGCTCTGCAGTGTCAGGATTGTAAACTAAGTGGTTCTCAATGTGTTTAAATTGGTGTCACCAGTCCTGTCAAAACTCAGTCTACTTTTACACTTGTGTATAAAATGGTGCATATTTTGTCCATATTCTGAAATGTTGCTGCTGTTACCCATGGAGAAATTTGTAGCCATTGAGCATCCTCTGGGAGATCTTGCATAGGTGAAGTTGTGGTGAAAGTTCGTGTAGTGTCCCTGAATTTTGATTCACTCCAAGCATAATTCATTGTGGTACAAGGAAACGTGGCAATTTGACTTGTGAGAGTTCAAGCTGAGTAGATATCTGACATTAATCAAGAATATTTGCAAACCCTGGTTTCATGGCCTAGTTTGAAACTTTGTCAGTGACATATGAGTTTTATGACCCTGAGTTCTGATACTGGAACAAGGTTTTAAGTAGCTCTGCTATTTGTAGAACATCAGGCCTGTGGAGGTCTACTAACCTTTCCTGTATTTGTTTCAGGTATCAGGAGCTCCTAGATGACAATCAGGCACCATTTTACCTGTTCAGCTGTGCAATGCGCTGGCTAGCTGTACGGCTGGACATTATCAGCATTGCTCTTATCACGACCACTGGCCTTATGATTGTCTTAATGCATGGCCAGATTCCTCCTGCCTATGCTGGGCTGGCTATCTCATATGCTGTGCAGGTGAGTATGTCCACATACTGTAATATTTCTTATTTAACGTTGTTATTGCCAGTAAGTAAAAGTAACGCACCACTGAAAACTTTCCTATGTGCACCAGAATGCAATAAAATACTGTTACCCCTTTTGGTAATGGAGGGGAAAGCAATTCAGAGTCAGGACCTTGTGCTAGCAGGCAAATTACAAATTATGAGGAGCTAGGTGCTTAAGGCTACTGTTTTGGGGAGCTGCTGCTTTTTAAATGGTAAAGAAGAATTGGTTTGAGGCTCTTCATATGCTGCATATTGCAATTTTACTGAATATTTCCAGAAATTTGATTGATGGTACATCAGACATCTGCCAAACTGATGTTTTAATGTATTGCCTGCAGGATGTTTTCACAGCGAGCAGCTGTGCTGGTTAGATGGGCTTGAGGGCTTGGAATACTTACTAGAGCTGTTGTTTGGCCTTTTCTGCCTCCTGGTGGTGGTAAGGTGAAATTACAAAACTTGGCTAATATTCAAAGCTGTTGCTTGTGGGAAACCTTTCCAAACTGCTGGCTTTCCAAGTGATTTTAAAATAACCGTAATTTATTAATTATCTAAAAGCAGTTTGCCTTGGGCACCTTAGCTGTGTGTTGCCCAATGGCAGGAGTACTTGTATCAAATATCATAGAATCATTTAGGCTGGAAAAGATCTTTCAGATCATTGAGACCAACTGTTAACCTAATGCTGCGAGGTCGACCACTAAACCATGTCACTAAGTGCCACATCTACACATCTTTTAAGCACCTCCAGGGAAGGTGACTCCACCGCTTCCCTGGGCAGCCTGTTCCACTGCTTCACCACCTTTTCCAGGAAGAATTTTTTCCTAACATCCAAGCTAAACCTCCCCTGGCACAACTTGGGGCCATTTCCTCTTGTTCTCTCACTTGCTACTTGGGAGAAAAGACCAACACCCTCCATGCTACAACCTCCTTTCAGGCAGTTGTAGACAGTGATAAGGTCTCCCCTCAGCCTCCTCTTCTCCAGGCTAAACAGCCCCAGCTCCCTCAGCTGCTCCTCATAAAACTTGTGCTCCAGACCCTTCACTAGCCTTGTTGCCCCCTCTGAACTCTCTCCAGTATCTCAATGTCCTTCTTATAGTGAGAGGCCCAAAACTGAACCCAGGATTCAGGGTGCAGCCTCACCAGCACTGAGTACAGTGCAATGATTGCCCTGGTCCTGCCGGCCACACTATCCATTGGGTTCATCTCTTAATTCAATAATAAATTGTAGCTCTCTAAATGTGTCTTTTTCTCCTTTCACTCCAGTTAACAGGGTTGTTCCAGTTTACAGTCAGGCTTGCTTCAGAGACAGAAGCTCGCTTCACCTCAGTGGAGAGGATTGATCACTATATCAAGGTAGGACAAAAATACATTCAGCTGCCTGGTGTAACATTTCTTGTTGCTTGTAATGTTGCTGGCATATGAGAAGAGAAAGTCAGCCATAGTCTGCCTTAGTACAGAATGTATGTTTCTGATCTTGTAAACAAATTAATGCATGTACTGTGATACAGCAGAGTGAATTTGTTTTATGAAGTGTGTATATAAGCACTGGCAGGATGAATGGCACAAGAGCTGGGAGGTAACTCAGCTTACAGGCATCACTGAAGTTCCTAAAGGTATTGAAAGTTTGGTGACATTCTCAGTAAAGAGTGGAGTGTGTGAAAGGGGCAACTGGGAATTCCATACAATATTTTACAGTAAAAGGATGGTGTTCTGGCACCCTTCATTCCAAACCTAATGGAACTCCTTTATTTTAACACAAGTAATTCTTTGTTACTTTATCTACATGTAATTCTGCTTAATCTTAATAAGTCTACTTCTTTCTCCACAGCTATGTTATGTAACATAGAAATATGCTTTAAAAGTCAAGCGATTGCTGTTATTGCAAACATGAGAAATGTGCCAGGCTACATTTTTAGCAAGCTGCTCTGATTTCTCTGATTATTTGTAACCCTTTCTTCACAATGAGGATCTGTGTATGCAGAACTGGGTGTAGGTCAATGGGAAAAGCGTAGCCAGCTGAAAGCCTTCTACTGGCTCTGGTCTTTGAGGTGGAAGGCATCTTTGCTTAATACACATTCTCTCTGAACTTAAGAGGGAGACATGTATCTATTTGTTAAATTTGGACTATGTAGTAGTTGATATTTGTAGAACTTTTTTTAGCTGGTGGATTTAATACTGAAGAGAAAAAAAAAATTAAAACTGCCCACTCCCCTAATCCTTGTGGCATCTAACTAGAAAATTTCTGTATATGGAAGACTTGGTGACAAGACAAGCTGAGAACTGTGTGACAAAAACTGCCTGGTATCTCCACTGGGCTGATATGGTTCTATCACTGTCAGGCCTTCAGTGGCAAAACTTGAAGACTGTTCTCTGTGTGTGTGTTTTGTGGGGGTTTTTTTTGTAGTTCCTGCCTATCCTTTTATATCATTATTAAGCAACGCTTTCTGTGATTTTTTTTAAAATTTATTTTATTTGCATCTCTGGACAGCTATTTTATTATGAAACTGTAAAACTAGTTTGAATCCAATGCAAAGGGGTGGGTGAGTGGCAAAACACCATACAGGCTGTTGTCTTACCAAGTCCCACCATACAAGTGCCTTACCAAGTCCCAGGCTTGGCTTCTTTTAGTGCAGGCTCCAAGGTCACTGTTATCAGCACCAAGCCCAAAGAACTGGAGCACTGTTGTAGAAAATTGCTGTTTTTCTCAAACCCTTGGGACACAATTAATTTGCCTCTAACTAGATATTGCAGATGTCCACAACTGACATAATCCCTGTGGGATCTCTCTATAGTCAGTGTAGGAAATGGCAATCTCCAGAGGGCAATTTGTTACCCATTCGAAGTGTTTATATTGGAATGAGATCAATCACGCTCCAGAAATGCTAGCTGCTTTGTAGTGACTATAAAGGAGTTGATGGGCCTGGTTCAGTTGGAGGTTCTTACTTTGTATGTGTTTAAAGTTACATGAGATGAATCCTGTGACAGGATTTCTGCTGTTCTCTGAGGCTGCTTGTGCCAAATATGGGACAGTGACCTTGGCTTCATTCTAAACATGCTATAAAGGCGCATGTTTGGTTTTCAGAGGTGCTGCTTTTCTGTTTAATCAGTGAACTGCTTAATGAGGGACCTATTGAGAGGCAGAGTAAAATAGCAAAAGTGAGCAAGCTGGAAGGGGCCTGACTGACTCCGTGATTTAATAGAGCAGGGGAGAATGAGGAAGAGAAGGAGGACGGCAGCATGTGGACATTCCCTTCTGTGTCAGAAGCGACCTTGCTGTGGCATAGCCAAGGAAACTTAGAAATACAGCAGATTTTGCATTCAGAAGCATCAAGTCTTTGGAGTGCCGCAGAACTCAATATTATTGTGTTCATAAATAATAGGCCTAAAATATATTTTGATTTCTGTTGATGGAAAAGCTTCGTGTGGAGGACCGATGTCATTACTGAGGCAACAGGAAGGGAATAGCAGTGCGATCAGTGTAACACAGCAAACTTCTGAACCACTGGGCCCACGTCCAGCCACACGGTTCATAAAACTGCCATAAACTGATATGGGCTGAGTCTGCAGGGAAGAACTCCTGCTGAAAGCTGCAAGTGATGATTTTTCTTTCTGGTGTTTTATTTACTGGATACTGAACTTCTGGTTTTGTTTTAAAGACGCTTTCCCTGGAAGCTCCTGCTCGAATTAAGAATAAAGCTCCTCCTCTGGACTGGCCACAGGAAGGTGAAGTTGTTTTTGAAAATGCAGAGATGCGGTACCGAGAGAACCTCCCTCTAGTACTTAAAAAAGTGTCCTTTACTATCAAACCCAAGGAAAAGATTGGCATTGTGGGAAGGACAGGCTCAGGTAAGGAAAATCACTAAGCAGAGTTAAATTACTACTTTTACAGAATGGGAATGGAATAGAGTGGGGTGGTCATATTGGTTCTCCTCTGTCTTCTGCTTGAATAAATTGTTAATTGCACAGGAGTGGTTGAGCAATCTGTCAGTGGTGGGTTCTGTTTATGTGCATATGTAAGTAAGGATCCCTGTAAACAGTAATGAAAACAACTTTTCATATAAAGTAGAGGGATATCCTACTATGCCTGAGCTGGTAAACTCGTAAAGTTTAACACCCCAAGCCAGTTACCAGCACAGAATGGTACCTACAACATGCTCATGGCAGCTAATTTGACTCTCTTGAAAGTTTTCTGTACCGATGCTGCAGCTGGATTTGGCTCTGAACTCTCTCAGATGTCTGTAATTTGAAGAATCAAACCCCCTGTTTGTGAGGTGAATTAAACCAGCTCCAAAATGTAGCTTCTAAATAAGCAATTAATATTGTTTTATTTGGTTTATGTGGCAAGGTTTTGGTAGCAGGGGTGGGCTGCCTCTGTAGGAGTGGCATCTGTAAGAAAATATTAGGACCTGCCTCTATAATTGCTTAGAAGTTTAAATGCTGAACCCCAGCATTGTTTGCCAGGACTTTATGGTATTTTAAAACACTTTTCTTACACATTGGCAGCTTTTAAAATGCTTTCTCATCTCAAAGCTGCTGTGACTGTAGAAACACTAGTATTGTTTTTCCTTTCTCATTTGTAGGGAAGTCTTCCCTTGGAATGGCACTCTTTCGTCTGGTTGAACTGTCTGGAGGCTGCATTAAAATTGATGGCTTGAAAATAAATGACATTGGTTTGGCAGATCTTCGCAGCAAACTCTCAATAATTCCTCAGGAACCTGTGCTGTTCAGTGGCACCGTGAGGTTAGTGAGACCATAAGGCGGCAAGAAGGAAAAAGAGGGCTACCAGCTTATACTTGAAGTCAAATAGGTGCCTGGTGAGATATTAGTTCTCAGGCATCCTAGCTTCTGTTCTCTGGTTTTGAAACAACAACAAAAAAAATCACAACTGAATTATTTTACCTGGCCTGATGCAGAACTGGATGCGATCATCCTCTCTGAAAGACTTGCTTTCTGTTTAGATTTCCTTGAAGTTTTTAGTATCTTTGTCTTTCATCTCTACTCTTTTGTTCTTTGGCTGCTCTAACCCTAGTGTGCTGGGAGTATCTGATTTCCTTGGCAAGGAAATTCTGTCAGTGCAAGGCTAGATGGGAATCATCCATCTGGATGAATTAGCACACTGCTGCTTTACTATTCATTGCTGAATAAAAATGCTAATTGTGTTTTCTGCTTCCCCCTCCAGATCAAACCTGGATCCTTTCAATCAGTACAGTGAAGAACAAATCTGGGATGCTTTGGAAAGGACTCACATGAAGGAGTGTGTAAGTATTATGTGCCCTATGAGATATGTTTGTGTTTCAGCTTTCAAATCTACATGTTCTGTTAGTAGCTACTTCAGAGACCTTTAAATAAAGCTTTTCCTTTGCAAGTTTTTTCTCTTATTGGCTATGCTTGATTTCTAGTAATGAGACTGAATTTTTGGAGAACATGCCATATTTTGGATGTTTACTTTTTTTACTATATAGCATAGCGGAGTGTTGCTTTATCACAGGGACTCCTAGGCCTGTACAATATTCCATGTGATATTTTTCTATATGTGCCTTAGGTGTGCATTCTACATTTACATTTGTGAATGTCATACATGAACATTTATACTGCACTTAAAATCTGCTCTTTGTGAAGCCTTCTGCAGCAAGTCTTACTGCCATGATGTTTCCAGTTCTTTTCTTGTCAGTCAGATGGCCTGGGGCTGCATGTGTGGCTGTAGTTCATACACTGAAGTAGTTCATGCAGGGACTAGATTCGCTCTTGGTGAAAGTCTTGGGGAGAAAGGCTGTCAGGAGATCTATATTCATGGTGATACGATTTTGTATGTGGCACACTTTTTTCTAGAGATCTTATATTTTGTATTTAAGTCATTCTAAAGTTGTCTACTGAGAGGATATAGCTCTTCTAGCTTGGCAACTAGTAATGTTCTCAGTAGCTGTCACTGAGTCGCAGGCACTTCAACTGGACTGAGCAGATCTGATGTCATATTGTTGTTTTAGCATTAGTTGCTTGTTACTAATTTCACAAAGTGTGATGGATGTTTTGGAACATGGGCAGAATGAGATTTGCAGGAGGAGCAACTCTCTTGTGCCCTGGAGATACAAAAAGTCTGCAATGCTCTAAGATTTTTGCCTCTCCTTCCCCACACAGGTTGCCCAGCTGCCTATGAAACTTGACTCAGAAGTGATGGAAAATGGGGAAAACTTCTCAGTTGGAGAGAGACAGTTACTGTGCATAGCTAGAGCTCTGCTGCGTCGTTGCAAGGTGAGCATAGTGATGAGAGAAATAGCTGGAGATAGTAAACTGATAGCATTGAGCAAGCTGGTTTTGTGCCAGATTCATTCTATCTGTCAGAGGAATCACACCAACAGTTATTGAAACCCACAGATGGTATAGGGTTAGGGCAATAGAAAGGCATCTGTAACCAGCTGCAGAAAGGTATTGCATGTTAGTGTTAATAATAGTGTGTCGGACTGGCTTAATCTTTTATTCAGAGTGTCCTGTTACTGGTGAGCATCAGATTCTTTCCTTCTTTCACCTTTTTGTAAATGTCAGCCAAGTACTTTTGTTCTAAATGGTGTTCCACTAAAATGTAGTCTCCAAGTGGAATTTAGGACCATGCTGTGCCAGCGAAGTTAAGGGTTTTGCAGGAATGGAAGATGAATAATAATTACAGTGAGAAAGGACATTTGGATTGAGATTGACCAGGATTCTGATTTTAAAATCCTTTTTTCTTAAACATTGTACACCATATTTGAAGGTTCTCTCTGTATCTGTTTTAAAGCCAAGACTACTCAGCAGAAGTTACTGCTCTCTGCAGTACCTGCACAAACCAAGTCTAGTTTAGCGTTGACAAGACACCGCTCCAGACTGGTTTACGTCTGAGTCTGAAAGGAAGGGTAATTCTTTCCAGCATAAGAAAGCTTAATAAGCCTAGTCAGTATTGACTCATTCCAGAAAGAACTGTCACTACCAAGGATGTGTCAGATTAGATACCAGTAAAATTTGTATTTGAGACTCAGCTGCTGAATGTAAAACTTACAAAGTAGTGGAAACATGTCAGAACCCAGTCATCTTGCAGCTCTAAGATGTGACCATGAAATGCAGGTGTGATCCATAAGGTAACTTTGTTGAAGGCATTACATAAGGAAAACTGAAAGGCTGCTTGTAACAAACTACATTGGTGACCACAGCTCCATAATGATTGCCAGTTGTAGACAACTCTTGGTCATGGTAATTCTGCCCACTCCACATATTTATGTCCAGGGAGGGAAAGCGTTACTATGGGTAACAGCCAGGATTACGTGCTGTTTTCAGATTTTGATACTGGATGAAGCAACAGCTGCTATGGACACAGAGACAGACTTACTGATTCAGGAGACTATCAGAGAGGCGTTTGCAGACTGCACTATGTTAACAATTGCTCATCGCCTGCATACGGTTCTAGGCTCTGATCGGATCATGGTGCTGACACAAGGACAGGTGAGCAGAAAGACTTTTGTGGCTGCAGTTCCTGTTGCCGTCTGGTGGTGCCATGTGTGCAGGCTGAACTGAAGGAACAGCTAGGATTGCAGGGTAGAGAACCCTCTGTGATCATTCACATCCTTGGTAATAATGCTCCAATAGAATTAGTTATTGCCTGACTGTGACAGCATCAAAGAGAGCAAAATTTCCTTTACACTCCAAGAAAGTACCATAGAGTAACAGTCCCTTTTTTAAAAGTGTTTTAAAAACTCCTTTCGTAGGTTAATTCTGAGATGGGCAATAATGGAAGCGTCTCTGGTGGGGCTCAGTGGCAGTTTCCCATTATTTTCATGAAGCCCTGTGTTGTCAAACAGTCATCTGGGAGATACTTGAACCACTTTTCAGGCTTCCACATGGGAGCCATAAACAGTTAAATCTGAGAACATCTGGCAAGGCTCTTAAATGTAGAGAAGGTAAAACCCCATAACATCTGCCTCTGTTTACCAGAGCCACCAGAGGCTGCTTCCGAATGGGTAGTTCCAGTGTTTGTCTGGGCTACTTTGAAGCATCCCACGTTACAGTATTTATGCATAAATGCACATACTTTCACTGCCTGTTGTCTCATCTGAAGACTGCTGCCATGTTCTGGCTTCTTTACTACTGTGTCGCAAGTCCAAGGGGTGGGAATCCATTTTCTGCTGGATTTTACTGACATATTTTACCTGCCTTGTTTGCCTTTAGGTAGTGGAATTCGACACACCGTCTGCCCTTCTGGCCAACGAGAACTCACGCTTCTATGCTATGTTTGCTGCTGCGGAGAACAAGGTTGCTGTCAAGGGCTAAAATTCAGGGCAAAGTCACTTTTATTTTAGAGAGCTACATTCCCTGCCTGTGGCAGGCCAGCTCTTCCTCCTCCTCCTCCTCCTTAAAGCAGATTATTGCCTTTTCATCTTTTAATTTTTAGCACAATGTGTCCAGCCAGAGTTTTTAAAACTGTGTCAGAAAAATTATTCGGTTTTATTATTGTATTTATTCCATAATCATATTACTAATTTTTTGTTATTAAATGCACTCTACAAATGGCTCAGGGAGCCATAGTTATAAATGTATCAGAGGCCTATAATGAAGCTTTATACATGTAGCTATATCTATACATAATTCTGTATATAGCCTATATTTACAGTGGAAATGTAAGCTGTTTATTTTATATTAAAATAAGCACTGTATTAATAACAGTGCATATTCTTTTCTATCATTTTTGTACAGTTTACAGTACCAGAGATCTGGCTTTGTTATCAAACTGTATTGGACACAGTTTTGTCTTTTACAGTTGGTCTTTTCCTAGTGCTGGATTTTCTGTGTGTCTGAGTGGAAGTGAAGCTTTGCAATAGTGTCCTTTATTGTCACATCTTTGTTATCTAGCGCAGGGGAGAAGAGCTCTGTGGTGTAACTCTATTGCATTGTAATTTATCAAAGCTATGTGGAGCATCGCTAATGTTCACCACAGCAGTGACTGCTACTTCCTATGATGCTTTCCCAAAGCAAGGTTTTTAGTGATCTCCTCAAGCGGAGAACCACTTCTGGGTCACATTAAGGCCTCATATTTTCTCAGTGTCCTGATGCAGTATTTCTTACTGTGTCAGCAGGGTTTGTTTTAATGCAAGCACGCCCAAGCTCTTCCTGCTTCGCTGATCTAACACAACCAAAATCTAACTGTTCGTGAAATGATCTGTAACAAATTAATCATAGGGTTCAAATCACAGCCTGTATGTTAGCAGGAAAGCCTTTCAGAGCTGCATCAGCTGACTGACTCCTTTATCTTGAAGCTGCTAACACTCCTCAGAGGTTTAGGTTGGCTTTCACTGGCATGGGGAACACTAACTTTATTCTGCTCACTTATACTAAGGTTAAACAACATCTATATTTCGTGTTTCTTTATTGCACACTTGTTAAGGAAACAGTCCCCCACCCCACGTCTTCTGGAACTTTAAACAGGTTCCTTTTGATCAGGATGTAACACTGGTGTAGGACATCGTTTTCTTACTGTAAAGAGACCTACCTCAGGTTACTAGGTCCTGCGTAGTACGTTGCCATGATCACTGTACACCAACCATCCCTGTGTTACGGGACCTGTGGCCCGGGTGGGCACAGTCGCTCCTATAATAGCTGTGACTTATTGAATGGTCAGCGTTGCATGTCTTTGTCAACTTGGACATTTTGTAGCCTTAGCATGTTTGCAAAATGTCTCATTGAGGCAGAAATCTGAAAAGTAAATAAAACTATTTTGGGTTTTGTAAATTTTATTGGCTTAAGTGGTTTGTTTTGGGCACATAAATTACTTCTCACCTTTTTGAGCCCCGGGGACAGTTGTCGCAAGCTGCTTTTTTTTTTTTTTTTCCTTGTCTAAACACCATGGCCTGATCTTTCTTCCTTCAGAGTGTGTTTCTTTAAAAGTATAGTGGATAATTTTTATGCTCTCCAGTATGGGAGCAGCTTGCAATATATGTATGTTTGTGTTGAGTAGTACAGGGAGTAATAATTTATAGTGCAAGTATTGAAGCGAAGTGGCAAGGTGGGAGGTCAGACGGAATATAGAAGATCCCTCTCAGGCTCAGATTTTTTCCACTGGCTTTACCTGCAGGTGTTACTGTTTATAACTTGACATGACTGCAAAGTCACAGCAACAGGCATTTCTACCTACCAATACCTCAGGCAAATCATGCCCTTAACAGAGCTTAGACTGTAGCTTGAAGTTAGCACAAAAAGCATAATTTGTTACAGTTGTTCTTTAGTGAGGCTTGTCCCAAGCAAGAATTAACTAACACAGATCTTACCCTGCTCATAGCCCTGGGCCCAAGGTTACTGTATGTCAGAACCTGGCCACCATTTTGCTCGGTGTTACTCGATTCAAGGAGCAGAGTGTGACTGTACATTGTGGTTACAAAAGGGAGAGGTAATAGGCCTCTCTCCAAAAAACACCCAGCTAGGTGGGGGGTTCTTTTATGATCAGAAACTTGAGGACAAAAAGAAACTGTGGAGAGGCATGAGGAAGCAGGGTGATAGGCCAAAGAGGTAATGCCCTGCTTCTTCCCTAAAAGTAGAGCTGAGTAGAATGTGAAGATGAAGGCTGAATATATTAAGGAGAGAGGGAGAGAACATGAAATGCATCTGCCTAAAACTGGGATTAAAAGAGTTCAGTCAGTTCTCATGTGCTACTCTGTCGAGGACAGGATTGTCTTGTGCCCTGCAGAACTGAGTTTACCCCACAAACTTCAGTGTTTCCCTTGAAGAAAAAGGACTAATGTACCTAGTTCTCAAGTGTCACTGGGGTCAGATCCTGGCTTCATTTTGCAGCTAAGGCTAAGGTAATGGCAGTCTGGGCAAAACAGGAGCTGTCCTGACCTTGTCCTCCTTCTTCTTCCAGGCTGGGAGTTGCTTCCACTTTCCTGATGCCAGCATTGGCTCTTGCCTGGTCCAGCAGTGACCCAGTTCAGAAAGATAACTTGCAGAAAGTTCACCCTCCAAAAGCAAGAATGCTGTACAAAGGAGGAGACAGGAAGGCACAGCTGGAAGGGAGGTGAAGTGAGGCTGCTCTTTTCAGTAGGTGCCAACTGTAACACTAGCACAGGTGTGAGAGGAGACTGCACCCAGGATTCATTGCATGAAACTGCTGCTTCCCAGTTACTCTCCTAAAAAGGCAAATACTTTCCTGCTGCTTCAGCAAGCTGGAATAGCCCAACAAGGTGTCAAACAAGGGCCTGCGATGGAGCAGGTGAACAGTCACCTGTGGACAGCAGGGATTAGCTCAACTGTTTTGTTAAACTTTAGCTCCAGCATTGTTACTTTGGAATTAAGGAGACAAACTATCACAGGGAAATGTTATTTCTTCTGTAATTACTTATCTGCTTCATTTAGCACTTGTCTCACTGACAGTACGGAAGTATTGCTTCTCGCTTGAGTAACAGTAGGGGTTTTTTTATTGGCTTTTGTCCTGAACCACAGGAGCAAGCTGAAGCCTGGCCCAGGGCCCTGTCACTCGAGTGGAAGGAAAAAAAACATCAATAATTGCAAATAAGACTGAAATATCTTTATCTTTGAAGCATTCTGCAAGAAGTTTTCAGGAATTGGGTCCTGCTTTAGAATTTGGAGTGCGATATCCCAGAGAAAACTTCATCTTGTGAGGAGTAGAATAAGACTGGAGTTGGGACAGAGGCTTTCCTTAAGGAGATCCTACCCAATAGATAACACATTCTTCTTAGTATATAGCAAAGGCTGTGGCCCAAGACCAACAGGTATGCAACCTGATATTTGCCTGAGGTAACCGGTTTGCTGTATTACCCTTGGGAATTTCAGTTGCATCAGTTTTGTGCATTCTGTCCAAATGCAGTGAGTGCAGCCGATCCCAATTCATTATCGTAAGCTTAGAGACTCTAAGAATGTGTTCCCACTCGACTCATCTAGCTGATGAGTGGAAATGTTGCACTGGCTTGGGACTTCAATCAAAACACAGGTAGGATTCTTCTAAAATGCCCCAAAGGGGTTACATGCAGTTAAACAGGTGTAAGTCCAAGGCCAGGCCCTGAAGCTGTGCGAGCTTGGACACCTGAGGAGACTTCGCCATTACCTGTGGTGAAGATCATCCAGGGTCAGATCTAGAGTGGCTGGGGCTGTGGTCTGTGGGTTATCCCTGGATGGAAGCGGGAAGGAGGTGAAGCAGTCTTAGTGCATCACTGGGAACAGAGTTTGAGAAAGCACAATTATTTCAGAAGGCAAATGGTGGGAGTGAGAGAAGGTATTGGAAGGAAAGGATGAAGGCATAAAATTTGATTTATAAAAGGAGGATGTGGAGAGAAAGGTGGCAGGACAGAAAGTTTCTTTTAGCTAGAAGGGGATTGGGCAGAGGCAAAACTGCTTCTTGAAGGTGGTTTGAAAGAACACACTGAGAAGATACAGGGTGGCTGTAATGCCCTCAGCAACCAAAGAGCTTTTCTGAATGCTGCCTTGTTATTTTTTGCTGCAATGGCAGCTAGTGTTTTACTACATATAAGCAATCGCACAAAGGTTTTCTTTATAGTCCCAGCTTCGGGTTGGTCTAGGGTAATACTGTGATTTGTTTTACCCTTGGTTCAGATGAGACAGCAGCCACGTTGTGCTGGGGCCACAGTTTCTGCCTCCAATATGATGATACAGTGGAAACTCAACTGGGAAATGGTGCAGATGCTGCTGTACCACTGCGGGTTCCTTAAACCCACAACCGTGTAGTAAATGCTCCTATGTCATCCAAAAGACGTGCCCTTGAGACTCATCGGGTGGCTGAGGCAAAGTCTAACAGTGAAAGTAACTTAAAAAAGCGTCACTACATGGGGCAGAGGGAGTTCCTGTGAGCTGCTCTTCAAATCACAGTAACTTGCAGCACACTTCCTCTCAGATCACTGTCTCCTACACAGCAACGAGCGGTTGGATAAAGATGATAATTCTGTGGTTTCTGTCCTTTCTGATTTAGGAAGGTGGCAGTGGATGGCGTGTGATTGATTGCCTCGAGAAGGAGGGCTGGGGAAGAGTAAAAGCATGTTATGTGAGAGCTGGCGGCAGTTTGGAGGGAGGCAGGCAGCCGGGGGGGAGGGAAGAAATTTAAAAAAAGGGTGTATGGGGTGCTGGTAGAGAGAGGTTATTTCGGGTTGGACTGTGGGCTAGATGAGAGGAGTGTGACCGGGAGCAGGATGAAGAAGCCAGAATAGGTACCGGTGGGATAAGGGCTGCACGCGTCAGCCCTGCTGGGAGCTGCGGTGTGGGGGGTTTGGGGTGGTTCGTCTTGGAGCTGGGGAGGGTGACAGTGAAGCGTTCAGGCTGTGCGGAGGAGGCAGAGCTGGCTGCGGGGGGCGGGAAGGCAGCCCGTGGGGCATCGTAGCTGTGCCCAAGGGCAGGGGCAGCGCGGAGCAGGCGATGTGAGAGGAGGGTGCCCGCTTTAACCTGCCTTGTAAACGGGGCTCCAAGCGGGGCGCGGCCGGGTGGGGCCGCTGGTGCGCGGGGGGACGCGGTGCCCGTGTCGGCCGGGGCGGTGCGCGGCCGGGGCGGTGCGCGGTGCGCGGCCGGGGCGGTGCGCGGTGCGCGGCCGGGCTGCCGCTCCGTGTGCGCGCTCGCGCGGGATGCGCGTCTGCACGCGCGGCGCGCACCGGGGAGGGGCGGGCGCGCGCCCCGCAGATGGCGGCAGCGGCGCGCGGCCCCCGGTGCGCGCGCAGCGGACGGGGCGGGGCTGCCCTCGCGCCGCGCCCCCCCCGTCCCGCCGCTCCGCGCGGCGCCCCCTGGCGGCCGTGCCTGTCGCCGGCCGTTCCGGGCTCGCGCCCCGCGCTCCTCGGCCGGTGCCGCGCAGGCCCGCGCTCCCCCTCCCCGCCCCGGTCGCTCCGGCCACCGCAGCCTCCCCTCCTCTCCGCCCGCCCATGGATTTCACATAGCAGCCGCCGCCTCCGCCGCCTCCTCCTCCGCCGCTCCATGGCGGCTCCGGCTCCGCGGCCGCCCGGCCTGTGCTGCTGCCGCAAGGGGTCCGCGGCCGGGCCGGAGGCGCCGCCGGCCCCGCCGCCGCCTCCCGAGCCGCCGCCGGACGTGGCGTCCGCCTCCAGCTCGCAGCTCTTCAGCCTCCGCCACCTGCACCTGGGGCTGGAGCTGCGGCCCGAGGCGCGGGCGCTGGCGGGCTGCCTGGTGCTGGAGCTCTGCGCCCTGCGGCCGCAGCCCCGCGCCCTGGTGCTGGACGTGCACCCGGCCCTGCGCGTCCTCTCGGCCTCCTACCGCCGTGCCGCGGCGGGGGAAGCGCCCTGCTCCTTCGCCTTCTCGCCCGCCGAGGCCGCCGCCCCGGCCCCGCTGCCCCCGCCGCCCTGCCCGCCGCCGCCGTCGCCGCCGCCGCCCTGTGCGCCTCCCTGCGCCGCCAGCCCGCCCTGCACCGCCACCTTCCTCTCGGCGCCCTGCATCGCCGCCGGACCGCTGCCCTCCGCTGCCGCCCCCCCGGGGGAGCCGCCCGCCAGCCCCCCGCCCGCCGCCGAGCCGCCGCCGCCGCTGCCCCTCTTCGCCCAGCCGCCCTGCGCCGCCTGCCCGCTCGGCTTCAGGGTGGACCCCTTCACCGACTACGGCTCGTCCCTCACCGTGTCCCTGCCCGCCGCCCTCCAGCCGCACCAGCCCTTCCAGATCATCGTCCGCTACACCACGGCCGACGGCCCCGCCGTGAGTATCGGGGGACCCGGGGGGTGGGGGGGGGGGGCGGCGGGGCAGAGGGGTGTGGGGGGGTAAAATAAGAAACTTGGCGGTGCCTTTCGCACCCTTTTCTGCTTGGCGTTCCTGAGCGTCGGGGAGGCGCCCAGGCCCCGCAGTGAAGGCAGCGGGAGGTATTTATTTCCCTGTCCGCCCCTCCTGTTATGCTCCCGTCTTGTCCATCCTCGCCTGACAGCTGCCTGCCCGCCCCTCAGCAGCATCTGTCCGCTGCCGCGGGAGCGCTCGGCGGTGCCGGTGCCGGTGCCGGTCCCTGCGCGCGGCCCCGGTGACGCTGGTACCGACCCGGCCGCCCTCCGTTCTCACCCCATTGCCGCGGCCCCAAGGCCGCCCATCCCCGGTCACGGTAGGAACGCTGAAGGCTTTTGCCCTTCAAGGGCGCTGCAGTTGCTGTCGAGGAGCGTGAACATTCGAAAACTTTTTGCTTCGACCGAATTACTCAGGACAAGTTACGTAATCTGCGAATCCTGGGTTTCCCTGTGGGTTTTGCCCGGTGTTTATGAAATCAGGCCTTGTGCACCTAGGCTGGTGTTCCAACGAGCCGTGGTCAGGAGCTTTGAGAAGAGCAGGATGAGATTCCACGTATTCCTACAAGTTATCTGCTGGAAAAAAAAGGATGAGAAATGGCCCCAAACACCCATTTTGGTGTGGCCATGGGAGGTGCTTCCCTGTCTGCGTGGATTGGCCTTCTTCAGTAGTGACATGCTTTGTAAATTCCGTCACTTCTTTTAAATCCCTGTTGTTTAAAAGCACTTTGTTCCTGGCCTTTTAGGTGCTGTCTGGCAGATCTTGTGTTTTCAAGAAGTTACGATGGTGAAAATGGAAAGTTATCACTGGAACAGCAGGGGGTTTTGTTACTGTATAGTCTGTTCAGCTTAGGAGTTAAGCTAACATGATTTTTATTGCGTGGCTCATGAATCTATTTGCAAAAGGAATGTTTTTTTGAGAGTCTTGCAACTTTGATGTCTCTGTCCTGCCTAATGGAATTGACTCTCAGCCTGCAGGTTGCGTTGGTCAAAACCAGTGAATGTGTGGATCTGTTTGACTGCTACAATGTATTTAACAAGAACAGGAATTGAGCATGTCGGCTTCCTGCAGTATAACCCAGTAGCAAGTATATGCTAGGCCTTTCCTTGTGAGAGGAAAGTGTTGCTGTATAGAATGAGTTTGCTGGACCTTTTTCTAAGTATAACACTACAATTGAAGCTTGCGAAAGTAACTTCATCCTCAGAATGATCTGGATAGACTTAATGCATTGGCTCACTCAGAATAGTGAGTTCCACATTAAGATTTTTATTGTTAGAAGTTTCCTTTTAACATACTGGTCGTTCCCTAAAAGTGCAAAAATGAGTCGGAATTCTGGTACTTTCAAAATTCAGATCCACTTGTGAGGCTATTGTTCATTTTCACCTCTGGAGCTCCTGCTTTTAATATTTCCTTGTACAATACTCTGCTGTAGTTTTTCTGCACTGAGGAGGTACGTGGGAGGTGTCTTTCGGGGTCAGTGGTACGCTCAGAATTTTTTTTTTTTCCAGATTTTATGAAGAAACCTGTTTCTTTTGTTCAGATCAGAGACTCGGCTTTAGAAATTACCTGAAACCCACTGGAAGGTGCAGGAAGGTGCACTGATTGATGCGATGTTCGTTTAGTCTCACCTTGCATTAACAAGTTGCCTACTTGGCCCTGCACTCAGTCTAGCGTGAACATTACGTATTTGAGGATGCTGAGAGTGGGACATTTTTTGCATTCCCTCTGTTGTTTGTCGCGTTTCCCCTGGATCAGATGTGAACTTGGTGTTCTTCATCCTGTTTTTTGAAGTCTTTATTGTACCCTTAACGACCTGTACTGCTTCAGCTGAAATGAAGCTACAAGGACTAGTGTCAGAAGGTGATTGATGGCTGCGGTGTCAGGGGCGTGCGCTGCCCTTTTCAAGCGATACTGGAAAGCAGAAGCAGGCGTGCTCACCGACATAAATTGTACCACGTTTCCTTGCTCACTATTGTAGATTTTGGCTGGCAAAATATTTGTCCTCAAGTAGCACCTGTTCTAGCCCTTCACGGTTCAGCACGCTGAACTATTTTTTCTTTTGGGTCCAGAGTCATTTCATGCTATTGTAGTGTTATCTGTCATTGCTGTTTTTTTCAGCCTGGTGTTGCTTTTTAATAGGGATGAGTAACCCGTGTGACTGTAAGTGTGAAATGGTTTATGCTCATGTCTAGTACATTTCCTCACAGTTCCTTTTCTCTGCATAAGCGAAGCAACTTTATAGTGTTAGACCCCTCTTTTCAAAAAGTTCTAATTTTTTTGGCCTTTCTCTGAATATAATCTTTTTAGGTCAGGGTTTATTTTCTATGGGACCTTTAGCGTACTTGTGGGACCTATGAAACAGTAAATTCATGTTGCAGTGCAGCATGTATGCATTGGCAGTAAAATCAGCAGTGGAGACAGTCGTCTATTTAAAATTGGAAACCTGTTGCCTTGATATACTTGGTTTGAGCCATCTGGATAGGTTATTTGACTGTCCCATTATTTCTCATGTGGAGGAAGGAGCCAAGATCTTTCGTTGTTTGATGGACACTGAGAGACAGCTGAGAGATTAAATCTGCCTTTCATGGAGCATTCCAGCTCCCTGTGCTGTTAGGAAGCCTTATGCTCGGTACATCAATTCACTTCAGAAGCAAGACTGTCATAAATGTTGTGTATCTTGTGGTGTGGGCTGAAGGCACACGCTGATCAGGTGTGTCAGTGGCAGGAGTCCTGCTCTTCCACCCCTTTTTTTCTCTCAGCCCACCCTTCTTGGTCCTGCAAATACTCTTCCATAAGACACTTTTTTTTTCTCCTTCCCCAGGGAGAAAAATCTGCATCTGTCTCTTACCCGCTGTGTCACGCCTCTGATTTGGCAGCACACGTGTTAACACCAGTGCTGTTTTCTTCCTGTGTCAACCTTAAATGCAAACCCTGCTCTGCGTTCTGGTATAAAAAACCAATAGCATTTCCTCATCTTCAGGATTCAGCAAAAAGAACAGCCCCTTTTTGCAGTGCTGGAAACTTCCCCATTCTGTTAGATTTGTCCTGGTTCCTCAGCCCTTTGCTCCTGTCACATCCTCTGCCTTTCAGGTGTGCGGTTTACTTTGTCCTCAGATGGAGCAGCCTGTTGTTTGTCTAGAGCAGAAGCTGTGGCGTTGCAGCTCTTCTTGGGAGCTCCATCAATAGTGCAGGTAGAAACACAGATGTAAAATTGAAAGAGGCTTAGCTAATTGACTTTGTCATTTGCTGGATGTGGGCAAAAGATCATAATCTAAATCAATAAAAATTATATTATTGGCAGGTGTCTTATAAATTGCGAACTGCTTTGCAGCATGTGGGCAGGGGGAGACCTGGGCTGCCCGAACTAAGCAGCAGTTGTTACTTAAAATGCATCATAGAAGAGCTTTTATGTGTGAAGCAGCTCTCCTGTATGCACGAAAAACTCGATAAAAACGCTGAGCGTTATGATGACATCACGGATATTTCTGGAGGGGAGCGCAGGAGGGATTTGGATGCAGAGCAGATGATACGGCCCCAAAACCCGCTCTGTGGGTGCTGCTCCAGCCCCCGCCCCAGCAGTGCCCTGTGCTCGCGCTCCTTTCTGTTTATACTCATTTTCCCCACTCTGCCCAGCAGCATAGCCTGGTCTATTTATATTGCAGATCTATTTATATTGTTTCAGGATAACTTTCATCATTGTTCCAAGTGCATCTGGAAAGAGAGACCAGCTTGCCATGTAGCTGCAGACATTAGGAAACAGGGGAAAAAAATACTTCATTCTCTGCAAACGTTTTTTCCCTCTTGGCCTGTGGGGCTGATGCTTCATTTAACTTCAACCAAATGTCAAATAAAGGGGGAGTGGTTGAAAATAAATGATCCTTAATTTATGGAGTTTCTTGTAAACAAGAATCAACTTCTCAGTTTCCTTTTGCTTCCTGCTTATGTTTTCTTCCTGCGCTGGTCAGGGAGAACTTCCCTTTATCTCTGCTCTGAAGACATTGTCTGTCAAGCCTTTTTCCTTCCTAGTCTGGTGTTGGAACTTAGGTCTGGTGGTGTCTTGTCTCTCCATTTTCTTTATTACTGTCTCTCAAAGCCAAAGGAAACAGAACGTTTTGAAGGTGAGTCTCTGCAGCAGGGCCAATGATGCACGTTGTAAGTCCGACTTTTTGTGATACGAGCTCAAAGCCACTCATCAGCGGTGTTTTTAAAAGCTGGTATTGGGGCAGATCTTTAAAAATTTAATTTCTGAGTGTCCTTCCTGGATCGTTAGAAAACTACTACCCTGGATTAAAATGCAGAACTTACATTTTTTTGTGAACGTGTGTTCTGATGTGAAGCTTTTAGTTTCAAACTGTGGTTTTTAATGAGACCTGGGTCCCCAGATACCTTCTGGAATAGCTGTCTCCATTTCCACAATGTCATATTGCAGAGAAGATTTTCATTGCCACGAAATGCAGGTGTGCATGGAGTGGAAATCTGTAGCTATGAAGTGCACCTGAGCAGTGACCTGGGGATTTGGCCAGTGATTTGCTGAAATGCAGCACATGGATTTGAATGGTTACACAGCCTTACCCCTCGTGGTGTGAGTGAGGGAGAAGTCATGCTGTAAGCATGTTTCTGGCCCAACGGGGTAATCTTAAAACAAATGCCAATATAAGAATGCTGCTCTGAGATTAACATTTTTAATATTGTAATGCTCCCCACCTAAAAAAACCCCAAACCAACCAACCAAAACAAGCAAAAAAACCCCCAACCAAATAAACAAAGAACCCAACAACACACCCCAAACATTTGCCGGTGGAAGTGTGAACGTCTGTATGAATAACTGCAAGCTGCTGACAGTCTGTTTCTTTTCCTTACCTTTCACTGATCCCCAGGGGCTGCTGAAGGGGATGATTTGGGAGAGGAGCGCACCAGTGTCTGAGGAGAAGGGTCTAAAGCAGGGCTGTCAAACTCATTTTTAACGGGGGCCACATCAGCCTGGCGGTTGCCTTCGAAGGCAACCGCCAGGCTGATGTGGCCCCCGTTGAAAATGAGTTTGACAGCCCTGGTCTAAAGGCAAGGGAAGAAGATAATGAAGAGTAACCTTATAGGACAGAGGGACAGAGAGAAAACTTTGACTTGCAGAGCACAGAGAGGTTAACTAGGAGACAGAATTGTAGTATGTTGTTAAAACAAGAGCAGACATAGTGCCCAGGCTTCTCTTCTGTAAGTGTTTAATTGCTTGAGGAGCAGAACTGAGCTAGTGTCTGCACTAACTGCTGTTCCCTGAATTCAGATTTATTGGTTGCTTTGATCTAAGAATTCAGCAGACTCAGAAGTTTTATTCCTTCTACTTGACTGTTGCCAAGACTTCAGTGGTTCCAACTTTATTGCAAGTTTCGCAATATTTGATATTTTCCGTAAAGTTCAGCTCCAGAGTTCTAGGATTACAAGACAATCCTTATTTAAAATTGTTCCTACACTTAAAAGTTGAAGGCGGAGAGCATGTGAAAGCATGAACTTTACATTTGAAACAGAAAAACCAAGAGACAAATAACCATGCTTTTTTGTATTGTTCTTAATCTGTTCTAATTATTTGTTGGGGGTCTGACACGTGATTTATTTGCTGTTTGATACTGAAAACTGACATGTTCAGCAGTGTTTTTCATTGTGGGCTTTTTTTCTTTTGTGACCCCCCAGAATTTCCTTATGCACTTTGTAAAAGTGACCTTCAGTGTCATTGACCAGATGTTTCTTACATACACCGACTTTTTTGCCTGGTGTCAAAATGTTTGATGCTCCAGCCAGCAGGGCAATGTCAGGGTCAGAGATAATGTTGTGTACACTGTTCAGCCCCAGGGTTGTTTTGCTTTTTTTTTTTCTTTCCAGCCTGTGCTACCTGACCCCTACTACTCCTGTTGATGTTCAGTTAAAACCATGAAGATGTTCAGAGTACTCCCTCTGAGAAGGTGGTTCTGTGGATGTTTGTCAGGGACTTGTTATTAACTGAGCAAATCAACACAACAGAAATAGAGTGGCTGGAAGACGCTGTGTCGTGTGGCACCACTCGGTGTTCAGACAGTGAGAAATTACTCTGAGCAGTCATGGCAAATAAACAGGAGTAGAAAGATGTGTTAGAAATGGAAACATGCCCTGTGGCAGGTGTGCATCTGGGGAGCCAAACAGCCCCTCCTTTGCAATCCTCTTGGTTTCGGCTTTTGTTTTTTTGGCAGTTCACCCTTGTGATTTTTGTCCCTTTCGCTCACCTCTTCTTCGCATCGTGTTTCGACAGATCTGGTGGCTGGATCCAGAGCTGACGTATGGCAATGCCAAGCCGTTTGTCTTCACGCAGGGCCACTCGGTGTGTAACCGGTCTTTCTTCCCCTGCTTTGACACGCCAGCAGTGAAATGCACTTATTCAGCTACTGTCAAGGTAAGTGATATAAATGGTTCGTGGAGCACTTTGGCTGCTGCTAACTTGTGAAAGCGTAGTTACATTGTGTATGTACAGATGATATAAAATATTAATTGTGACATTTAGTATGATAAAAGAATACTGGAATTTTTTTAGATCTCATTCTGGTGTTTGGGCCAGAATCAGGGTACTGCCACAAAGGCCACTCTGTCACTCGTCATGCTTGGGTCTTGCCTTCCCTGTACTCAGCACTGGAAGAGTAACCATGAAATGGGTAACAGGAAAGAGAGAATTTGGCTGGTCACTTCCAGTAACAGTTACTGATGAAAATACTCAACTGTATTTTATCAATTCTTGAAAGGAAAAAACCAAAGTTTTATGAAAGCAGCATCAAATGATGTTGCATTTTGTGTAGATGAAATAATTTGATATGTGGGCACTTTTGGGGGAGCTGGCATAAGAACCCACGCAATACAGGAGGAGTAATGGTTTTGGTTGGTATATTTTCATGGGCTGGGTAGATTGTGGTCTAAAAACCCCACGGAAATCTTACATTTTATGTTATCTAAATAATTATTTTTAATGTACATCCTTTTAGGCATAGATAAAAAAACCCAGAGAGATCTGTGGTGTAGCCATTCAGCTGTGAACATCTCACGAGTTGATGCGTGATGTTGGTTTTCCAGGCCCCAGCAGGCATACAGGTGTTGATGAGTGCCACCCAAAGTACTTACTTGGAAGAGGAAGGTGTATATCAGTTTTACATGGAATATCCCGTTCCTGCCTACCTAGTGGCCCTGGTGGCAGGAGACCTTATCCATGCAGACATAGGTCCCAGGTAAGATTTGCAGTGAGTTGATCTGCTTTTTGTGTCTCTGTGCAGTGCTTCAGGTTTATAAGTGGTAAATATTTTGAGTTGTGGATAAAGGAGCAGTTGGGACCATGAGCTGTGAGCGCTCGGAGTTTGCAGTTCAGTGGGGTGTAAAGAGCTGCATGGCACTGCACTGGCAGAGATATTTTCCTCTTTCATAAATGTTGCTTCTTGTCTCCTGCACTCATTACAGCTACTTGCCTCATTGCCTTGGGGTGGTTTAAGACATCTTTGCTTCTCTCTTCTCATGTGTCCATTGAGTAGTAGCTTAAGGAAGCCCTGAGTCTGGTGTGAGACCTCTTAGCACTATTACCATACATGGAAGTGTGGTGAGAAGTCAGACTATTTTTTCTAAGAGATAATTCAGTTTGCTGAAGCATCACCTGATGTTTTCTGTTTTCTGACAGGAGCAGAGTGTGGGCAGAGCCTTGCCTGCTGCCAACAGCCATCAGCAAGCTTTCTGGCATGGTTGAGCGCTGGTTGACTGCTGCCGAGAGCCTGTATGGCCCATATATATGGGGAAGGTGAGTTTAATAAGTCCCCAAGGAATGGGAACAAAATAAAAGCATCTTGAGAAATTATGATGGTTTCTCCCTGCACTAGCAGTAGCAGGACAAAGGAGCCTCCCAGTTGGCAGCACCGTAGTGGTTGGAAACAAACTCTGGAGTTTTGTCTCTGCAAGAGGCAGAGAGGACCATGGGGGCACAGTGGTGGTTTGCCTGGTATGGTGGGCAGGACTGGGGGTTTCTAAACAGGGGATCTTCCCTGAGGAGTGAAGGGTTTTCATACTATAGTGTTTTGTGATGCAAATTCAACATTGGACCAGACACCATTTAAAATATATGGCAGTTTTATTATCTTATTTATTTTCACATATGGTACTCAACATTGAATCACATAATGTCCTGAGTTGGAAGGGACCCACAAGGATCATTGAGTCCAATTGCTGTCCCTGCATATGACAACCCCACAGTTCACACCATGTGTCTGAGGGCATTGTCCAGTCTCTTCTTGAATACTGACATATGATACATTTGTTGTGGTATGCCTGAGGATGCTGAAAACATAACTCAATACAGACTCTTTGAGAGTCCTAGTCCCTAAAAGCAATAGTTTCTGAAGTTAAGCTTGACTATATATTAAAAGGTGTTTTTGAGAGAATGCTTTCATTCTTTGGATGGGAGAAAATGTTTATAAAGGCTTCCTATATTTCTTTGCTAAAGGTAAGCAGGAAGAATGTGGTGGTATTGTTAACTTACAAAATATTGCTTGAAATAATCTGAGAACATGGCCTGGTGTGCCAGTGTTGATCATTGGTGGAGAAATTTAGGAAATTAAGTTCCGAAGCAGACAGACTAGAGTAATTTTGCTGACACTGCAGGTATCCTGGATCAATTAATTCATTCATTAGCTTCCCAGCCTCCCTCTTTCCTGGGAGCCTCTGGGAATTTGACACTGTATATGTGGTAGTGTATGTGGAGTAAACTTAGTGGTTCTGGCTCTCAGATGCTTCTGGGAAGTGCTGGATCTGCTGCAGATGAAAAGACTGTCTAGTCTTACGTCCAAACGTGAGCAGGTCCTTGGCCAACAGAATAAATTCTGTGATCCCCTGATCAGAAGATTTAGGCACCCCTAGTCTAGAAAGTGCATTCCTGAACTCAGAAAAAACTCTCCTAAGACCCTTCCCTAAAGAAAAAAAAAAAGTTTCTGTGTTTGTCTTTTGAAATAGCTGTAATTTACATATCTTCTTTCTCTCCTTTCTTCTCTCCCTAATTTTAGATATGACATTGTTTTTCTTCCTCCATCCTTCCCTATTGTTGCCATGGAAAACCCATGCCTGACCTTCATCATCTCTTCCATTCTGGAGAGCGATGAGTTTTTGATCATCGATGTCATTCACGAAGTTGCCCACAGCTGGTTTGGAAACGCCGTCACCAACGCTACCTGGGAGGAGATGTGGCTGAGCGAGGGGCTGGCCACGTACGCCCAGCGCCGGATTACCACCGAGACCTACGGTACAGCTGCAGAAGTGTTTTTCTTTATACGTCTAACCAATAGTTGAGAGTTGGCGGAATAGAGTATTTGCCTTGCGAGCTCAAAAGTCTGTGGGGAGCGGGTTTTCTTTTTCTATTTGTGGAATACGCATGGCCCCAAGCTCTGCAGTGATCATCTTGGATGCTTAGAGTCTGGCGTTGGCTTTGGGCGGAATCAATTCCTGACGCGGCAATAGGGGCGTTGAACAAGGTGTGTTAGCACAGCCTTGTAAGGATGTTTGTAGGAACTTTGGAGCTGCTCTTGGCTCCCAGACAGGTGTTCACCTGTCAAAGCAAGGTGAGCAGAGAATGATTCAGAGGAAGGTGTAAGAAATCTTACCGTGATTACGTTGTGAAATGACTATCCTCTGAACAAGTGTCTTGATAATCCTCATCACTTAGTAACTGCCTACTGTTGGAAAGGATGATGGCAATAGCACTTAGGAAACAAATGTACGCGTTGCGTAGCTTCTGTTTATTTGCTTGAGGTTTCCTGGAGAATCGTACAGAATTGTACAGCCTTTGCCTTTGCTTATATCAGTGAACTCACAGGTCAGTTTTATAGTACTATCTTTAGAAATTATTTACTACTTACATATTCTATCGCTTTTCAGTTTAATTGGATTTTTATTGAAGTGAACAATGGGAACATACACTTCTCTAGTTTGTCCTCTTATGTTCTTAAGAGCCTGTACCATGTGTATTCTCACACGTCTGCTGTAAACAATCTTGGAAAAATTCCTGGAAATCTTGGCAGCAAGACTGTTTAGGAGGATGCCTTTGGTTTTATTCATGTTTATTGGTTTTGGAGACGAACTAATGATAACGAAGTTTAGGGGAAGAAGCTCTCTGAGCATATATGGAGATGTTACAATCTGTATATCTTTGAAAGCTCTTTTATGTTGAGTAATTCTTAATGGTTAGAACTGTTCTTAAGAGTTATGTTATACACGGCAATGATATGAATAGATCAGAAGATATTGACCTGTTCTCTATTACATCTAAGTCTGTCCCTCTGACATAGGACAAGATCTTTGCTGATTTTGGTCTATTCTCTTGAAATTTAGAACTGGTTGTTTCAAAAATCAATTGTTTAGGAAACTAATAAATGCCTGCCCCTGGGCCGTTCTTTATTAGGCTCTTTTTGCATTCTGTTTTGTTTCTAGGACAAAATTCTGATCTAAAACTTGCCATTTCTGATGTAATTTCTGGAGTATCTTCTGCTATTAATAAAAAGGCATCTTCGTAATGACATTGTTTACAGAAATTGGAGTCCACTGGCTACCACACCTCTTGGATCTTGCTTAATCCTCCTCCCTGTAGCTTGAAGTAATTGCTGTTAACACTAGCTGTACTGGTTCTTGCTTTCCCCTGTGAAGCACATCTGCTCCTTTCTCTGTTGGGACAGGTTCTTCTGTCTTCCAAATACATCCTGGTTCTTAATTCTCATTTTGCTTATATCAGATTCCTGTGTATGAACGTCAAGACTCTGAGATTGTAACAAGCCCTGTCGTGAAGACTTAGCAAAGAAAGCTAAAGTGTTAATAATGCTGGATGTTAACTGTCTTCTGAATCTGAACATCCATTTTCTGCAGCTTTGTACCTCTGTAAGGGCGTAGGAAAGATCTCTTGACTTGCCAGTGTAATACAGGTAGTTTGGCTTGAGAGCACAGAACCCTCTACACTGCACTTAGAAGAGAAAGAGTAGCCTACTCAGTTGCAGCTGTAAAAAGCCCTAATGAGTGGAAGGTGAAAACTGGATGATACAATGTGGGTAGGGAGCTAGATAAAGCTTCAAAAAGATCCACAGGATCTGTATTATATCAACTAAATCGAATGCTTTTCTATTTTCACCCAAGAGGTGACATTCACTTAATAATATCCTTGGCAGTGGGTGTGGAATCGTGTGTCTGCTCTTTCTGCCAGTGACGTTACTTTTTTGTAGCACTTGACTGCTCCTTGAAAGTTACTTGTACGGTACTTATTCCAGTGCTGCTCTGCTTATTTTGCAAGAACTGATAAGATGATGTCAGGGATGTAAACTTTAGCATAGTTTTCATGCTGCTTTGTTTTTCAGATCAGCCTGCCACATAATCAGAATGAGTGAATGCAGTGGTTTAGGTGCTGACTTTCATTACAAATTGCAAAGGTGTTTGCACTAGAGTTTCTCTGCCGTTACATCACTGTGATTGTCTCTTGCTATTGTTGTGTCTTTTACACCTTCGGTAGCTTTTATTTTGTACTTGTGCCAGTTCTGCACAGGTCAGGTTTTGCAAGTCATTTTCCTGCAACTAATATACTTTTTTCTGGGGTAGGAGCTGCCTTCACATGTTTGGAGACTGCATTTCGCCTTGATGCTCTCCATAGACAGATGAAGCTCCTTGGAGAAGACAACCCGGTCAGCAAGCTTCAGGTTAAACTGGAGCCAGGTATTGCTTTTGGCTGAAGCTGCCGTACATAGAATTTCTTTATATCGATGCTGGAATATAGGCCAAAAAAGACTAATTTTTACATATCCTTTATAAAAGAAAGAAAAAATAAATACTGGCTTGTAAACAAGTCTCAAAGTAAAAAAGGAAACTTGCCTTGAAGTTTTCTTCAAAGTTGGCTAATTCATCTTTATAAATATTGTTCTATTTAAGAACAGAACAGACTCACTGGGCAGAAACAGAGTGTGAAAAACTGCCTCGCAAGCTGTGTCGTTTTGAGCTTCTGAATATGTAAAATAAAGTAGTTTGTAATTAAAATATTTGGAAACATCAAATAAAATTCTGTGCCGTTAAATGTTTCTCTTTTTATGTGTTGATGTAAGAACTGTGTGTGCATAAGCGTACAGATAAACGTACGTACCTGCCCTCCTGCTGAGTGAGCTGTGTCCCCTGAGCCAGATGCACGTCTGCATTCAGCATCGTGTATCTTCATTGAGTTCTCGAGTTCTGTCATTGCCATTGGAGGTGTGAAGCAGTCTTCAATCTCAATGATATTTAAAACAACCTAGAATATGATATTGGAACCAAATGGAATGGAAAAGCATATGTTGGAAGTCTCAGAAAAGGAACAAGGACTGTCTTTTAAAGGTCCCTTCCAACCCAAACTATTCTATGATTTTATTATTACCTTATCTTGATATCTTTAAAAAATTGTGGTATGGGGATTCCTCAAGTTTGGCACTACAAAGAAAAAAAGGATTTGTCTGCAAATTCCAGGTATGTTTTCAGTGACTTCTAATTTGAAGTGGATTGTTCAATTGCGAATTAATACTTAGCTTACAATGATATTTTTTTTCCGCCTGTATGTTTGGACTGCTTCCATTTAATTTACTATAGTAAATTAAATGTACTGACAACAGGCTTGGGTTTTGTTTTTGTTTTAAGTCACTGCATCTTGACTCAGTGATCTCTAAGGAGTTTGTCTACTTGGAAGGGTTGGAAATGAATGTTCTCAATAGAGTGTCTTGTAACGTTGTCTTCTCCTTTCAGGTGTAAACCCTAGTAATTTAATGAACCTCTTCACCTATGAGAAAGGCTACTGCTTTGTTTACTACCTGTCTCAGCTCTGCGGTGACCCGAGACACTTTGACTCCTTCCTAAGAGTGAGTGTGAATAAGCACACATTTTTCTTGAGATTTAGAGTTGCTTTTTTTTCTTTTTTCCCCACTGTGGCTAATTGATAGGGGTAAAGTTGAATAAAGTGTCTGAGCTGAAAGAATGGTGTGAGCCCATCTGTATGATTCTTTCTATGTGTGACAGGTTTTTCTTGAGATTTCTCTGAAGTAGATGTGCTCGTGCTCTGCTTTCACCTCAGATTCTGAGCTTATGATGTGCCAAATACAGAGTAGTAGTGGTTTTTGTTACCTCTCATCTGTGCTCCAAATAATTAGAAAGCTGTTCCAGCATAGGTTATCTATGACTGGAATAATGTGACCTTGTTCGCTACTAAACAGTAACAGCTTGTGGTTTTCTTAGCCAGGGTGACAAAGAGCATGGCTTCCTGCATTGTGGGAGGTTTGGTGTCTTGGAGCATATTTGCAAAACCTATAGAAAATTGTCAGCTCTTGATTTGTTTTTGAAATGTGACACGGCTCATTGCTTTTTCTTTTTGCCGTGTGCATGTTTTTTTCATCTCCTCTTCCCATCCATCCTCCATTCCATCTTTCCCTTATCTATAGTTATGTAAGTATGACTTTAGTCGGTAATCTGGCAGCGACCAGCTGTGTTCTGACTTTTCACCAGTGTCAAGTATGAGGAAACTTTCCTGCCCTTGATGTGTTAACCCATCTGTGATCCGTACCTGAAAAGAAACTACTTAGCTGTCAATGTATTTGCAGCTACCCATTCTTTTTTCTTGTTATGGTGCTTTCCTTGTCTGGAGGAGGAGGGAGAATATTTTTCTTGATGATTTTTTTTTTTTTTAACCTTCCAAACACTTGTTCTCACTCTTCCATTTCTATTTTTTTATTGCATGCAGTAGGCGTTCATCAAAAGGAAGCTGTCTTTCTCTTAAATATAATTTATCCTTTTTACTGTTTCAGGCCTACATTGAGAAGTACAAATTTACCAGTGTTGTGGCTCAAGATCTTCTGGATTCCTTCCTGAATTTTTTTCCAGAGCTGAAAGAGCAATGTGTTGAGAACAAAGCAGGTAGGAAGTTTACTTGATTAACTGTAAATAAACACTGTAGAAAATCTGCATGATAAATTTTTTGCTTGGCTTGGAGGATGCATAAGAAAATGCTAAGGCAAACAAACCCCTTTGGCAACACCCAGATGTTTGTGATAGAAATGGTTGTGGTGATTTATTGTTACAGCCTCCATGTGAGGGAATGCGAATATCTTAAATTGCTGACAATTTTGGCATTAATCAGCTGAATGGCTGTCAGTTAACTTTCTCATTAGCTCATATTTCACACTGCAGACAGAATGATCAGTGCATGAGAGATTTACACATGCTGAAATGCAAGGAAAAGGTGAACATACTTGGAAATTTCATGTATTTTAATTACAGGAAACATGCTTTGAGAACTGTTAACTTTTCCCAAGATCCTATCCGTGCATATAAAATCTCTTCCATAATGTTTCACTCTCCCTTATGTCCCCTATTTATAGCTTTTGGTGGATTTGTGAAAGGTCTGTAATTTACTAGGTGCTTATTAGCTCACTTGCTTAAAGAAATTAGACTAATGTTATTCTGCCACGTGTCCATCCTTGCAAATAATCAGTGAACCCCCTGGTCAGTTTGAAGCAGACTGGGAGTGGAGTGCAGCTCGTGGGACAGCAGCTTCCCACAGGCATTGTGAAAACTGCCTGTGGAGAGATGTGGACGAGTGATCCTACTGTGGGAAAAGCTGCAGCGTGAGCTCAGCAGTTGTGTGTTTTATTTGGCCCACTGGTTGGCTGACGAGGTAGCCACAGCATGGGGGAACTTTTGCCTGGCTGCAGTTCAGGGGATGCAAGAGAGAGGAGTTTTAGGGCAGATGGTGTAGAATAGGAGGTATTGCCAAGGGTTAGGAAAGTGCTGGGGTGGTAAAGGGTCAAGGAGACTCTGGAAACCAGGCTCTGCTAGCTCTGGCACTTGTGGAGAAACTTTTGTTTTAGTATACATATAGATTGTATAAAAAAGGTAAAATTGCTTGGTTTTGATTGTGGGCAGGGAGAGTTTAGTCAGCCCTCTCAGCTTGCTTTTCTTTTTTTTTTTTTTAAGCAGATTTTCCCCATATTGTTCAGTCTTCCTCAAAATTCTGAGAAAAAAATACATGCACAAAATAAATTCTTTATATTAGAACACAGTTCAATCACAGATACTTGTTAGCCTAGCTGTCTTAAGAGCATGTGTGTTTCTTGTACTTACTATAATGCTGAGCTCTAGGAAACTCGTGGTTGAATTTGGCAGAGGTGTTGCTGGCACTCTTCCAGATGTAGCGTAGGCTGGCCCGATGTGACTGCTGAGACTGTTACGTCGCTGTAACTATAGGTCAGTCTGATTTGCTATGGTTAGAACCTCTCTTAACTGTGCTAGAAGCAGTCCTGAACCTTGAGCCAGCCAAGCCACCTGCAGAGACTCCATCTCGACACTTTTGGTGCTCCTCATTCCAGGACTGGAGTTTGAACGTTGGCTCAATGCTACAGGACCTCCGCTAGCTGAGCCAGACTTATCTCAGGGATCCAGTCTGACCAAACCAGTGGAGACGCTCTTCAAACTCTGGACCACGGAGCCTCTGGACTCTGCTGCTGCTGCCAGCAGTGCTGACCTCACTAAATGGAGAACGTTCCAAACTGTGCTTTTCTTGGACAGATTGCTTGATGGGTCACCG
Source organism: Caloenas nicobarica (assembly GCF_036013445.1). Taxonomy (NCBI): domain Eukaryota; kingdom Metazoa; phylum Chordata; class Aves; order Columbiformes; family Columbidae; genus Caloenas; species Caloenas nicobarica. Next base: position 21,255,382 of record NC_088252.1, read on the forward strand.
CTGCCACGTGGTGAGTACTCTATCAGGACAGTAGAAAAGTACCCCTGGAATAATGAATTGCATCCTAAAGAGCCCAACCCTCGTTGACCTTGTTGTTCACATAAAGTCGGGTTGGACGGGGCTCTGAGCAACCTGATCTAGGGAAAGATGCCCCTGCCCAGGGCAGGTGGATTGAACTAGGTGATCTTCAAAAGCCCTTTCCAACCCAAACCGTTCTATGATTCTGGGATTTTATTATTTGTTATTCTCTGATGACCCTCAAACTTGACAAAGTAGGTCATAGTTCTTTCTCGGTGTATGTGCTTTCTTCAGAGGTGATAAAAAAGCTTTCGGAATGTTACTCCTCTCAGCTGGACTCCATGAATGCAGAAATCCGTATCCGCTGGTTGCAGATTGTAGTCCGAAATGACTATTATCCAGACCTTTACAAAGTCCGTCGCTTCTTGGAAAACCAGGTACTAACTGCTGGATTAAAATCACTGCACCTCTCAGTGCATGAGACATGTGCATGAGACATGCGACGTGAAAGACCTTGGAACTTCTGCTTCCTGGCCAAGTGTAGACCAGGTGTGTTGCGAAGGGGCCGAGCATGGCTCACCTGCTAGCGGGTGGGGAGGAATGGGCAGATGTCATTTGAAATGCCTACAAATCATCTCTGCTTTCCTAGTCAAACTTGATAGCTTTGTCCCAGCTCTGCCTGGTGCACTTTTTGTGTTGCTTTCTAGCAGCCCTGGCTTTTCTAGATCAGAAACTTTCACACTACTAAATTCTGTGGTTGTTTGAATATTTACACTCCAAGCAAGGCTAGGGCCCATCGAATTCCTTTCAGTAGCTTTCATTGTGCAGAAGCAAAAGGTTAATTGTGTGTTCACTGTGGCCTCTTCTCCTTGGCCGAGTTCTGTTATTTGTGGAAATAGCTCAGTCTCAGAGAGCAAATGCTTTTTAATTATCATTCATAAAAATCTTTGCATTAAACTGTTTTAGAATAGACTCTCCAGTCTTTTGAAGAAATGTGTTGCTTGTCTCCAGTCTGAAGTCATTCAGGGCTGTTGGAGTGTAGCTGCAGGAGAGCTGAACCTCTTGACTTTCATTGAAGTGATATTATCCAGTTTTCCTTTTTTTGCAGATGTCTCGGATGTACACAATTCCACTTTATGAGGACCTTTGCACTGGCACCCTCAAGTCTTTTGCCTTAGAAATTTTTTACCAGACCCAAAACCAGCTGCACCCCAATTTGCGGAAAACCATCCAACAGATCTTATCCCAGGGCTTGACCCCGCTTCCTGCCATAGACACTACAGCAGTCGCTACAGACACACCAGCAATGCTGCTTGAGGACAAAGTCTCAGAGGCCACAAACGGTGCCATTTCACTCAGGGATGTTAATGTGTCTGCCTAGATCACCAGCTCATGCCAGCCGTGAAGCTTGAAAATGGGGACAGGAGCAGAGGGAAGATACCGAGCGTCGCCTCCTTCCCCTCAGCCCTGCAGCTGCGGTGTGCTGTTGTAACTGGATTTCTCCCCCAAAACACAAAGCAAATGTGCCTTCAAGTATCCAGCGTGTGACACTGCCAGGTTTCAGAGATCTCCTTCAGCTGTGGGATGGATATTTTGATTTAGTTTATGTTGGGCAGGGATGCCTGGGCAGTTGCTTCTCCATGGAAAGTGGATAGTTCCCTTTCCTGAGGTTCTTCTGGATGGTTTCCCCAACTTTGTTGGTTGGTGGCTCGTTTTTGTTTTGTTTTGTTTTTCTTTTTTTCTTTGTCTGAGGCCACTGAGGCATGTCCTGCTTGCTGTGTATGTTGCTGGGGAGCATCTATGTGTCAAGCTGCCATTAACCTGATATTTGGGCTGAAGTTCTTCAAAGAAGAGACTCAGGAATTGTCAGTGGCAGCAAACATGTTTTCATGTTATGCTCCTTACTGTCACAGAGGTATTGTGATTTGGGAGGAAGGGGACTAATGCTTAAATAATTAAGAAGCTAATTTTAAATAGCTCCTATTCCCCTCTGCCCTCAGGTGGCTAAATAATAATTATGCTTTATATATATATATGTGTGTATATATATATATAAAAAAATGAGCAGGGAAACCGTATGATGGATTTGAAATCCTGTAGTTAACCCTACCCTCAGTTTTCCCTTTGCACTCAATGGGACAAGCAATAAAAAAATGTGTGGGCTTGAATTTTCAAAAAACTTAAATTTAGGTGCCTAAATGCCATCAATTCTGGTACTAGCTGGATGCCTAAATCTTTTTAGCTGTTTTGACAAGTCTAGCTGCAACCTTTGCTAGTGTGTTAGGATGTGTAGCACGTGTGTTTGTCAGATGCACCATGTGTCTTCTGTCCTTTTGGAAGAATTAACAGGACCTTTAATTTAATTTTTTTTAAAAGATCCCGAGCAAAAGGTGGGCCTGTAAGTCAATCACGGAGATATCCATGCTAAAATTTTACTGCCTCAAATAACATCTGCCTGAATAACAGTTGCCCTATCGTACGATAGTCTGAGGGAATTGCCCTCTTTCTTGCTGTGAAACTTTTAAGCCCCGCTTTACCCACGTCTGTTTTTTGACTGGTGGTGGTAAGATGCTGTTGCATTTACACAGCATGCTGTTTCTCTTGATCACTGGCCGGGCACACAGGATGGGGACGTGCCCTCTGCTGTCTGCGCTGTTTGGTGTCAGGAACCCGAGGCCAAAGCCTCGCTGGGTGTTGCAGAGCACGGGCGATGGATGGTTCGCAGACTGTCCCGGGAAGCATCTTGGAGCTGATATATCACCAGGATACAGGATTAGTTTGAATAAAAGGTGAAACATTTGGAAGAGGCTCAGCTAAAGGAATTGTGAGAGAGAACCTGTTGCATAATTTGGGGCAGATTTTAGCCCTGCCATGGGGATCTAGGTAGAACAGGAAAAGGGGAAATTCGGGAGAATATTTTTTCACCAAAAGAATCTGTTTACACCCATGTGTGGATGGGGACTTAGGTGCTGTTACTGGATCTGCATTTTCTGGCTTTAAATTCATTTGGATGTCACCATTGCCTTAGCCTGGGCTGAACTGGGATAAAGCAATAATAATCTCAGGCCTCCCTAGTGCTTCATTAGTTTTTGAAACGGGCCATCAGCATTGTTGGTCCTCAGAACTCCAAGATCTGCTCTTTGCTCTTTGAATGGGGTTACCTTTTTCGTTCTGTTTTGTTTTCCCAGAAAAGATGGAGAATGATGTTTTCTGCACAAATCTCTTTCCTTTTTATTGGTTGTTCTACTGAAGGAGGTTTGTGCAAGCTGACTTTCCGCTTCCCAAGTTGCCGCTGTCGGTGCTGCGTCCCCTGGACCCGCTGCCAGCGGCCACCTGGCCACAACCGGGAACCACGAGCATCTTCTGGAATCCCAGGCCTCTGTTTTAACATGTTTTATTTTGTAGGAGAATGTATGTGACCCTGGTGGGAATTTCTAATTTACATGGATGCCTTATTGATGACTGTCAAATTAAACTAAGCTTTGTGACAAGTTTAGCCTTTTGGGCTGTTTTTCAGTGTCTCTGCTGTTATAGATGTGTGGAGGAGCTAACTTGGTACATTGTCTTTGTTTTGTCCTTTTCTGGAGTGTAGCATAGAGGGAGTTAGGAAGGTATTTAAAAGCTGCACAGTGAGAAGTTGGAGAAGTAGCAAAAGCAAATAATTAAAAGTAAATATTATCTGTTGTTACTACAACTGACTGAAATACATCGGATCAGCTGCATGTTTGCATATACGTGCATCAGAGCAGGGAAGCACTGGCTGAACCTAACAGACTTATTCTGATTAAAGAACACAAGATTTAAGTGCACATTTCTCCTCTCATCCCCGTGAGATCCCATAGATGACTATTTTCATAACACTTGTTCTCTGAAATACAGAAACAAAGCAAGATTTGTTGAGAGTATTCCATGCATCCTTCTTCAGGTACTTTTGCTCCTCCTGTGAGCAACAAGTGCATTTTTATTTTGAAGAGGCAAAAAATTGGCAGCAAGTTTGTGGAGATAAGCCTTCCTTTTGTTGACACAAATTAAATTAATGCTGCAGGCTGCTTTCTGCCTTGATTTGTAGTAGACTTCACATTGACAGGAAAATTAGACTGAGATTAAATAGAAACTATTTATTTGCCTTATCTTTGGTACATTCATTTCTGATCTGTTAAAGTAAGATTAGTACAGCAAATCAGTTTTATGTAAGCAGATGCCAAGAGACAGGGTTGTCTTCCTTATTTTGCAAATGAAAGTTATTACATTATTTCATCGCAGCCTTGAGCAGGGTGACGTGGGATCCAGGAATATGATTTCTGGAAAAGTTCTGAAAAGCCAAATCCTTTAATAGAATAGAATATTGCTAACTTAATGTGGCTATGAAATGCTAAAAAATTGGTTAGTACGTTCAGTATGGGTTTTTTTTCACTACATATATTACTCTGTTAAACTTGTATCAGTAATTTTGCTGTCATGGTACATTGCAGCATCCTAACCATGCACTCCATTAACCGAGAACAATTCTAGCAAGCACCCCAAACATTCTCATTTAACCAAAATTGTCTCGTGTTCTCGCACCGCAGTGACCTTCGCTGTTGCCTTTTTTGGATAATACAGGACCTTCTCTACATTTGTACTAATTGCACAATTCACTTAGGTCAAGTACACCTCTTCAGTCTGTTCTCCCTGTTTGTGTTTGTCTGAAGATAAAACAACGCAGTACAGTCAACACTTACATGACACTTGTTCTCACACTTTTTATTATAGATTGATAGAAGCTTAAAGTCATTATGACCACAAGATCAGACTTTGTTTATAAAATAAATCACAGTAGAAATCACAGTGTGAGATTTATCAAGCCGCTATCCTCTAAGACACAGAATTACTTTTCTTTTGTGAGGACTCAATTTAAATGACACTAGCTTTGTTGAAGTCCCAGGTAATTTGTTATAGCTTTTGATTACATACACTTCTAAAACTGCATACCTAATTTCTAGTTTGGATTTGTCTAATTTCAGCTTCCAGCTCTGGAAGCTACTGGTTTGTTTGTGAAACATAAACTGCTTACTGTGACTAACCTCTTTGCCATGTAAGTACCCCTTGATTCTTAGAAAAAACAGCCTGAGTTGTTTGGTCCTTGCAAGGTATGTTTTCCACACTTAATGTATTGCTTTAGTGTGCGGTGGAGCATGATGTTTCAGCATCCTTTTAAAGTGGAGATTGCCAGAACTGCACATTATTTCTCAAAAAGTACCTCAAATGCTGCTGTGTATTCTGCACCAACTTAAAAATATTTTTTTAAATTAATATTGTGGATTTATCTTGTTTTTTCATTAATTACTGTAGTAATTTGGGCACCAGTTAGATCATGCCTTCCATGGACATGGCAGCCCTTTCTTTTCCAGATAAAGGGGTGTAGAGAAAAGCTTTTTCATACTCTGGAGGTGACTTTCTTTTCACTCTGCACAGAGGGAGACTGGCTGGTTGCATTAAATGATTGAGCCTCTGCGAACACCTCCCCTTATCTATGTGCGTGCACCTTCTGCGCTGGAAAACTCAGGTGTTACACCTCTGATTTCTTGTCAAGAGAATTAGGATTATGTTGAACATAGCGCACTCTGTGCCCCACAAGCAAGATGTTCTAATACACTGGAGGCAAGTCTGTCTTTAAAATACAAGAAATGGCATTAATGGATATTGCACAGCCTTTGATCCTTTTCCAAAAGGAACTTACTGAGATGCAGAGTCTTGAGGAAGGGTGGGAGGTGATGGGAAAGGGGGGGACATAGGTTGATCTTCATGCTCCTGTGATTTGGTAGAAAGTGTCACTGGGATTAAGCCAAGCAATAATAACTGGTTGACATTCTGTGTATGAGCTAGGGAAGCATCAGCTTTGTGCGCAGTTTTAATCTTGGCATCTTGTACCACCTTTTTGTGCTGTGGTAGCCAGCATGGAAGTTGGGAGCTGTGCTCTTCCTCTGGCTGTGCCTGAGGTAACGAGGGAGGTCTTTATCCAGGAGGAAGATCTTTATCCAGCAGCAGGAGTCTTCCTCAAGCCAAGCCACTCTTTTTCTGGAAGAAGATTGACTCTGTCTTCCCAGTAGCTGAACAGAGCACTGTGATATCAGGCTGCTTCTGGCTGGCTGATGAAAACCATCAGAGACTTCTTCCATACCATGCTTCTCTCAGCATAAACCCCAGGTACTCCCTCCAAAATCTCCCTTCAGCAAAATTACATTCTGTGCTGTTCCTCTGATGCAGCTCCGACCACTGTCAGCCTGGTGGTGTTGCAGGGACTAAGCCCGTGCCTTCCTAAAACCGGTATCAGGATCCAAAGAACTGGAAGAACTCCCCTGTGCAACTTGCACAACTTGTGTGTGTCAGAGTTTGCAGAAACGAACACACACGTTGCACTCAACCACTGTTACTTGGATCGCTTTTACCCATCTCCCTGTCCTTGAGCCGTCTGGAGCTGGAGACAAAAGCAAACATGAGATTGATGAGACCCCAAAACTGGAAAAGGATGATGAAAATATCAACTACTACTCTGTCAAAAGATAGTCTTCATTCACGTGGAAATGAGCTGGCTGTTTAACTGGATGCAAAAATCTTTTAAACTGTTTAAATTTCCACAGCAACCAGCCCCTCGTTGTCTGCTTTCCTCTTTTAGAAATACGAAGCACCTCTGTGAAGTGCACCGAGATTGACTAAAAGGCAAGTGTCATTTTGTCTTAAAATATTCTCTTCAAGACTTGCTGTCTAAATAGACCTGTGTTTCTGTCTTTAGGAACAGTTTGATCCAGCAGGATTTCCAAGAAGCAATTGAGAGAATTCTCTGTTGCTTTTGTTCCAAAGAGTTTGAAGTTAATAGCAAAAAACATTGCATAATAGAGGAGTTTGCCTGTTGCCAACTTTGCAGTGGGGTCAAGGGAAGCATGTCAGATGTCTTGGAGACCAAGATAATATCCATCCTTCTCTTTCTTCTAATGTCACCATAAATAAATACTGTTACATGTTTAAGTAGCTCACTGTTCCAGATTGGATCTCCTATATTTACACTCTTCGAGCTCAACATTCATACTCCTTTCTGTAATCTGTCCTTTAACGGAATTTATGCAGCTGTGATCTGTGATGGCTGTTTCCTAAAGAAAGCAGCAAGGGTGAAATCACAGGGATGAGAGCCGCACTGTTCTGGGACAGACCTCTTTTCTTCCCTTTCCCTCCCCAACAGCCCCCTCCTGTGTCTGCCCACTTGCAGCCCCCGCAGCTGCAGCTCTTGCATGAGCTGTAGACAAGAGGGGTCCTTATTCAACGGCCACGTTTCCTTTGCTCCCAAAAGGCTCAAAACGCGAAAAGTCTTGTTTGTTGATTACATTTGCTGTATGCAATGGAGAAGCCTTCTGCCTGTACAACGGGGATAAGTCGGGGCAGAGAAGGTTTTTCTGGATCCGTCGGTGCTCAGACGGGTACGGCAGTTATCTGTGAATATTTCCATTCCGCTAAGGTGGAGGTCTGAAAGGAGGATTTCTGCGTGTATTTCTGACACAAACGGATCAGAGCAGTGTTTTCTGTGGATCTCTCTCGCTCAGACAACCTCTCTACCCAAGGGCCAGGCCGTGCAGCCATTAGACTCAAACCCACCGTTACAGGTGAGTGTGAAAAATGGCTTTTTTTGTAAACATCACGTCCTCTGTGCTGGCTCAGCAGCCTGCTTGCCTGACCCCACTGGAACTTCTCCAGAAACACTAATGGAAAAGGCCAAAATGCAAACAAGAAAGCGGCCTCAGCCCACGCGAAGAGCCGGAATGGCAGTGGCTGCCAGGGGCCTGGGGCTGCATCTGTCATTGTTCCTTTTTTATGGCAAATCAGTATTTTTTAATGTCTTTTTTCTTTTCGATGTCACCAGGCAGTAGCCGCTGTCAAAGGATGAGAATTGATGTATTTGTCAGTTCAGCCCTTGCACAATTATTTAGTGATAAGCTATGTGATTGTTGCCGTTATCTCAGGAAACCGCTTTGTGAGGATCAGCAACTTCTGTGTCACAATCTGCACGACAACAGAGTCTGGGTTTGTTTCCCTCGGGCTCTCAGAGCTGTTCAGGTGACCATCGCGCCTCCCTCCTCCCGCAGCCCCGAGCAGGAGGGTTTCCCGTTTCTTCGGCTGTTCCTGGTGCGGGATCCCGCCCGTGCCCGGGAACCCGCAGCGCCCGGGCAGCCCCGGCCCAGCAGCGGCCGCCGCCCCCGCGCAGCCACAGCCGCGGGGCACGCTGGGACCTGGCCCCGCCCCGCGGGCCCCGGCGGCCGATTGGTGGTGCGAGCAGCACGCGCCTGCCTGCCGCCATCTCATTGGCCGGCGGCCCAGTCCGTTGGCCGAGGGGGCGGGGAGAGCGCGGCGGCGTTGCCCCGGGAACGGGCGCGCCGGGCATGGCGGCGGGGCGGGAGCCGCGGTGAGGGGGCGGCCGGGGCGGTGAGGGAGCGGGAGCGGGGGCGTCTGTGGGTGGCCTGGTTGGGGCACGAAGGGTGCCGGGGTGGGAGCGGGGGGTGCGCGGAGGGCGCCTGGTGGGAGGTGGGTGTGAGGAAAGGGTGGCGGTGGCGGGGCCTGTGCGGCGGGGCAGGGGCTCCGTGCGCTGCCGGCGGTCGGTGTCTCTGAGCCCCTTTCTCTTCCCCGGCAGAGCCGGGAACCTCCAGGGCGGTGTCGGGGGCTGCCAGCAGCCGGCGATGCCGTGGGTCAGGCGGCTCCGTGGGCGGAGGGAGGAGCTGTTGTGCTCCCGGATCGATCTCCCGGCTGCCGGTGCCTCAGCTGCAGCTCCCGAGTGACGCTCCCGCTGCTGCTCGGAGGGAGTCGTGGAAGCAGCTGGTGCGGCTGCCTCGGCTTGTGCTGAACATGCTGGGGGAGAAAAAGCCCGTAATGGTGACAAGAGACCTTTACGCAGACCCCACGTTTCCAGCCAGCGACACCTCTCTGTTCTTTGACTATTGTACCCCACTTGCCCAGTTCAGAGGCCAGATATCTTGGCTGAGACCGAAGGTGAGTTTTAAGGTATGAAAGACCGTGATTTTAGCAGAACTGGACTTTAAGGCGGTAAATGGCAGTTAGCACTGAAGGACTGCTTCTGGGTGCTTTCGTTGTTTAGAAACGCAGAAGTGATAAAATCAATGTATGTTGGTGTTAACAGTATTTGTGTTATAGGTTTTAAGTAGGTTTGATTTAAATCTCGATGTAGAGCTTTTGAATTGCAAGGTACTGCTTGAAATTCAGATATTTTGTTTTAAATATTTTTTTATTCTGCAAATAATGATGTTTTTCTGCCCCGCATCTGGGGCTGGCTGTAGAGCAGTGATAGAGCTGTTGATTATCCGACAGAATTGTCAAACTGATGACTTGATGAAGCCCAGAGTGCAACTTTCTGCTTTTGTACCTTACACCTTGATTATTACTGAGGGCTGATTAATTACTTTCCATCTCTTGCAGTGTTTATAGGTGAGAGAAGAATCATTTTAAAACTGACTTTCAGATCTGTTTAAATGTTCAGGACCTTGCATTTGAAATCACCTCTTTTGCTACCAAGTAATCTATTTTTATTTGCCCTAGAAAAGGTTTTTCTCCTGTGCTAATTTGGAGATTTTTTGTAACTCGGGATGTGCAGTGCCATGTGAGTGGCAGCAGTTCTGTCTGTCACAGCTGATCGTGTGTCTGGCAAGGAGCTGATGAATTATGTTTCTGTCACTTATTGGTGCCTCTGCTAAGGTCATATCTGGTGGTGACATTTATGTAGTAAAATCCATGTGGGAACTGGATTTGCCTCACATAAAGTACCTGCAAAAATAGCCACAAGGCAGTAATTGGTTACTGCTTGCTTAGGCTGTGTCTGAAAAGGAAATGTTCAGGAGGTGAAAGTTCCCTGATTTTTGGGAGATGTGTCTGGAGCTCTCCCATTCCCTGACACACAGACCTCCTTAAACGATCGTGCAGGCTTTGGCTTTAACTCCCCTTCTTTTAATTTTAGGACATTTGTTCTGCTCCTCGGTTGTTTTCCAACAATCTGCAGGATGTACAAGTGAAACAAGGAATTTTGGGAGATTGTTGGTTCCTGTGTGCGTGTGTAGCTTTGCAGAAGAGTAGATACCTACTGAATAAGGTATAGAGCACTTTCTTGTTTCCTGTTTCAGATGTTTTGTTCACCTGCTTTACGTTTGTGTATTGCTCTTGAATCCCAGGCCTCAAAACTGAATATCAGGTTTGTTTTGCTTAGTTTTCCTCCTGTTTTAATTGTGATTTTTTTTTCTATTGCTATTAGAATTAATATTCAGCTATTTTTTCACTGTGCTGTGTTTTTTCTTCTGTTTTTGTGTGTATGTGTGTGTTTTGTTTTGTGGTTGGTTTTTTTTAAATCATTATTTGTGTTGTCATTTGCTTTTGCCGTCTAGGTAATCCCCCCAGGTCAGCCCAGCTGGACAGATGATTCGTACCGAGGCTGTTTCACTTGCCGGGTTTGGCAGTTTGGGCACTGGGTGGACGTGACCATCGATGATCGCTTGCCTTGCCTTGGTGGGAAACTCTGCTTTTCCCAATGTCAGACGGAGGATTTGTTTTGGCTTCCACTGTTGGAAAAAGCTTATGCAAAGTATGTGAACTCTGTTACTGAAGGGCAGTAAAGGGAGGTACCGTACTTGTCTACCTTCTGCTGACTTCTCACATATGACTGTTTTGGGCAGAGATCTGTGTATTATTCAGTACAAAGTACAATCCTTGCCAGCTTTCCCTTACTGGTTGTTGCTCTTTAAACTGTAGATCCAAAAGGTGTGTTTCTAGTTGCATGTGAGGTAAGATAATCTTAGGGAGAGAACGATGATGAAAACTAAGAGCTGAAGTGAATTATCAGGATTTAAATGATGTTCATTAAGTCACTATCTATTGGTCATCTACTTTAATAAAGGGAAATATTTTACTAATGCAGCATTTCAGGGAGGCAGAGGGCACAAATAAAAGTAGAAAGCGTGCAAACATTTTCATGGAAAGCAAGGACATAATGTAAGTTTCTGCCAGTTGAGGCTCTGGTTGTATGAGTTCCACTGCTGCTTTTGCTTAATTGGATAGTTCATATTTTGAGACGAAATAACCGTATTGTTCATGTGTTTGAAAATGCAGCTATTTTATGTTTTATGACACATCCATCCAAATGCTGTCCAGATAGACAAAGCAATCTAGAGACCAAGTGCACTGGTAAGATGGACATCAATGGTCCAAAAGAACTCAGACCACAGGTTGTGGTTGCCAGCAGAGGGCAGAAAGAGACTTTAAATATTAAGAGATTTATTCAGCTGTAGATCTGTGGAGCAGATATAGTGAAGCAGCAATGGCACGTTAAAGCTTCTCTGTAGGTTTGTAAGGTGCTTTTCTTTTGTTTCTGTAGAGTCTTATTTTTCTATCTTGTCCGATCATTCTAGTATAGTCTTGATTTCTTCTTCTTCTACTGCATCAGGTAGGGCAGTCTCTTGATTTGCTTAAGTCGTTGAAGGATGTGCTGCTCTGTTTGTGCAGAGTGAACAAAGAATAATTGATGGAGAGGAAACAATATTATTTATTCATACAGAATGCAGTTAGTATATCATGAAAGACAATGTAATGCACAAATACTAAGGTACAAATGACTGGTACTAGACTAGAGTGGTTTCCATAGAGGATGACATGAAGTGTGATAAACTTCCCATCAAACAATGGAATGGGAATGACATTCTTTAGCTGTTGTATTCTGTAAATAAAACAGTATGTACTTTCTTTTGCCTACTTGGGGATATGGAGTAGGGTGGGGTTTCTTTAGTTCTGCTGTTTGTAGACACTTTTTGTTTGTCTTTATAACAGAGTGCATGGGTCCTACGAACAGCTGTGGGCAGGACAGGTGGCAGATGCTTTGGTTGATCTGACTGGAGGAATTGCTGAAAGATGGACCCTGAAAGGCCCTGGAAGAAACACGGAGAAAGAGAAGCCTGGCACGGTTTTGGAGAAAGCCGTGTTTAGGAGATTAACGAATCTGAAGGAACAATGTGTAATAAGCTGCTCAGTCCTCAATTCCAGACAAGGTGATAGCAAAGTTCTAGACATTTTAAAAGTAGTTGTCTGGATTTAACAGGGTTCAGAGCACAAGGCAGCCAGCAAATGCATAGTGCTGATTCTCGTACCACACCATTGTCATGGTGCAATTTTACATAACCTTGGATAAATAAAGATTTAATGATGTTGTTGAATTCAGGATGGAGGGTGCTTTTGAGAAGTGTGTTTTATATTAATGCAAATTTGGTCAGTTCTCTAAAAGAAACATAACCCTACAGCCTCTGATAAAACGCCTGAAAAAACCCTTGAAAACCCCAATGAATTCTGGCACCGAGAATTTATAGATGTTTGAGATCAAGTAGTCAGTTAATATGCTTTAAAATTGTCATTTATTTTATTTTTATATAGTCACAACTAAAATGAACTGTTTGGCTTTGTTAATGCTGTTTGTAACACTGATTTTAAAAGCATTTCCTCTTAGCTCAAAGTTGTCTTCTTTCACAGGATAGTTTAGTGTCATTCCTTGTAAGACATGGAACAGGTTCTTTTGTTCACTTTCAAATGTTTTTCTGTCTATTCAGGTGCAAGTGAACGAGGAGAATTTCATGCCTTTATTGTGACAGACGTGTTGAATCTGTCTGAAGTGTCAGGCGGGGAAATCTTCCTACTACGAATCAGAAATCCTTGGGGGAGGCGGTGCTGGAGCGGTCCCTGGTGTGAGGGGTGAATAGGTTTATTTTCATTTGGAAAATCAGTTGTGAAAGTTCTGAAGCACGAAGCAAACGATGTTATTGCAAAGGTGAATGTTGCTAATAGGCTGTAGCGGAGGAGAGAGACTCCAGTTGGTGTGCAGTTCTGTGCAGAGTTCCGTAGTTCTCACAGGTTGTTGGTTCCAGGCGAGTCATTTTGATTTCTTCTGGTAATCTACATTTTTTTAAATACCAAATATTTTTTTGTTTATCAAAGCATCATATCTTCTTGTAGAGATAAACATAAGATGTTGGTTATTTTTGTGTCTGATTTTTGCAGTGTACTTTTTTTTGTTTTGTTCTGCAATTGATCTAATTATCTTTGTTCATAAGATGTTTGTGACTTGTAAGTAGTCACTTGGCTTCACTCACCTCTTTTTATTTGATCTTGTTTCAGTTGCGGAAGACAAGCAAAGGAGTACGTATAAAACAAAATATAGCAGAAGGAAGGAGTCTTATGTTTTTTGCTTGTGTGCTGTAGTTTGTGGAGATTAATATGAGTAGAAGAAGCTGGAATTGAGTAGATATAAAGAAGAGTAGATATAATTTAGATATAAAGAAGATATCTATTTTAAAGGAATTGCAGAAATATGTTGAGCAGTTCATATAGCAAAGTAACAAGAATGAAAGGGCAGATGCTACTCAGACACTACTAGACACTACTTTTGTCAAGCGTTGCCATATTTAGACTAGGCAAAAGAACACACCATTCTTGACCCAAGGAGCAAGCTTTCAGCATTGAAATATGATAACAATATGATCGTGTTAATAAACATTTTAGAGAAATGGGTTTGTTTTCCCTGAGTTAAAAAGGATGGGTTGATAGTTTTTACTTTTGGCAGAATTTTGGTTATACAGTTGGTCTATTGTAGTTTCTTTGCCAAACACTAAGTTGCCATGTGGTTGCACGAAGACGGCATTTCACTGAGTGACCTTAGAGCCCGGCTTTATTCAAGTGTAGAACCGTTCTTTGCTGTTAGTGAAACAATCAAAAATGTTGAAAGTACCAGCTTTTAATGGGCCCTAAATAATGAGGTGTTTGAATTCTTGGTTGATCATGACTTCGCTGGGAGACTCATGGGAGTAACTGGCTGCTTCATACAAACGGTGGGGTTTGATGTTCACTACAGAGCATTAAGATTCTTTCAGAACAGTCACTGTGCAGCTTGTTTTACTTTTTTGTCAGTATTTTTAACAACTGTTAAAATCTTTATTCTACTGTCGCACTTCGGATTGGATTGTCCTGTCTGTTGTAAGCAAAGTAGCAATTTCACCTAAAGGTGCTGCTGTGTCCTGTCGGGTGTTGGGCTGTTCTAAGTTTTCTTTGATATGCTGTGATTCGTACTTTCTGTGATCCCTCTCATTGGCTAGCAATGTGGATACAGGAAATATTCAATGCAAGTATTTGATAATAAAATGAAAGAAACCCCTTCTTCTTATTGTCCTGCTCCATAGGATATTTGATAGAACATTGTTATGGAACTTGATTGGGCCAAGAACTAGTTGTTAACTTTTGTCTTATGTGCAGCGGTCAAGGCTGGAGCCGGCTGGATCCAGCAGTTGCCTCGGAACTGCTCTCACAGATCCAAGAGGGAGAATTCTGGGTTGATGAAGAGGAGTTTTTCAGGGAATTTGATGAGATCACCATGGGCTTTCCAGTCAATGAGGAAGGACAACTGCAGAGCCTCTATACAGGTGTGGTATGAGAAGACATCTTGCTTGTGCAAATAATATTATGTCAATGGGCAAGACTGGTTTGAGTTGCAAATGGCTGCAACTAGATCATAGTTTTTCTTAGTCTTTCCCTCTCCTTTAGACACACAGGCCTTTTCTGTTTCTACTGGGAAGAACAGAGGGATGAGAGGAAACTGAAGATCTCTAGGGAGGAGTCTGATATTTCTATGAAATCTAGTTACTTGCTAGATAGATTAGTTACTTGAGAGATTAGTGTCTTCTGTCTAGAAGGCTGTTGTTCTGGACAGCCTTGTGGTGGTTTGTGGTTGTTTTTTTTCAATGGGAGGTAAACTTCACATTTCTAGAAACAGTTTATTGTTGTAAAAATCATGTCATCAATCTGCCATTACCAGTTGTGACATTAATTCTCATGCCTTTCAAAACCTTGGTCATGACTATCTGCTTGGAGAAAGTGTCTGGGCTATGACGGCATGTTTTTTTGGGCTGGGGAATCTCTGCCATATGTCTGTTGTATAAAATTAAGTAGGCGCTGGTGTCTGAAATCTGCACCATGTTTTTCTTATTTTATTAGAGAAAGTGCTGTATCACTCGCAGAATCTCTTTGGATCCTGGGTGAGAGGGCAGTCTGCAGGTGGCTGCCGTAACAACAGCAGCTTCCCCACCAACCCAAAGTTCTGGCTGAGAGTCTGTGAAAAGAGCGAGGTGTGCATTGCTCTGCTGCAGAAACACAGGGAATACAGAGCTGACTGGGCTGGAAGAAGGAAAAATCTGGCTCATTTAGCAGAGGAAAAGCCGTGTTTGACTGAAGGCATACAGGGGAAGAATTACCAGGCTGTGGGATTGCATGTTTGGAAGGTAATAGGGGAATGACATTTCTCTTTTTGCAAATAGAAGTTTTAAAGCATTACTGAAACATCTGGGCAAAATCATTCATTCCTTACGGCAGTGATGTGATTCAACTGTTCACATACTTTACATCTCTGATTTACATTGGAATGATCCTGTTTATCTCATGGTGCGGTTACTGTCTGCACAAGCTGTTAGTCGACTAGTACTTTCTTCTTATCATTGAGTGCCAAGTAGAGGAACTGTTGAGACTGTTCCAAACTAGTGTATGACTTACCAGGCTGATTATTTGATGACTATTCCTAAATTTAATGCCCCTGAATGTTAACTCCTTATACTCCTTTTTGATGTTCAGCTTTTCTGCTGATACTCTCCTCCTTCTTTCCTTTTGTAAATGTACGCATGTTTAAAAATGTTTTAAACAATATTTTATCATTTTTAGTTTTATTAAAAACTCCATGTTTCCTAAAACACCACACATCATTATGCATCTATTCTAGGTGGAGAAGAAACGATTTAACCTTCCCAAGACCCTCTCTGCTCCTCCGGTTGTAGGTACCATCTGCCATTCCTATGACAGAGAAGTGCATGTGTGCTCTGACCTTTCGCCTGGCTTTTATCTTGTTGTTCCCAGCACTTTTCTGAAAGATGCAGTGGGGAATTTCTTGCTTCGTGTATTTTCAACGGGAAGGATCTCTCTCAGGTAGGTTTAAAACAGAAGATTTCTGTAATTGACATAAACATATATGAAGTATAGCACTAAGTATAAATGTTCAAAATGTTTTGAAGGGTTGTGCAGAGTACCAAGTAACAGCATTGGTTTGTCTTTGAATTCAGGTAAGTAGCGTTCTATCTCCGTGTTTGGTGGTGGTTTTTTTTTTTTTCATGAAGCTGCTACTACCTCTTGTTAAAATATCAGCCAGAAGTAGTCACATAAGTAGCATCTTGACTCTAAACTGCAGCTTAGTGTTTTGAGAATGTGCGTATTTTGTAAAAGGACTGAATAGATTTCTGCAGAGCACATTTCTCAATATGTGGAAGTTCTTTCTTAATATATGGAAAAAATGAAGATGTACCACAGAAGTAAAAAGCAGCTGTTACTGTAATCAGCAACAGAAAAGGAGAGCAGTATATTATGTATGCTGGTAAACACGTACTAACAGATTTCCTGACATAAAACATTGTTATTAGTGAGCAATACAGATTTGAATGCAAATGGAGTGTCAGCAGTTGGCTCAGGTGACATAAGGCCCACGGCTCATCTTTTCAGGGCAGGTACGGAAAATAGCACTGGTGTTTGGTCTGTCTTCTTTAGCTGAATGAAGAATTAGTTTTTCACTTAAAACATTCAACACTGACAATACAGCTGAACTTCTTAACTGTGGAGGCCTCAAGAAGTTTACCAGCATGATGACAGAATTCTTGGAAGGATCACTGCATATTGTGTTCTAGCTGACCTTTCCTCATAACTTGTGACACAAAAGAGACTTTTGTAACAGACTTAGAACAATCTTTTCTTTCTGTTTTAAAATGCTTGCTTATCCAACAGAAAATATCAGCAATGTCCGTCCAGTAGCTTCTGATAACTTTTAATTTTTTTAACTGTAGCAGACTACATAGATATCTCAACACTTTAAAGTCAATTATTTATGAGCAATTCTGCGTTGGTGGCCATAGCCTTGAAGTAAATACTTCAGAAGACATGGTTATGAGTAGTTGTGTGGAGTCAGCAAAGTTATACCTTCTTCCAATAAACCTGAAAAAATCTGAGGCTGTCTAACAGCTTGTGCCAGGTAAGCTACATGCAGGGGCAAAACATACTGTTGGCAACATGTTTAAAAGCTGTTGGAATCTTTTTTTATATTCTGTTAGTACACTGTCAACTTGTATCTCCTTGGAGAGAAGCTGGCAAATCACGTTACAAAACCAGAACGCTCATTAATCATTTACTCTGCGGAATTTGGAAGCAAGGTAGCATCAAGTCTTAGGCTGAATAATGGTCTGCAAAACCGCGAGGCTAATTTTGCTGTATGGGTGAAAGTTTTGTTCTTCTTACCAGCAATATATTTGCTTTCTGGACATATTTCATCTGTAGAACATGTTGCACTTTCAGTGATGGGATAACATTTCTAGTATTGCTGTTAAGTATAACGCTTCCTCGGGCTGAAACAGAGGTGCCAGCCTGGATGTGTGTCTAGAATGGACAGTGGCAGAATGTCATAACAGCTGTTGTGTGTTCTCAACTAGAAAACTGGAAATAGCAATAGATGATACGTTTCAAGTTATGGTGAAATATGGTCTCAAATGTTGCACAACCTATACCAAGTTGTTTGTGTGGCTGTGAGAAGCAGCACTGGGCTAGGATCAAAATAGGGTCAACATGACAGTGATCAAGTCAGCAGGTAAAATGATGGTTTCTTCTGATTAAAGACATAGTGAATATACAACAGAACACAGTGTATGCTTTGGACTTACTGAGGTGCTCATGTGTACTCCAAAGACACTGTCAGCTGTATTGCTTTCAAATAGGACAAATAGCAGAAGGGTATTGAGGAAAAAATATGTGAGCTGCATTACTTCAGGAATGTACAAAAATCTTATCTGGTTTTAGCATGTGCTTTGTATACGCTGTGTTGTTCTTGTGGAGTTCTGTGAATTATCCAAGAACTTAGAGCTGTACAGTTCTCTTTTTCTCTCTGCTGAAAGTTTGGAGGAATTGTATTCATATAAGTTTATGTAATGCTAGTAGTTCATTTTTATGAGGTGGTTTGTTAGATTTTGTGAAATCATACAGGGGTCATACATTTTAGTTTCTTTTCTCTCTTATGTTTGATAGCGAGCTAAAGCCACCACCCAGAGATGCCCCCCTCTGTGAAGAGCTCCAGGCAGGTGAATGGGAGACAGTGCAGCTGCACGGATGCTGGAAAAAGGGACAAAGTGCTGGAGGCAGCAGGAACTTCCCCTCCTTCCACATCAATCCCAGCTTTCCCCTCTCCATTCCTGCAGGACCAGGAAAAAGCAGTGTGAAAGTTACCCTGCGTCAGCACTGCCAGGATAGCAAGTGCCGTCCTATAGGTTTCCATATTTTCCAGGTAAGACTCCTGCTCGGTTTGGTTGCTCACGTGCCGAGTGGGAAGGTCAGGCAGGCCATTCAGTGCTCCTTCCACTTGCCAAGGGACTTGCTGCTTCTGGCAGAAAGGCTGATCTTGTGACGTAATGCCTGCAGAAGATATGGGGTAACTACGGAGTTACACAGCAGAGTAACCAGATCATTGGTTCCACTGAATCCTTCTGACATTCTAAATTAGTTTTAGAAATGATGGACTTGCAAAGAATTCTCAGTGTCTTAGTGATTAAGGACCAGACTTTTTTGGTAATTCATCATGAAAACCTATTTTCTTCATCTTTAATAATTATTTATTTGTCCATTGGCAAGTGATGTTCGATCCACAGACAAGATTAGAATTCAAAAGGCTGTGATATGTTGAACAGATGATCTGAAACGAGAAGATATGATTTGGTGTGGACAAATAGAGGGTCTACACATGTGCCAGTGATCAACTGCATAAAAGTAGGATGGGAAGCCTCTGGTTAGGTGGCTATTTTGCAGGAAAAGCTGACTTTATTTTTGGGAAACATGCTTCAAAAAGGGTGTTGCTGAAGTGCAAAGTCTGGAGTTGAGCATCAGGACTGATCGTGTAGCTTCAAAGGTGCAATATGCAATATGTGAAGAAAGATTGGCATTTCCCATGCCTATAGAAGACTGAGGAGAAGCCTAATGCGAATTTGTAGTACAGGAAAGACCACTAGACAGAGGAAGGACACAGTCTGTTGTGAAAAACAAGTGCATTAGGCTGCAGCAAGGAAAAGTGAGGTTAGAAAATAGAAAAAGCTTTTGAGCTATGTGGTTAGTGGGTTGTATAAATTGTCTACAAACATGCTAGGAATGATTTATCTGTACTTAATACTGCAATCTGGGTTTTCTGGATGCCTTCCCATCCCTTTCTTCTATAGCTCTGTATAGAAGAGTAGGTCTTTGGAAGGGCATATAAATGGAACATACCACACTATGGTATACCAGGAATTTAACACTGCGAAGTCTGAAATGTCTGAAAAGATTGGCATGTTTCTGTTGCGTTTTGCAGATGCCGAACAGCAGCTGGAAGCCACATACTTCTTTTCTGCACCTGGAGCCGCTGGTGAGCTGTGTCCCTCACTGCCACTCGCAGGAGGTGAGCCGGCTGTGCCAGCTCCCTGCAGGCAGCTACATCATTGTACCTTCCACATACCTGCCCAACACAGAAGGCAGTTTTACAGTGGTCATAGCAACCAAAATAGACAGGTACAAGTATGCTGCCTTCTATTTGCATTTCTGGTATTTTTAGTGCGTGTATTACAGGACATTTCGAAACAATAACTGTCGTAACGTGTTCTCACTTTTGATAGAAAATATCGGGTTTGAGTCTTTGTGTTGTGTTTGCAAGCAGTGCTTACCACTTTGAATATATTGGAAGAATGGCTAAAAAAATCATCTTATATCAACTGCTGAATAGCAGCTATTTAGTGCTAGAGAAGATGGCACTAAAGCAACTGATTCTGAGCTGTGTCTGGCTATTAGGATTTACGCTGAAATTCTGCTAAGCTTGTTAATAAACAGAGTTGTTTTTGAGAAGAATGCAACAAGTAGCAGACCTTATTCCAGGTAGTTGCTCCTGACCTGAATAATAACAGGTCTAAATCAGAGTTTGTAGATTCCATAAGATTGTGGTAAGATTATGTAAAATCGTGTCGAGATTCCATAAGGGAAAGGATGTGGAACAAAGCCTGGCATAACAGTCGTCTCTTTTTGAGGTGAGATAAGTGATTGATGTCTACAAAATCCCCCAATGCTTTGTGCAGAAATAAGTGTGGTTTGGGTTTTCAACAGGAAGCACATTCACAGCCGGGAGACACTTGGTCAAGTACTGCAAGAAGTAAGTGATACATTTTTAATTTGTTTTCAAAGTGTTGCAGAAGCATCAGTGAGGCTTTTGTATTAATTACTATTGAGAATCACGTACCACTGGACTGGACTTGGAATGGTCTCATTTACTTGCTGCAGACTCAAAATCTTTGGTTAATCTTTGGGATTTGTTTCTCTGCCAGAAAAGTAGCATTTCTTAGCTAACAAAATTTGGTTTTTAACACCACTTGGATATACAGAAGCTTCTGTATGACTATTTACTCCCTCAAGTCATTCCCCAGTACCTACCTCTGCTGTAATGCCTGTGAGGAACCGGACTATTGGTGATGAGTAGGTGATTGTACTTGACTTTTACATTTGCTTTCAAGAATGTAAACACTCTTTACGTATCTGGATATATTTTGATGTTTTCATTCTTGGTGTCACCATAGATCTGCTAGCTTTAATTTTATATTGTAGCCTTCATCCATCTGATTGGCCTTGATATTAATTTGGGATCCTACGTATTGCTATTTAGAAATTCTAATGATATTATAATATTGTAAAGACTTAAGACTTGATTTCTAAGGGGTGCCTCACAGCAGAGCGGAACGTCAGCAGCTTTTTCAAAAAGTTTGTCCATGTGATTTCTGATCACTGAAGTGATGGGATTTGTGAATTTTAGCTTTTTAAGATGTTTCACAGGAAAAGCTTGCATTTTGGCCTTAATTTCTAAATCTTTCTTTGATCTGTTTTACTCTTAATTCCTTATGGATATCTTCTCTTTCTTGACAAAAAAGTTAACTCATGAAATAGCTTTTTTTTTTCTGCATTGTTCATTTCTTCTAGGTGTCGTTTACAACCGTGATGAAAAGGTGATCTGGAATTCTCACCCTGTCAGGCCTACACAGACTTCTTTGTAAAAATACCTCCTTAATCATGAACACTCTGAATATTTGTTCTTCCCGTGTATTTTAGAACCGGCATCGTACAGCAAATCTTCATAAGGTACCTCAGTTCTTGAGAAGTACAGGTGAAGAACGTGCATGTGTTAACCCACGCTATGGTTTTGGAAGAAAACCAGAAATGTGCATTATGAAATGAAATATGAAACTTTTTTGGAAAGAAAAAAAAAAAAAAAAAAAAAAAAATCAAGCTTACAGAACAACTTCAGGAGACCAAAAGGGCTAACCCCAGAGGAAAGAAAGAAACTGGAGTCTTTTTTCAGGATGGTTCAAGAACCATCCAAATATACTGGAATAGAGAAAGTCTCTAGAGCTGGGTCTCTTTAGCTTGGAGAAGAGGAGACTGAGGGGTGACCTTATCAATGTTTATAAATATATAAAGGGTGGGTGTCACGAGGATGGAGCCAGGCTCTTCTCGGTGACAACCAACAGTAAGACAAGGGGTAATGGGTTCAAGCTGGAACACAAGAGGTTCCACTTAAATTTGAGAAGAAACTTCTTCTCAGTGAGGGTGACGGAACACTGGAACAGGCTGCCCAGGGGGGTTGTGGAGTCTCCTTCTCTGGAGACATTCAAAACCCGCCTGGACACCTTCCTGTGTAACCTCACCTAGGTGTTCCTGCTCCAGCAGGGGGATTGGACTAGATGATCTTTCGAGGTCCCTTCCAATCCCTAACATTCTGTGATTCTGTGAAGTCTGAGCTTGTGTCCTACACTGCCAGTCATGCTGCTGAGCACTTTGTCATGGACCCTTTGAACCATGCAAATGGTGGGTTGAAAAGAAAGAAAAAAAAAAAAGAAAAATATAAGACTTGAAAACTTTTGTTTATGAACTATCAGGTAAAACTGCTTTTGTAAATCTGTAAGAACGTGTTTTATGGGAGATCTGTCCTCAGTGTAAGACAGACAAAGTTTAAGAGCTTTTTCTTAATTTCTGTTCAAAAGTATTTCTTATTCAAGGAGGTTTTTTTAGATGTTATATTTTCCTCAGTTAAAAATGGAGTAATGTTAAAAGTTTCAAAAATGTCTTGTATTAAAAAGGTGAAAACTGTCAATGATGTCAAGTCTGCATTTGTTCTGCAGTAACAAACCTGAGAGTGTCTTAGAGCTTTCTGAAGATGCTGTTCTTTCCCTGTCCTCTGCATTTGTTGCATTTGCTTCCCACTCCTGTGGCCTGAAACCTTCACCACAGAAGCAGCTTTCCTCATAACTTTCAAATACCCAAACTTACCATCTGTTATCTGTACCGGTGAGCTCTTGCAATAGTACTTGTGGCAGAGAGTGAGCAGGAGTTATGTGAAAGAGCCACTGCTTACGTATACTGAAAACAGTCAAATAAGGAATATTGAATTCCTCTAAAGCAGCTTCCCTGTACACTTCAGCCTAAGCTTTTCCGAAATAATTTCGCCTCACTGGACTTCAGCCTGCTCACAGCTCTCCCCTAGCAGTAGGAACACACACTGCTCACAGTGTCCACAAGGCCAGGCTCAGACTGAGCCTCTCGTTGGACCCAGCCTTACTCAATAGGACCCAGACTGACCCTGCAGAAAGTTCTGGGAGAGCAGACAATTGGTCGCTGCAAAACCAGCAAGACCATAGAGCGAGGACCTTGCTGGTGATGGAGTAGCCCCATACCTTCGAGAAGGATTTATGTCAAATTAACTCATCATGGTTACAAGAACACACATTTAGGCCTGAATAATTTAATCCAAGCGGAGTACAAAGCTCAAACCATCCAGGGAAGATGTAGGATTAGATCCATCACCGGGCTCCCCTGTGGCTGAAGCGAGACGGCCACACTCAGTACAACCCTGGGCCAAAAACCACACAGAAAAACGGAGATTTTGGCACAGCCCCGCGCAGCTGGGCAGACACCGCAACGCTGAGTCTTACAAACCACAGCGGCTGCTTCAAGCAGCAACCGCTTGGGGACCTCAGAGCAAACTGCTGCTTATTGGGGACAGGGGACACTGAGCAACCAACACCGGGAAGTGTCTTTGTGGATCTAGTTTTCTTCTATAATAATGCTTTCGGTTTCTGATTGCTCCCGGGCACATCAACCTATGGGTTCCTTAAAACAGTAAGCTAGAAAACAACAGGGTTACAGAGCATAAATTGATAATCAATGGCCTGCTCACCAAGCCTGACCACTCAGATTTTTAAAAAGGGTTTAATAAAATAAAATTTTAAAAAAGTGAACCCCTTTCAAAGCAACCCACTGTAGTCCACAGATTACATCAAAGTCAGTGAATAACACGCACACAAAAAAGTAAGCCTCTTTTCAAGTTAAAATTTGCTACACCTTGGTATAAACTTCTCCCGGAAAGCTTATGGGGTCCACAAATCAATCAAGATCAAAAATTTTGCCTATTTCTTCAGTTGTTCTTTTTCACAGATAAAATGGAATCTGTGTGTTTTTTCCACCTCCACAATTTGCACCAGGAAATTTTAATCTTTATCATAAAAAATGAAATAAAATTCAGAAAACACAATCTACTGGACAGAACAATAACCCATCAATTGTGTTCCGCATAATATCACAACTTAACCTAGAATATGCCAAAAGGGGAAAGTAGATATTCTAACACTTAAATTACACCCTTAAAGACATTAATTTAGCTTCATACCGCAAGCTTTTCATCTCCGAGACCATATCGAACAGACATGATGTTTCTTTTTCTGTAAAAGAAACAACACAATAATTTAGTATTTCAGAAAGGTAAGAAGTGATGCACCCTCGCTATTTTCATGTTTAACCACAGGAAACTGCATGAGGTGTTACCATTATGCGAGACACTTGATATCCTTGGATAACTGCTCAATAATTAGTATTTAGACTCAGTATCTATACTAAGAAGGAAACAAAATTCTAAGCGGAAAAAGAGACCACAATTACAGATCAGAAAAGAGAGGAGGTGTGGCTTGGCCAACCCCCCAGGATCACGTATTTCAGTTTTCTGAGGACTCCAGCTTGGGAAACTGGAGATGGTCACTGAGAGAGATGGCTGAAGCGGACATGTATCCTCTAGGAAGAGTTTGACTGCTGTGGAAGCAAACTCATCTACACGACTCCAAACCACCAGGGAGAAGCTGAGGTTTGGGTAAGATGATGGGGACTGCTGGATGTCTCCTGGCTCTGGTGGCGGGTCTCCTGGCCTGGCAGCTCAAGCTGCAGCGGCTGCGCTCCCGGCTGCCCCCAGGCCCAGCTCCTCTCCCCATCATCGGGAACCTGTGGCTGCTGCACTTCAAACTTCGTCGAGAAACTCTCGCTAAGGTATTTCTTTATCTCTGTAGTTGAAAAATCGCTCTGAGTCTATTTTAACTTAAGTTGTACATTGCATAGGAATAGTCTAAATTTGGAATTGGTTTTTTCTTTTTTAAACCTCAAGCTTCATTATCAGCCAATTTCAAAGAATCCAGGGACTCTGCATTATGAAAAGTATTGCAGAGTAATAAACACCATAATTGCTTTACTCCTTGCTGTTTTCTTTCTTTTTTGGATACAACTAACACGGTGCATAACATTACCACACACACTGTCCGTAGTGTGATATTCCACTCACAGTTTCGTTCTCTATTTCTGTGCTGATATCCAGCCCTGTGACCCACCCCAGTAGAATTTTCTTTGCCTGAGACCAAAGTCACTGGAACATCTCCAGGGCACCAGTGGTCTGATCTCCATTAGAAGACCAAACATCTACTCTAAAATGACTCTTTTCTTTGTACAGCAAAAAGATTTCTCGTCTGCAGTAAACAGATTATTACTAAAACAAAGCAGGAGAATCTGGCTGCCATTATTCTGACAGCACGACGCCTTCATAGACCTATAAAAACTAATTTAAAAAGGAGCTTTTTTCAAGCTATTTTAAGGAAAAATACAAGCATGATCTGAGGAAGGGCAATAGAGAAAAATAAGAAAAATCACATGGAAGCTATAGGAAGGAATGCAAAAACATTTCTTTGCCTTCTTCAGAAGTCAGAGGCAAGAAAATACAATAACTTTGGTTCATTAATAAAACAAACAGAAAAGCTCAGGGATTTTGCCTGTGTTCATTCGTTCTTCGATTCTGAGCTGATAGGGAAGGCGTCTGTTTCTGTGAAATTTTCAGAGGTGGTTTTCTGAGACGTGTCCTTAGTGTCTATTCCATACAGTACAATTATCCTCTGTCCCCAGAGCACGTTACAACAGAAGGCTACAGTTTTCTGGAATTCAATTGGATATCAGCAAACGAGTTCAGTTACAACTACAGAAAACTCTCAAAATTTGTATTTACGTGTATGCATTCCCTGGCTTACATTTCTTAATTTGCTGTTATTAACTCTTCAGTTAACCAACATCTACGGAAACATCTACACGTTGTGGATGGGACAGACGCCCCTGGTTGTACTGAACGGATACCGGGCAGTAAGGGACGGCATCGTCACCCATGCGGAGGAATTTTCTGGAAGACCCCTTACCCCGTTCTACAGGGATATGATGGGCGAGAAAGGTACAAGATTTTACATAATACTGAAATATTAACAAGATGTAAAGAAGACACTGTCCTATATATACACACATGAATTACTCGTATACAAGTACATCACTGGGCTTACATTGCAAAAAGGTTCCATGCAGAGCTCACATGTTAAGGAAAAAAAAAAAAAAAAAAAAAGAAATTACATTCTTATAAAGCATACTACTGACCTTTTTTCTTCCCAGTAGATTCAA
Source organism: Caloenas nicobarica (assembly GCF_036013445.1). Classification (NCBI taxonomy): domain Eukaryota; kingdom Metazoa; phylum Chordata; class Aves; order Columbiformes; family Columbidae; genus Caloenas; species Caloenas nicobarica. The sequence continues at coordinate 21,281,344 of NC_088252.1, forward strand.
AGGAATATTTGCCCAGAAGAGCTGCCCTTCAGTTCCATCGCTTCTAAACCTGATGACTGCTCATGTAGAAGAGATCTACAGATAAAGCTGTTCTGTCCTTACCAAACCCACCACTCAGTTTCCAGGGTCACATTTACAAGCAGCGATAGAGCTGGAGTCATAAAAACCTCTGGCAGAGACCAGAAGTCAGTACCTGAAATCACGGGATCTTCTTTGCTAGCACAATGTAACCCAATGTAAATCGAATTGCCTCCTGCAGGGCAAGGATTTCCCTTCCCAGCAAGGAAATGAACGTTTCTGTGTCCTGCAGGTATTTTTCTGACAAGCGGGCACACTTGGAAGCAGCAGAGACGCTTTGCCATGAGAGTTATAAGGAGCCTGGCACTCGGTCAGAACAATTTGGAGCATCGAATTCAAACAGAGGCCGGTCACCTTGTGGACACTTTTGCCAACACTAAAGGTAAATTCACTGGAAGAATAACACCTAGAGCCTTTTTCTGAAATGTAGTAGATTATGGGAGTCAAAGTTTCACAATACATTTTTACAAGTAATACAGATATTTTTCATATTAGTGGGACTTCTACTGGCTTCTTAATTGCATTCTTCACAAAAGATGTTTTGTCTGCACAGCTGGCAATATAAAATTGTTTTTTTAAAATAAGGGTTGTAAAAATTTTTTTTATTATCAACACAGTCTTGGGGACAGCTGGTAATAATTATTATATGCAAGGAGTATAGAAAAACCCTGTGTTGTTCTCCATAAAATACATAATTTGTGACCTGCTGCGAGTCGTTCTAGGACAGCAGGTCTTTAGGATTTGGCAGAGAAAGAACCCCAGCACAAGGAATGCATCATTCCATTGTCCAACAGAACTTCTTTTTACGTTTTGGATTAAATAGAGACCAATGGAATTTTAGCAAGACGCCAAAATAAAGCAATTAAATATGGATATTCAGAACAGCCAAATCGCTCACCCACATGGTGTTCTGTCCTGATGTGAAAACATGGAGAAGTTGCCCAAGGTCTCCGTCCCACTCTCCTTGCACCAGACACAGCAAACGCGCTCGTCCCTCTTCTGAGAGCAGCCAGTTCGGATCTTTAAACTGTGAGAGATGAACAAACTATCAACCCCAAGTCCCTGTACAGCCCAAATCTTCACCTTCTGTGCAATCCTTCCTCAACTTTAAACTCAATAACGGTCTTTACTCTTTCCAAGAATGACCGCAAGCATTGGACTGAAGTCAGAGATGCGCAATCCACCGTTTTCCATAGCAGTATAATTCAAAGGTTGCCATTGCCATGGAAATGTCTACTAAATTTTTTGTGGATTGAACCCTTTTTAATGGCAGCTGCTTTCCATTCCATTATGTGAATTTTGCCTTTTCAGCCTGTGGGGGAAATATACACATCTCTATATCTCTATATATATTGGAATTGTTAAGTTGTACTTGAAAACAAAAAGGAGATAAACATTTAAAAGTTGTAATTTCTTAGTCACGTTGAAATGTCTTTTTTTTTTTTTTTTTAAGGATTGTTTGTTTTGTTTTTTTAAGTGCCAGACTGAAATATCTGCCTCGGGATCTGAAGGCATATGTTCTAATTAATTGCTTGTGTGTTCACGCAATCCAAACCATAAGTCAAAGACAGAAAAGAGGCCTAATGTTTGTCTTCTCAAAACTGATAATCATTGTATTTCACACGAGTAAAAAGCAGATTGAAAATAAAGATACCCTGCACTTAAAATCCATAGTTAATATGTATTAAACTACAGCTTACTTGTGTGAAATTTATCTAGAAGTAGTCTGGTCTGCTATTATTTTTACCATTTAAAAAAAATAAAAGAAGTCTTCCTTTTCCTCATTTTTCTCACTACAGTCTATTCAGAAACACTCGTATCACCTCCTGTATTCACAGGTAAACCTTTCGACCCCCACACTTGCATTGTCCACGCTATCGCAAATATAATTTGTGCTGTTGTTTTTGGTCATCGCTTCTCCAGCGAGGATGAATCTTTCATCAGGCTTATCAAAGCTGTTCATTTTGTGATCTACTTTCAAGCTACTATCTGGGGCAGGGTAAGAATCTACTTTTCTTGTTCTTATTCCTTAAAGCGCATTTGCACTGGACAAGTCAAAACAAACAAATTAAAAGTCAGTGACGATTATTCCCAGACATTGCCACACCATTATTCTGCGAGCCACTGGGCAGTAATAAGTTAATACATACCTTGTATATGTTATTACTGCCTTATAGTCCTTAGTTATGTCAGTAAATTGTGTATAAAATTTAAATTCTAGATTATCACTGTTTTTCAGATTTCCAAAATACATAATGTATTTCAAATGAGTAACCATTTGCAAAGTACTGTGTATGTAAGATTCTTAAATCTTAAAATGAAATCAACTTTTAAAATTTTTCTTTTAGTCTTGAGAATGCAGAAGAGTAGTTAATAAGAACAAAACCTTCAAAGTCCTACTCTTTTGAGAAGATATCTTGCTTCTTATGTAACTCATATTACCACCAAGATCTGAGCTATTCTGAACTTCCCACAAGATACAGGTGACAATGTCATCACGTCTAGAAGAATATTTTTACATTCTTGAAAACCTAGCTGTTGCTTATTGTGTGCAGATTTCGGCACACTGGTATTCTGTAACACCATCAGGTTTTCCAACACTTTCATAGAGAGATGCCTTAAAAAAAAAAAAAATCAGAGTAAAAATCAAGGCTGAGAAAATTTGCTTGTGAGCCAGATTCAGCCGTCAATTACTCCAATTCACCCATTTTCAGAAGCCCCTGTTGCATTATTAGGTATGCATCCAAAAAGTAAAATACAATCAGTCTCCTGCTCTCCTGTGACCTGATAACCACTGTTAGACAATGTTGACACTTTGGGCAGCTGATGGGGATGGAGATGTCTGCACTGGCCCCCAGATTCCTAATCACAAGCCATAAATAACACAAGGGCTCTGCCAGCAGACCTAGAGACTGACACAAAGCATACACAACACAAAGAAATGAAAATAATTCTTCTTCCCTCAACAAATACACACGCCAGTTTCTCCCGGAGGAAAGCCTTCAAAGACTGAGAGGTCAAGTCAGCTTCTACACCTGGTCAGTCTTCCGCCTGTCCATTAAGGAGAGAAACTGTGGTTATTGAACACTGACAATTTGATCAGACCAACTTAGACTGCTGCATGTTACTAATAGCTCATTAAGAAATAGCAAACAAGTTTTCCTCAATGCCAGTTCACTCAGAGGGCAATGTAAAGGTTTCATAATCCCTCTTAGAAATGTGGAAAAATTTACACTGGAAGGGACCTCTGCATGTCGGCTAATCCAGCTCTGTGCTCAAAGCAGGCCTAATTAGATCAGGTCGTTTAGGGACTTGACTGCTCAAGTCTTGAAGCTCCGAGGACGGAGGTTTCACACAGACCCCCTGGGAAACCTGTTCCCAGTATTTAACCTCTCTCTGACTTGTGTCTATTGCCTCTCATTCTAATTGTGAGCCCATAATTGCAGTGACTTCACAGACTTCCTAGGAAATCAGAATTGGGTTCTCAGTTTAAAGGGGCTCGTGTTTCTACGTTTTTGTTTGAAATCACAGATGTACGATGCTTTCCCATGGCTCATGCGCCGGCTCCCAGGACCTCATCAGAAGGTGTTTGCACACAACGACTTCATGCACAATTTAGTTAGGAAGGAGGTCCAGACTCACGAGAGACAGAAGGCAGATGATCCACAGGATCTCATTGACTTCTACCTAGCTCAAATAACAAAAGTAAGTATCTGTTTACCACACTACCCCTTCTCTGGCCTCAATGCCTACTACAAATACTTGCTGTTCAAGTAACCACTACAGATATTTTAGATGCGTACTTTGTTTAGCGCCAAAGATTTTTGTTTTGATGAGCTGCTCACTGTTTTCACCAAATAATGACAATTTCTATGTGACCCATGAAATGTCTGGCATTATCCACTTCATAGTCTTCTTGTGACTATACCCTACAGACCAAAGATGACCCTACTTCTACATTTAATAAAGAAAATATGGTCCAGACTGTGGTTGATCTTTTGCTGGGAGGGACAGAAACAACAAGCACCACGCTTCTCTGGGCACTGCTCTATATGGCACAATATCCAGAAATACAAGGTGAGCAAAAGCATTATCAGAGAGAACTGCATTCAACATCACAGCACAATGAACATCATTAAAGTGTAAGGATTAGCTCAATCACTTGCAATACATCAAAATAACCCTTAACAGTGAATATGAATGGTGGTACATCAACAACTGAGATCTAGAGAATGAAAAGTTTAATTGATAAAACAAACGTGCTTTCCCCACCAGTTCACCAAGAAGCAACATTAGCAGAAATTAGTAGTAGGCACTGGTTTATCTCGCTACAAGGGGATGGCAAAGACAGAATAACAAGCTAATGACATTTCACATGCAGCCTAGTCTCTTCTCAACCTTCAAAGTGCAAAAGCTTTAAAAAGATACCTGGTCTGATGTGTACTCATAAACATAACAGAAATTAACACCTGTAATTTCAAATTTTAATCTTTTTTTTGAAACATAGAACTGCATTATCCCCATCACCAAGTGGGATATCTCTGAAGTGAGAGATCGCCTCGTGCTTTGGGGATATGCACTTTCTTGATGAACTGAAACCAACACCGCAGTCACGCCACATGCCAATGCATTTCATAGCAACATAATTTCTTTTTTTGCGCAGTCTTAGACCATACTCATACAGAAATTTGTTGGGGAAAAAAAAGGCGGGGGGGTAAAAGTGTTAGAATATTTTCATTTCTCTGCAGAAAAGGTCCAAAGAGAGATAGAAGCTGTTCTGGAACCCTCCCATCCCATCAGCTATGCAGACCGTAAAAAGCTGCCGTACACAAATGCTGTGATTCATGAGGCTTTGCGCTACAGCAACGTCACTTCTGTTGGGGTCCCTCGACAATGCATGAGGAATGCAACTTTGCTGGGTTTTCACATTAAAAAGGTACAGAGAATACCTCCATGATTCTTTAAGCTCTGAGTTATTAATATTTAGTATTTCTAGGGCATTAGCGTCTAGAGTTCCTGACTTTGCACAGAGATCTCGTGGTAGCCTGTCACGGACAAGAAACAAAGCACTGGGCATTAGCAGGTGCAAAAGGAAACTTGGGAGAACGTAAACAGCACAAATAGCTAAAAAAAACACGCAGGGAAAACTGATGTCTTTCTTCCCACTAGCCAAACACGGCTGATGTCTGGGAATCAAAGCAGAACACGTGTTCAGAGGAATGAAGAAGAAATGAGGTTTAAGGGTTGTTAAGCCAGCAAACCTTTGCACACAGGGGAGCAGCCTGGAGCAACCTTTGGTCATCCCTGACAAAACCACACAAAATCCACAGGTTTAAGATGATGGTGGCTCAGTACAGTGACAGATCTGACAGTCACATTGACCCTGTTTCCCTGAAAAATAAGACAGGGTCTTATATTAATTTTTGCTCTAAAACTTATTACTTTTTTAACATGTATAGCTGCTTGGACACTACTTAAATTTACTTTTTAAATTAACTGTAACTAGGGCTTATTTTTGGAGTAGGGCTTATATTTTGAGCATCCTCAGAAATCCTGAAAAATCATGCTAGGGCTTATTTTTGGGGTAGGTCTTATTTTCGGGGAAGCAGGGCAGAAATGCCCCAAATATACTAAGCATAAAACTGATTTGATGGAACGAAAAGATTCAGTGAAGAGTAAAAAACAAAACAAAACAAACCCCAAAAAACCACACATACAAAATCCCCCAAAAACCCAACGACCAAAAATAACAAGAAGGAAAGTGTTATGATTAGCCTGGCAAGTATGTGAAACAATCCAAAGTCCACTCCAGCTTAGAGATAAAGACCCTTCGGTGGTCCTGACAGAAGAGAACTAAGCCAAAGGCAAACGTGCAATATGCTGTGACAAAGAGAAGATACAAGGGCTTGTCACGCCTGGGTGTGCACAAGAGAAGACCAAGTTGAATCCAAGCACAGGCATAGTATGGTATATTATCTATTACGGAGAAGGAATGTCCAAAAAAAGGAATCAATCATGCATGGAAAATATAATCTCCGTTTCTTGCAGGGCACGCTTGTCCTGCCCAACCTGCACTCTGTGGTGTGCGACTCTGAGCACTGGGCCACCCCTGAGAAGTTCAACCCGAATCATTTCCTGGATCTGGACGGCAACTTTGTGAACAGAGAGGCGTTCTTACCTTTCTCCGCAGGTGACGCCCCAACGTTTGAATATTCCTGTTCACTGTGTCTGGCAGCGAGACTGGACACACCTTTTCTAAATTCTAAAGTTTTTAAAAACATATTTTTATAAAAATGTATTTGTCACAAAGATTTAAAGTTAGGTGTTCTACTGTAAGAGCCACAAATATTGTCTTGCATTTTATATTTTTTAGACATGCAAACACAGGATGAATTCGGCTAAGAGACGTGTTGCTGTCTCCTTGGTACATGTACAGTTCCTACTATAAGGGCATTTGAGCTTATTAGCCCCTAATGTATTAAATCCTGATAACACCCTCAAATCAGAAAATCTGTTTATTCTCACCTTACAAACGGGGAACCCAGAGACAAGAGTAATATGATTTGTCAAAATACACAAAGAAAATCTGTGATAAAAGCAGGAAACCAAACCTCAGTCTCTCAAATCCTATAGTAATAGTCTAGCAACAGGTTCTCTTGTATCTCCAGAAAACTAAGCAAACTCCAGTCTTTTCAGCAGAACATTATTAGGCAACGAAAACAAAATTCTAACTTTTCAAAAGCATAGTACCCTGTACAACTTACCTGATTTACAATGCAAAATGTAGTGATACAAAGACACGGGAGGAAAAAACCAAGTGAAAAGCAGTGGAAAACAAAACTCAGAGCTTCTCTAGACTACCAGTTTTGCCAATGATCAGATTATGAAGGAAAGCAGCACAAATCAGGAAGCTGGCACTATTTACTGAGAATTAAAACGTAAAATTAATTAATTAAAACACTGAAAACAGCTGAGTGTGGGGTTTTTATGTTACTGTGACAGATAGTATATATTTGTTGTAGATAAAAAGAAAATAGTATACTAAGTAACGTACAAAGCAGTCAGATCAGACACAGCAAATCCAGATTTTAAAACCATTTGCCCAAATTGCCTGGAAATTCCCAAATCATATTTGCAAAACAGGTACTTAGCATCTTCTTTCTTCACCAAATGTCCACTAGTTTACATGAATCAACAACTAATTTAGGCTACTGTTTCAACCCAGACATTGGAAAATTCTCTAACTTGCTTCGGTTGTTTTCTGTTTATATGATCCGAGCATTTGCATCTCCAGAACCTGACACACAGAACAAGAACAAAAATGAAAAGCAAGAATCTCATATGCGCTCCAGGGAAAGTGGGGGAAAAAACCCACAAACAAAAAACCCCCGTTGACATAATTAGAGGTATATGGATTCTCAGCTAAATAAATGCTTCCCCTTCCTCCAAAGGCATCTTCTGTCCTTGCAGGAGGAAATGAGAAATAATTACCTTACAGTAATAGAATTTATGGAACATAGTAGAGTTTTGCTTTAAGTTATTTTTCAGAACTTAACTTTATACAACTTTTTCCCTTTCTTCTGCAGGCCACCGCGTGTGTCTGGGAGAACAGATGGCGCAGGTCGAACTGTTCATCTTCTTTACCAACCTGCTTCGGGCGTTCACGTTCCGGCTCCCCAAAGGAGCGAAGGAAATCGATCTGGATTATGTTTTGGGTGCAATACTGCAGCCACATCCATATCAACTCTGTGCTGTGCCACGCTAGTCTGCAACTTACTGCAGTGCAGAGGGGCTTTGACCAGTCAATAATTGCAGATATTTTAAAAACACGTATCACTATCTCAATTGTATTCAAATATAGGTAGCTCAGTATAGCAAATTAATATAGCATGCATCTATTTAGGAGGTCTGACCTCATACAGATGAGCTTTTTGAAATTAAAAGAGGTGTACTTGCCAAAGCTCATATAATCACATCTTAGGCATACACGTAATAATATGTTCCAAATTATGTTCCATAATATAATAATATGTTCAAAAAAACCAAAAAAGTATTTTCACACTCAGAGGATTTATGATTTTAGAGAAGTTACCTGTATCAAGCAAAAGTTTCCTGTATATTTGCTCAGTCAGGTATCACACTCTTAAAATGGCACAACTGTTCCGATACAGCAAAAGTCCAAATTTTAAAAAATTCCTTCAGTGCGCAGTTACTCCTCTGTGTTCACAGAAGGTCTTTTCTTACATCTTTTTGCAGAAGGTACCAAGGTATATGCAGTTTTGACTCCTATTCCTTTCACACTCCCTTGAAGCATTATATATTGCAGTACAAACTTCACACATGCATTAATTATTACATAGTAAGGCCTCTTATAGTCCATTTAGAAATCCTGACACCTTGTTTCTTTACTCCCTCCCTATCTGTTTCCTGTTTTATCACAACTCTCGGATCCAGGCGCTTTCACGAACCTTTCCTTCTTCTCTTTGGAAGCATCATTATAATAATCAAATAATTTCCTATTTGAAGGGAAAGGAACAGCCTTTCAAGAAAAGTAGAAAATAAATGAAGATGCCAACATTTGTTAAAGCAGGCACAGTACAGATTTATTACTCAGTGTTTTCTCTTGTTGTGTCATCATTACACAACAGATGTGGGAAGTTTTGACCACTCAAAATTCAGCAGCAAGCATCCTGGATGGTTCCAATTTCCAAAGTTCAACAGGAGCAAGCACAAATTATGCTAGGATGTAGTTAAAAGCAAAAGTAGATTACACATTTCTCATACATAAAACTAACGAAAAACTTGATTCTATTAATTATTTTCAATTATCCTCTTCCATAATAAAAGACACCTTGAAACTTTTAACATTACTCCATTTCTATTGAGGAAAATATAACATCTAAAAAACTCTCCTTGAATAAGAAATACTTTTGAACAGAAATTAAGAAAAAGCTCTTAAACTTTGTCTTTTTTACACTGAGGACAGATCTCCCATAAAACACGTTCTTGCAGATTTACAAAAGCAGTTTCACCTGATAGTTCATAAACAAAAGTTTTCAAGTCTTATTTTTTTTCCTTTGTGGTGCTCACTAAAGAAAAACTTGCCAAAAACCCCTTTCTTTTCAACCTGCCATTTGCATGGTTCAACAAAGGGTCCATGACAAAGTGCTCAGCAGCACGACTGGCAGTGTAGGATACAAGCTCAGACTTTCTCTATTCCAGTGTATTTGGATGGTTCTTGAACCATCCTGAAAAAAGACTCCAGTTTCTTTCTTTCCTCTAGGGTTGCCCCTTTGGTCTCCTGAAGTTGTTCTGTAAGCTTGATTTTTAATTTTTTTTCCAAAAAAGTTTCACATTTCATTTCATAATGCACATTTCTGGTTTTCTTCCAAAACTGTTGCTTGGGTTAACACATGCACATGTTCTCCACCTGTACTTCTCAAGAACTGAGGTACATTATGAAGATCTGCTGTACAATGCCGGTTCTAAAATACAAGAGAAGAACAAATATTCAGAGTGTATGTGATTAAGGAGGTATTTTTACAATAAAGTCATTGTGGGCCCGACAGTTGGTACCAGTGAAGAACAGCCAGGCTAAGAGTGTTTTCGTGTTGTTCCATTTAAAACTGACAACAGCAAGAGCCGAGGCGTTCTCAGTGTTCTGATGGCTCTTGAAATGACAGGGTGAGAATTCCAGGTCACCTTTTCATCACGGTTGTAAACGACATCTAGAAGAAATGAACAATGCAGAAAAAAAAAGCTATTTCATGAGTTAACTTTTTTGTCAAGAAAGAGAAGATATCCATAAGGAATGAAGAGTAAAACAGATCAAAGAAAGATTTAGAAATTAAGGCCAAAATGCAAGCTTTTCCTGTGAAACATCTTAAAAAGCTAAAATTCACAAATCCCATCACTTCAGTGATCAGAAATCACATAGACAAACTTTTTGAAAAAGCCGCTAACATTCCGCTCTGCTGTGATGCACTCCTCAGAAATCGACAGTCCGACTTCTCAGTCAGGCAGGTTGCCGAGATCCTTCAGAGGTTAAACTCTGAAAGCACTGAATAATTTAAAGTCCAGCCCTTAACAAAGCCTATGCTACTGAAGATTATATTGAGACGTTAATTTCTGCCACTGACAAGGAAACTACAACTGCTGTTTCCAAATTCTTCAAGTTTTCAAGTCCTGAAGAACATAAACTGTTTGTTCCCTGATGTCCGGGAGCACCCTTTGCCCAGGTGCAGCCATTTTCATGAAATAACATAAGAAACATATCTCTGAATACATTCTTTATGTAAGAATGGCCTTGCAATATTCTGTTTCCAAAACAACAGCAATAAAGGATTTCATTACATACTTCGGCTCCTAATTATTAAAATAACAAGCACCATCAAGAAATTACATATTGGTCTTTTCCCCTTTTTTTGTGAAGCACACACAATCCATAAATTTTGTGTGGTTTTAAGGACAAAATGTAATAATTGGTCAACATGACCTACATGAAGAAAATTAGTAAACCTGTTCTAATCTTGGGTGAAAAGTTTTACCTAAGATTGTTTTGTTTTCATTAAACCCCCAAAGGGAAACAGCCAAGTATCTAAATGGTCTTGTTGTCACCTAAGGAGCAGAGTATTATTGAGGGCATGCATTGATCCACCCACCAAATCAGAGTTGTTAAAATAATACATTCAAAGTTTCCAGCATATTTGCTCAGTCGGGTATCACACTCTCAAAATGGTACAACTGTTCTGATGCAGCAAGGAAGTCTGAACAGAATGGAAAATGCCAATCTTTCTCCACATATTGCACCTTTGAAGCTGTATGATCACTCCTGATGCTCAACTCCAGACTTTCCACTTAAGCAACACCTTTTTTGAAGCACATTTTCCAAAAATAAAGTCAGCTTTTCCTGCAAAATAGCTACCAAACCAGAAGCTTCCCATCCTACATTTATGCAGCTGATCACTGGCACATGTGTAAACCCTGTATTTGTCCACACCAAATTGTATCTTGCCTTGTTTTAGATCACCTGTTCAACATACCGCAGTCCTTTTGAATTGTGATTACAATTGTCTGTGGATCAAACATCACTTGCAAATGGACAAGATAGAACAATAAGACTCTACAGAAACAAACAAGAAAAGCACCTTTCAAGCCTACGGAGAAGCTTTAACGTGCCATTGCTGCTTCACTATATCTGCTCCACAGATCTACAGCTGAATACATCTCTTCATACTTAAAGTCTCTTTCTGCCCTCTGCTGGCAATCACAACCAACTCCAAGGGGAGTCAGAGCCAAATCCTGTACGATCGTTTAAGGAGGTCTGTGTGTCAGGGAATGGGAGAGCTCCAGACACATCTCCCGAAATCAGGGAACTTTCACCTCCTGAACATTTCCTTTTCAGACACAGCCTAAGCAAGCAGTAACCAGTTACTACCTTGTGGCTATTTTTGCAGATATTTTATGTGAAGTAAAGCCAGTTCCCACATGGATTTTAGTACATAAATGTCACCACCAGATGCGACCTTAGCAGAGGCACCAATAAGTGACAGAAACATAATTCATCAGCTCCTTGCCAGACACACGATCAGCTGTGACAGACAGAACTGCTGCCACTCACATGGCACAAAACCTCCAAATTAGCACAGGAGAAAAACCTTTTCTAGGGCAAATAAAAATAGATTACTTGGTAGCAAAAGAGGTGATTTCAAATGCAAGGTCCTAAACATTTAAACAGATCTGAAAGTGAGTTTTTAAAACAGTTCTTCTCTCACCTGTAACCACTGCAAGAGATAGAAAGTAATTGATCAGCCCTCAGTAATAATCAAGGTGTACAGTACAAAAGCAGAAAGTTGCACTCTGGGCTACCTCAAGTCATTTGTTTGCCAATTCTATCTGATAACCAACAGCTCTACCACCGCGCTACAGCCAGCCCCAGACCTCTAAAGACATCATATTTTTTTCTCCATTACATTTCATAGCCTTTTTCTCCCCTCCACGCAAACGTACTACTATAAATACTTCACTTTAAATGAATGTACCGAAAAAATGTATTCTAAACTTTTTAGTTTGTGCTGAAACCCAGCTGTAAATTTAAAAGCAGTACAAGACATATGACAAGTTATAACCTTGAATTTTTTTAATCAAAGAAATCAACTGAAAAAGCAGTATCCTCTGAAAAACTCTAAAATAGGGTTATTTGTTTTCAAGACAGTGATGCAATATATCTATAAATGTCAGAATGGCATAATACTGTTTTTTTTAACTTGGTTTGCATAACAAAACACATTTATAACAAAATATCTGAATTTCAAGCAGTACCTTGCAATTCAAAAGCTCTACATCGAGATTTAAATCAAACCTACTTAAAACCTATAACACAAATACTGTTAACACCAACATACATTGATTTTATCACTTCTGCGTTTCTAAACAACGAAAGCACCCAGAAGCAGTCCTTCAGTGCTAACTGCCATTTACCGCCTTCAAGTCCAGTTCTGCTAAAATCACGGTCTTTCATACCTTAAAACTCACCTTCGGTCTCAGCCAAGATATCTGGCCTCTGAACTGGGCAAGTGGGGTACAATAGTCAAAGAACAGAGAGGTGTCGCTGGCTGGAAACGTGGGGTCTGCGTAAAGGTCTCTTGTCACCATTACGGGCTTTTTCTCCCCCAGCATGTTCAGCACAAGCCGAGGCAGCCGCACCAGCTGCTTCCACGACTCCCTCCGAGCAGCAGCGGGAGCGTCACTCGGGAGCTGCAGCTGAGGCACCGGCAGCCGGGAGATCGATCCGGGAGCACAACAGCTCCTCCCTCCGCCCACGGAGCCGCCTGACCCACGGCATCGCCGGCTGCTGGCAGCCCCCGACACCGCCCTGGAGGTTCCCGGCTCTGCCGGGGAAGAGAAAGGGGCTCAGAGACACCGACCGCCGGCAGCGCACGGAGCCCCTGCCCCGCCGCACAGGCCCCGCCACCGCCACCCTTTCCTCACACCCACCTCCCACCAGGCGCCCTCCGCGCACCCCCGCTCCCACCCCGGCACCCTTCGTGCCCCAACCAGGCCACCCACAGACGCCCCCGCTCCCGCTCCCTCACCGCCCCGGCCGCCCCCTCACCGCGGCTCCCGCCCCGCCGCCATGCCCGGCGCGCCCGTTCCCGGGGCAACGCCGCCGCGCTCTCCCCGCCCCCTCGGCCAACGGACTGGGCCGCCGGCCAATGAGATGGCGGCAGGCAGGCGCGTGCTGCTCGCACCACCAATCGGCCGCCGGGGCCCGCGGGGCGGGGCCAGGTCCCAGCGTGCCCCGCGGCTGTGGCTGCGCGGGGGCGGCGGCCGCTGCTGGGCCGGGGCTGCCCGGGCGCTGCGGGTTCCCGGGCACGGGCGGGATCCCGCACCAGGAACAGCCGAAGAAACGGGAAACCCTCCTGCTCGGGGCTGCGGGAGGAGGGAGGCGCGATGGTCACCTGAACAGCTCTGAGAGCCCGAGGGAAACAAACCCAGACTCTGTTGTCGTGCAGATTGTGACACAGAAGTTACTGATCTTCACAAAGCGGTTTCCTGAGATAACGGCAAAAATCACATAGCTTATCACTAAATAATTGTGCAAGGGCTGAACTGACAAATACATCAATTCTCATCCTTTGACAGCGGCTACTGCCTGGTGACACAGCTCCGCGTTGTGCCAGCCCCGGGGGGCGGCGGGTGGCGCCGCCCGCAGACACGATCCCCCGCGGCCGCCCGCCCGCCGCCCCGCACCGGGGACCGCTGCCCCGCACCGGGGACCGCCGCCCCGCACCAGGGACCGCTGCCCCGCACCGGGGACCGCCGCCCCGCACCGGGGACCGCCGCCCCGCACCGGGGACCGCTGCCCCGCACCGGGGACCGCCGCCCCGCACCAGGGACCGCCGCCCCGCACCGGGGACCGCCACTCCGCTGCGGCCGTGGCGCGGGGGGCGCTGGCGCGGCCACCTCCAAGCCCGGGAGCAGCTGCCAGCCCCGGCACGGCTGCCACACCACGGGGTGAGCGTTGTCCGTGGCCCAGGGAGGCGGGTGTCACTCCTGCTGCAAGCCCTGTCCCCTCGTACACCCCGGCTCTGCCTCCGGAGGGACTGGGACCGAGCGGGGATGCACGCAGAGCGGAGGCTGGAAAAGGGTAATGCTGTTGAAAAATGTGCCATAGTTTGGATTGTTTCTAATTTTGCTGGGAAAGCCCAGGAGCACAAGCTGAACCATAGTAAGAGCAGGTGAAAACTGAAGAAGAAATGCTGAAATGCAGCTAGGGCAATTATTCAGTGGGAAGCAGTGGATGCCTTGTCATTTTAAGTCTTTGCATCAGTGTTTCTTCCCAAAAGATGCCCTGCACCAGCCAGGAGCCCTGGGTGTTGCCATGGGAGCGTCTTTGGCTCGTGTTAGGTTGGAGGGGAGCGCGACTCTCAGCCCCAGCCCTGTGGCCGGTGAGGTGTGGGGCTACGCACCGAGCCCACAGCCTGGGGGTCAGCGTATCTGTCCAGCCACAGACGTCACCACTGTTACAAGCTTAAACAAATAGCCTCAGAGCAGCACCTTTAGTGACATGAACCAATTCCTGAGGAAGGAAACAGCTGGATATTTTTAACAGGAAAAACTTTAAATAGGAAAACCTTTCTGTTGTGTTGGTGGGGGTGGTGCATGTGAAGTTGGTGGGTCACACTGGTGGAGATATGGGACTGCAGAGACCATCAGCTACAGAACAGGCTGGCCTGGAGATCTTCAGATTTCCCTGGATGTGAGTAGTCAAGTGGCGCCAGCAGATAACGCCTGGGGAGTACGTGCCTGTGTCCTTCCGAGGGGTTTCTGCGACAGTCTCCCACGCTGGGGACACGGCTCCGCTGCCCGCTCCCCAGCTGTCCCTTATCTCCCCGTGCAGACCTGTGCCCCGACAGCATGCGTAACCAAGCCCTGCGCATGGGCCGTGGATAAAGAGCTGGCCAGGTGATGGGACCCCAGTCTGGTGGCCTCGCTCCCTGTGCAGCGTGGCTTGCTCTGGCAGGTGGACTTGTTCGCAAGCGCTTGGCTAAGTAAGTGATGCAAAATGCTTTTTTTTGCTCTTTGAAATGTGTCGGGAGGGGCAGCTGCGGGGAGCTGTTGATGGTTTCCTTGCAGCAAGGGGCACGAGAGGCTGCAGCGGCCTGAACTGGGGTTGTCCCTCTGTGTCCCTGCACTCCTGGGGGTGGGACAAGCAGGGGACCGTGCTGAGGTCCACGGCAGTAAGACAGGATGAGAGAGGGTTTTAAAAGAGCTTTGCAGTTTGGAACTGTTTTATTTTCATCCCCATGCACTCAATCCAGCTGCTCCCACCTGTGCATTTAACCCTTTGTATTGCACCTGCAGATGAAGCGAAACCAGTGCTTTTGCACCCACAGCCCAGCTCCTGCACCCAATTGTCCCTGAGGAGGGGATGGACAGGGACCAGCAGCAGCTTCTGCCCTGGGGATCTCTGTGGGGCAGCTGCCACATACCTCACCTCCCATCAGTTTCTCTTCAAACCCAGTGGCTTTCAGCCTCCTGCATTTGCTAACCTCTGAACATTTTAAGAAAATAACTTTCCATAGCAAATTTACCCTCCCAGCATGAGGTTTTTTTGCATGGTCAGCTTTGTTGGACACCCAAAAAGCAACCCACAGCCCTTTTCCCTGCTCCCACCCAGGGCTGTGAATCACAAGCTGGAAACCACTGTCCTCTTATGGTGCTCACAGCCGTTAAACCCCAGCTAGTATGTTAGCTGGGTGTTTCTGAATGACTCAATGGAAGCGGTGGGCTTTGCATGGCTGCTGGTGGGTGTGTGTCAGTGACTTCACCTCCTAAGTGCAGGTCACGGCTCTAAACATCACCTATTAAACAGTTAATCTGTTGGCATCTCATAGTCTTTTAACGAGCCTCACTCTAAAGCTTGGCTGCTGCTCAGTCAACCATTTCTGTCTGACAAAGCTGCATAACTAAGGCCAAAATCAGCAAGAATCCCAAAATGCTTAGAAGCCATGTTTTAAATAACCCTCTTGAACTGAGAGAAGCACCAAAGAAATAGCAAGTCCATGCAGCACAGTGTGGAAATTCTGAATAAACAAGGTCATCTGGTCTTGGCTGGCTCTTGGGACCGTTGCTGAACTGTCATTAGCAAGCACAGGGCTGTTTGCTTCTATTGTTGCATAAATGGGCTGTTGCCCTGCTGAGGAACTGGACCCACTGGGGCAGCGATAATGGGCAGCAGCGCTTTGCCTTCTTCACCCAGTCAGATGCCAAACCTGCAGCCCAAACGTGGGAGAAGCGGGGCCAGGAAACAGACCGTCCAGCCCTTGCTCATCCTGGAGCATCTCCCAGTGCTAAGCCATGAGCTGACTCACTCTCCCTTCCTCTCCATCCCTTGATACCAACAGCAGTGAACTCTTATAAATGCAGCGTATATTGGCTTGTACTGTCTCTATCTCATAAAATTAGTTATGATACATGAATAGAAGAGTCCTGAGAGCTAAACAGTGTGGTACCACAGTTCATGAGCTGTGGACAGAGACTTTTTTGTTCTCCATAACTGATTTTCGAAACCTTTTTTTTTTTTTTTTTAGGACAATGTACCAACATTTCCTTTTCCTTTTCTTCCTCTCCTTCCAACCCCATAAATGCCTGGGTGAAGATCCATATGAAATGCCCAAAGACCACCAGGAGGTCTACAGAGGGACAAAAAATGACATCAAAGAGATCCCAAAGATTGCAAAGCCCTTCATTTCTGAGATGATCTTTGTGCAAACCAGCATCACTGCTATAAGGAAAGGTGCCTTCAGATACATGCCCAACCTGGTCAAGATTTTGTTTATTGGCAACAAGATCAAGACAGTTGAACCTGGAGCCTTTGATAGTTTGGAGAAGCTGAGGGACTTGGAGATCTCTGGTGCCTCATTAGAAGAACTAGCTGTGGGCACTTTCCAAAACCTCCCAAGCTTGCAGAGGCTGGAGCTGAGAGACAGCCACCTCAGACACATCCCCAAAGGCCTGTTTGATGGGCTGGAGAATTTGGGAGAGCTCTCCCTGCACATCAATGCAATTCCTTCTCTTCCAGAAGGCGTTTTTGACTCTCTCATCAATCTAACATTTCTGGACCTTTCTAGAAACAGGATCACAGCTCTTCCTGGAGGTGTCTTTAGCAAACTACCCCATCTGCAAGTCCTCCGGCTGTATGAGAACGAGCTGCAGGACCTCCCGGCAACGCTGCTAGATGGTCAGTTGGGACTGCTGGAGCTCAGCCTCCAGAGGAACAGGCTCAGGGCACTGCCACCCATGCTTCTGAGGAGCCTGCCTCACCTGGAGAAACTCCTCTTGGACAACAACCTCATCGGGACTCTCCCACTCCAGGGCTTTTTTGGTTTAAACAAATTGAAACTGCTGACTTTGGATTCAAACCACATTACAGAGCTCCCGTGCTGCCTTTTTGACACCATGCCACACCTGCGAGAGCTGGACCTGAGCAGAAACAGTTTGGTCGCGCTTCCAGATGGCATCTTTGTCAACCTCACATCTCTTGGCAAACTCATCTTGTCCCACAACCACCTAGCAGCCCTGCCAAGAGGAGCCTTCACTGGGCTCAGCAAGCTCTCTGTCCTCCAGCTAGACACAAATCAGCCGTCTGCTCTGGATGATGAGGTCTTTGCTTCTCTCCCAAATCTGAAAACCCTCAGCCTTCGGAAGAACCAGCTGGAGCATGTCCCCCAAGGGCTCCTGGACCCCCTGAAGAAACTCAGCTCAGTGTATCTGAGTGGGAACCCATGGAGATGTGACTGCAACCTCTGCTACCTGCACAGCTGGATTCTGGGCAACAGTGAAAAAGTTAAATTGTCCACCCAAGTGTCATGCGAGAGTCCACCCCATGTGGCAGGGCAAGCAGTGACATTGCTGAGGGACGACCACTTAATTTGCCCAGCTACTTTTCCTCTTTCTTCTCCTTTTACCCCATCTCTGCAATTCACCTCCCCATCGTCACACGGGGTGTCAGCCTTGCTGCCACCTGGAGCCTTGCCCACTGCAGCACCGGCCACATTGTCATTGGCAGACTTTCCCATCGCAGCGCTGCCAACCATGCTGTCACCTGTGGCTACCTCTGCCATACTGCCAACCATGCCAGTGGAGGCCTTTGTCACTGCTCCGTCACCAACCATGCCATCAAAGGCCTCCATCGCCATCCCATCACCAGCTGTGCTGCCCCAGACTTCCATCACCACACCATCATCAACTGTGCTGCCCAAGGCTTCCATCAACACACCATCATCCACCATGCTGCCTGAGACCTCCATTGCCACCATATCACCAACTGTTCTGCCCAAGACCTCCATCAGCACCCCATCACTAACTGTGCTGCCTAAGTTCTCCATCACCACCCCATCAAGAATTTTGACGCCTGAAGCCTCCATCATCACCCCATCATCAGCTGTGCTGCCCAAGACCTCTGTCACTACCCCATCATCATCTGTGCTGCCAAAGGCCTCCATCACCACATCATCACCCACTGTGCTGCCTGAGTCCTCCATCACCACCCCATCATCACCTCTGCTGCCGAAGTCCTCCATGACCACACCATCACCCACTGTGCCACAGGAGGCCTCCAGCCCATGTGCAACTCCAGCCATCATAAGCGTACAGCCTCCTGGTGCCACCAGCCCAGAGCCTGCACTGTCAAGTCTAGCTTCTGCCACCACGCTGGTGCCAACCAGCATGCTGGCAGCCACCACCAGACAGGTATCTCCTGCTCTTCTGGTGCCCACGGAGAGGCCAGGTGCTGTCCCACGGGGGACACCCAGCATCTCCCTTGTCTCAGGCAACCCCATGGCACTCTGGCCACCCTACAGGGCTGCTGCACCAGGCGTGGTCCCACTGGCCTCACACTCGCCAACCCACCGTGCTCCTGCGCCAGGTGGGGAGCGGGACCATGCCACTACATGGGGCTTGTCCACAGTTGGCACCCAGCCCGCTCCCACTGCCCCCCAACACATTCCCACCCCTGCAGGCACCATCCTGCTCCCGACAACCCCTGTGCTCCCGACGCCGGACCATATGAGCCCCCGGCCGGTTCCCCCACCCCGCGGCCATCACGCCTGGGGCTTCGCGCTGCGGCCCAGCCCGCGGCACTGCCGCGTCCCCGTGGCACTGGGCCTGGCCGCGGTGGTGCTGCAGGCGGGCTGCACGCTGCTGTGGGGGCTGCTCACCCTTCTCCTTCACCAAGCCACCCGCCGCCCAGCCCACCCCGTGCCACCGGTGAGGCTGCTGAGCCTCCAAGCCCTGGCTGCCCCAGGGCCCCTCCAGCAAGCCCGGGCGCTGCTGTGAACTTTGCTGCCCCTGCACGACCTGGCAATGCCCATCATCCTCCTCTGGGCTCTGGAGCTGTGCCGGCCACGGGGCGCGTATGTCATGGGGTGCAGACTGTCCCCCAGGAGTGGGTGTCCCAGCACCCAGGCTGTTTTGGGGTGCCTCCCAGCCGGCCCCTGGGGAAATTGTGAGCTTAGGGAGCCTATGCACCATGTCACTGTCTGACGGGCGCTTCTGCCAAGTGACACTAGATGGCATCTCGACACAGGCAGTGGCTGCCACCGCCTGCCCGGGGCCACCGGCAGCAGAGAGGGCGACCAGTAGCCATGGAGGCACCGCACCCAGCCAGCTGGGGACCTCGCTGGACCTCGAGCATGGCCCACGCTCCTTGCTTGCAGGGTCTGGTCGGGGCTCCTGCCTGTGTCTTCTCCTCATCCCGGACAGGTACCTGCAGGTGCAAGCAGTCTTTGGGATGGACATCCCAAAGCATCCTGCCCCACACCCCAGCTTCTTCCCTGTGTCATGAGACAAGATGTGTCAGTGTCTGTGTGTCCATCATAATGCTCTGACCTCTTCGCCTTTCCTCCTCCCTTTCCTCCTCACTGATATTAAAGCCTCCTCCGCATCCCTGCCGTGCACTGAAGGGCTGGTGAGAGGAGTATTTTTATCCCAGGGCTTCTCTCACCGTGATGTCTTGTTGTTTGCTGGAGCGTTGGGGTCCCCAGTCAGTGCCAGCCATCAGGGACCGGTGCAGGACTAGGGCTGCACACTCTGCTGGCAGTGGGACAGGGAGACAGTAGATATGCTTTCCTTCCCTCTCTTGAATCTCACGTCCCCAAAACCTCCTTGTGATGCTGCCTGCCATGGCCTCTCTGCAGTAGTGATGTCTGAGCGTGGATGGCCACTCGTACCATAACTTCACCTGATGCTGAGCCCTGACTGCAGGCTGGGCGCCAGCTCTTCGGAAGCTCAGGAGGAAAGGGGTAATAACTCTCTTTGCAGCTGAAGGGTCAACGTGTGCCTTCACCTCTGCAGTCCTGGGCTGCTGCCAGGGCCAGGGAAGTCCCAAACTTAAACAAAAGTGGCTGTTTTTGCAGGTTTTCTGCCATCACAGAAAGTGGGGAAACTTTTCACTGGAAAGCTCTAGCCCAGGAGATTTTTGAGACAACAAACACAGGGGTTGTTCCTTGGTTTGGTTCTCTGGGTACTTTATTTTGTTCTAGGCTCAGTGTTGACTTTCCACTGTGCCAGGCAAGCTGCTGCCACATTTAATCACCTCAGTTACTACAGGGTGGCAGGTGTCTGTCCTCAACTCCTCACCTTTGCTGCCAGCACCTGCTCCATCCTGCCTTGCCTTCGGGTGCCCTTCCCCGGGTTTGGGGCATAAGGGCTGCCTGGATTTGGGGGATCTCGGTGGGGGGGAACCCCTGCAAATCAATAGTCTGGACATGTGCTGGGCAAAGAGCCGCAGGGAAGTGGCTCAGAAACCTCCTGGTTAGGGAGCCCCGAGCGCCCCAGTTCCCCTGCCTCGTGTAAGACCAAGGGAGGGCGAAAGGGGTTTTGCATTAGGGTATGTGCCTGCAGCTGTGTGTTAGGGACCTGGATATATGTCTTTGCTAAGAGCCTGTGCAGTGTTGCAGTGTTACAGGCCCTTCAGTTGCTCCTTGAAGTCCTGTTGACAGCTGTGAAATAGGGGAGCTGAGTGCGGGGCAGCACATCTGGGCGGGATGGAGCGAGCAGCCCCGAGGCCGGGGCTGGCATGGTGGGTAATGAGACGCAGATGAGGGGAGGGAGTGTTTTTCCTGGCAGTCCAGATGGGCTCAACTTAATACTTGATTTAGAGGGTTTGAAAGCGGGGCCTGGCTGCTGGGGAACAGAGCCTGAGCACTTCCCGGGGTGGCAAGGGGGGGGTCTCTGCTGGCTTTTCAGGTATTTAATGGCCCAGCACAGACTAAACAGGGAAGTACTTCGGGGTGAGATTAGCACAACATAATCACATTTTAAAAGGTCTTCGGAGACACAAGGCACGTCCGCTCTCATATTAATTACTTGTTATTAATAAAGCTGGGGTCAGGCTAGAGGTGTTCACTCCGGAGCGTGTTGATTCCCTCTTTGCAGAGCAGTGCTGTACCCAAAAGCAGCACAAAGCCCTGCAGCCTCCACCTGCACCCGTCCTGCTCCGGAAACCAAATGGCCAACATTCCTACAGCCGCCTTTAAAACTAATTTGCCCCATAATACCCCAAAAGGGCCACGTCTTTTTAAGTGCCCAGAACACCTCAGAGTGCTGTAAAATAGTAATAGCCAGGGTGTTCTCAGCACGGGAATTTCCTGCTATGATTGATTTCTAATTTGCAATGAAAAATACAGCCGCCCATGTTCCCGGGGCCAGGCTGGTGCAACTGGCTCGCAGGCAGGACTGAGCTCCCTCCACCACTGTGGGGCTGATCCCCGGAGGGCTCTGGCTGGGCTGGGCTGGGAGGAATTTGCCATTCCCAATTGCCCCTGCTTGCTCCGGTGTCCCCCCGCAGGGAAAGGGGCTGAGCGGAGGGTGAGATGCAGGGTGACCTGGTGGTGCTGTGGCTGCAGGGGAACATGCTTGGGTTCCCTGATCGCTGAGCAAGAGCAGCCAGAGAGCACGCGGGGATGGGGCAGGGCATGGGGGGTCTGCACCGGGGAGACCAGTGTCCAGGTTTGCTGCTTCGGAGCTGTACCTTACAGCGATGCTGAGGAGAAGCCATCCATCCTGTGGGGAGGTACATGGCTGGCACAGATGCCCAGGGAGCTCACAGCCCCCGCACACCCTCTCCACTCTGCTACCGGCAGTCCCGACATCCCTTAGCAGGACAGCCATTGCACTGAGTAGCGCTTGATGATTTTTTAATCCATGAATTTCTCTGGTTTCTCTGAACTCAAGTAAGATTTTAGCATCTGCATCCTGCCGTGAGGAGTGCCCAGGATTACCCACACACCAAATGAGGCAGCACCTTCCTTTGCTCTCCCTCTGCTCTCTGCTCTTTGCATGGGATGCCCCTGGTTCTTTGCATTGGAAAAAAAAAAGGTGAGCATCCCTGCGTGACACCTCCAGGCTGCTTGTGACTCTGTAAACTTCCCAGTTGCCGTGACTGCCTGAGGTCCTTGTAGTTAACCTCAGGTGACAACCACTTAGAAGGACATGGGATACTGTGCATGTCCTTGAGCAGTGCTGGGACTGGGGGGTCTCCAGTGTGGCTCATGGGTCCCACAGCCCCTGGTGGCTCTTCCTGCCCTGTGCAGACAAGATGTGGTTCCCACAGGCCCCTCACTCATGCTGCAGTGCTGACCTGTGACCCCTCTGCCCATCAGCCCTGCTGGGAGCCCCCCATGCTGCGGGTGCACTGGCCCATCCCTGCCACCTGCCTCCGGTCCCCTTCCCACCCCGGGGGTGCCCCACGGGCAGGAAGGAGGCTCATGAGCAACAGCCCTTTCTTGTGGCTGGTGGGAAGGGGGGGGAATGAACACCTGCATGGGGGGATTTGCACAATAACTCAGGCAGGGACCAAACCTCCGGTGGGCAAGTCCTGCTGCCGGCTTGCTGCTGGGAACCTGCCCCAGCCCGTGGCTGCACAGCCACGGCCTCCTTCCCGGTGCCACCTCGTGTGCCAGCCCCAAACAAGTGCCGTGGCCGTGCTGGGGCTGGCATCTCACCGGCTGCTGCTGTGGTTTGAGCCCCCACGTCTCTCGTGACTTCCTGCCCTGGCGGGGTGTGGGGCTGGGGGCTGGCTGCTTGGCGTGCTGCAGGCAGGGCGAGAAGGGGCTGGTTGGGTGCCAGTGCTGGCAGTGCCACCTGGATATGTGGGATGGGTGACATGGGACAGGCAGGGTGAGAAGCTGAGCTGGGGCAGGTCCCTGGCAGAGGCTGCTGGGATCAGCCCCGGGACCAGCCAGGCAGGCACGTATCCCTCTCCTGTGCATCTTCCAGGCTCCTCTCCCCCAGCAGCTTGCTGTCAGGCACCCATCCACCCTCTATTGCACTCAGCAGAGGTGACCAAGGCGTGGTAGTCATAGCTTGGTGTTGCTACTGTGCCCCCTCAACACTGGCAATGGTTTTAAACCCCAGCACCACTCCTCTGTGTGTCTTCTGGACAGTCTGTCTCTCCCTCCCCATCCTTCACCCACAGCATCCCTCCGCACACCCACTCACGGCACCCATCCAGCCACGACAGGCTGCTCCTTGCCGAGAATCCCTGTGAGACGCACAGTGCAGGAGCTGAACTGGGACATCCATTCACCTGCTTTGGCCTCGGCATCTCCCAACCCTCCTGCCAAAGGGCTGTGGCCACGTCCTGCCGGGGCACGGGCCTGACCTTCCCCAGGGCAGCAGGGGCAGCAAGAGGGCACCCAGGCATGGGGGACGGGGCACAAGGGGGTGCAGGACTGGCACACCCAGGGTTACCATCCTCTGCCCACCTGTTTCACACCTTGTGCTACCCATGCTTTTATCCAGGATTTGGGCAACTCACAAGAGCAAAGGCATGGAAAACCAGCTGGTGCATCCTGCTTTGGGCATCGAGAGAGCCCAGCCGGGCGGAAGCCGCCTGTTTGTTTAAGGTGCAAACAAGTGCTGTTAATCTGCTGCCTGTTTGTACTTCTTTAGAGCCCCGCAGTGCCGGGGGAGCGGAGATGGGGTCTCCCCTTTGTGCGGTGGCAAGGTCAGGCTATTGGAAGTAGAGGTGAGAAAACACAGAAGGGCAGCTGGAACCTGCTTTGGGAGGGAAAGATTTTTTTCGGCTATTTATGATAATTAGTGGGAAACGTTCCTCAAGCGTTTCAGATGATTCTGTAATGAAGTTGGGCCGAATGTT
This sequence comes from Caloenas nicobarica, assembly GCF_036013445.1. NCBI lineage: Eukaryota > Metazoa > Chordata > Aves > Columbiformes > Columbidae > Caloenas > Caloenas nicobarica. The sequence goes on from NC_088252.1 coordinate 21,305,588, forward strand.
CCCTCATTGTTCATCTGGAACCATTAAAAATCCCCCTTCTTTGGCTGCCTTAATGCAATGCTGAAAAGGCACAATGGCATAAAAGTGGCTCTGGGCAGGGCGGCACGCCTCCTGCCCCACCAGAGAGAGCCCTGCAGAGCCCAGATTTTCTGGGTTATAAACATCAGCACTCGCAATGTTCACGCAAAGGCTGCTGCGGCTCCCGCGCCCGGTGCTTCTGCACGTCCCTGGTGCCGTTGGGTGGGTGAGCGCCAGTCACCAGCATCACCATGCTCGCCGCATGCTCAGGGGAACAACGGCCGACCCAACGCACCAGAGTGAGAAAGGGCAGGGGCAGCCAGAGGTGCCATTGCTCTGCTCTCATAGAAAAGCTCATGGTTCTGCTGGGAGGTTGCTGGGGTGAAATGCTGCCCTGGGAGGGGACCGATCCCTGCACAGTGGGACATGGGGAGTCCAGCCTCAAGGAAAGTGCTGCTGAGTCGGTGCTGTTCTGGGTCAGATCCTGCCCTGCCCGCTGGGGACGGGCACTGCCCCAGGCACCAGCGTGGTTTGTGACATCCAGTGTGACCCTCTGGGTGGATCGCTAGCAGGCTGCAAGAGCTGGCTTGTTCTCCTCTTGCCTTTAGCAGTGGAAGGCTTCTCCAGCGTAAGTGGTGAAAAGAAAATCCATCTGCCTGATCTCACACATCTATCAGTGCCATTTCCCAAAGGATGATGTGTAAAGCTAATGGGAGCTCTTCAGCTAAAGCTGTGATAAAAAGGGAAAATGGCAGGAGCTTTTAGTGTACTGGTGGGGGCTGAATGTGATGGGTTTTGGTGTCCCCATCAATATTCCCACCTGGATGCAGGCTGGGATATGGGTTTGCAGCTGGCAGCGGGGAGCTGCTCCCCTCCAGCTCAACCCTGCGGGGCTGTGCAGACAGGAGGCTGCTGTGCCTTGCTGACCGAGCACCTCCCTTCCCAACCACAGCCGGTGTTATTTAGATGACAAGCACTAATTGGGATCATGTCACACTTAATGCCCACCCGCTGCGCCATGGCTGGAGCCACCATGCCCTGCTAAGGCACTAAATCGTCCGGCTGGGAAGGCTGGGACCACGGCTCCCCGGGAGTTGCCCCATCTCTTCACCTCGTCTGCCCCGGCCATAATCAAATTATCATTTCAGCCCACTCACTTCTTTCAGTGGGGGAAAATTTGCAGTGGGACATTGGAGATCTCCTGGGTGGTGGGATGAAGGTACCCGTGACCTCCGCACGGCCCCGCCGCCGGCTCACGCCGCGAGCGCAGCTGGGGAGCCCGGTGCCGGCTGAAGGGCTGGTGACTCCCAGCAGGGTGGGAATGGGCCGGGAGTGCTCCAGAAGGAGCGGGAGGGCTTTCCTTGTCCTCAAGATGCGGCCTGCAGCGGTGCGGGCACACAACGAGCCCAGCCGTGAATAGGCTGGGTGGAGCCCTTACCTCTGGTTTGAGTTACGGCACATCCTGAGGCACTGCTTGAATTATGATGCCTTTGCCAGTCCCTGTGTCTGTCCCAGCAATCTTTTTTTGGGAAAAATCTTTAAATACACAGTAAATTTTATTTGTGAGCTGGGGTAGAGGTATTTGGACCTGCTGGCACTGGGGTGGAGTATTTAGCTGGTGTACGTCTGCAGGCAAGGTTGATGGGTCCTGGATGAAGGATGGTACGTTTGGTCTCGGAGATGGGGACATCAGTGAGGGGTGCTGCCTACATCATGCTTTAAGCCTCCACATCGAGCCAAATTGCTCTTTTTGCAAAGTTCACCGTGGGAAACCGGCTAACTTGATGTATAAAGGCGACGATATCGAGCCGTGTGGACCACAGCGAGCCCGTGGCTTCCCGAGCAGCATGCCGAGGGTGGACGCTGGCAGCACGCAGAGCTCCGGCCAAGACACAGCGTGTCGGATGGACCAGGCAGCTCCGGCACCACCCGCATCCCCGCCGGCACACCTCCACCCCTTCACTCTCCTTCCCCACCCAGCTCCGGCAACTGCTTCCCAACAAATTATTTCCATAAGCTCTCGGCAGCGGCCGGAGACAAAAGCCCAGGTACGGAGCGGCGGCGTGCTCCTGCCCTTTCCCACCGCCGGACGAGCGGAGCCGGCAGCGCCAGGCGGATGCACAAAGGCTCCGCGCCGGCCGGGGCGCTGACCCCGCCGTGCCACAGCTACCTGCTGCTCCGCCACAATGGCCCCGCGGCCCTGGCCGGCCTGCCGGGGCGATGAAAAAGGGTCTGAGATAATAATGAGCCTGTGACTACCACTGCTCTCTTCAGAGAACTGAGTCAACCCTTGGGAAGAAAGAGGAAAAAAAAAAAAAAAAGAAAAAGAAAAAAAAAAAGAAAGAAAAACCCCTCTTGGATAATAAAGAAGTAACAAATGAAGACTGAAAGCCTATAGAAGGCGTCTTAACTCAGCAAAGAGAAAAAACGTCAACATCTGTGGAGCTGTCTGCAAAAACAGACCCAACTCCTAATGAATACCCTCTAGAAAAGGCATTCACTCGAGGAAAGGCAAAAGGCTACATTTTTCTATGGAGGTATAAAGATTTTGATGAATCTGCCCTTTCCCTTTCCAGTGCAGTTGAACCAAACGCTAATGTTCATCTTCAGCTGTATTAAAGGGTACGGAGGGGGGTGAAGGGGGAAGAGTCTTGATCTGAAAGCTTATGAGGAGAGTGGATTTAGGGAGCCCGGATGGATGTCTGAGCAAGGAAGAAAAGCAACAGGCATTAGAGAAAATACTGTTTAACAAGAGTTTCTTTAGTCAGCCCATTTGAGCAGAGATTGGTGTGCCATAAACGTAATCCTCTTAGCGCTGACTTAAACGTGCTTGTACAAAACAGGGAAATATAATATGAATGTAATAGTCACGTTTGCTAAAATGCTTAATAAAAAGACAAAAGTCCTTTATTTTGATCTTCAGCTCCGGTGCGGGCTTGAGGCACAGCAGAAGACTGCTTGAGTAAAAAAAGAAAGAAATTCAGCCCAGCACCGCAGCATCGTCACTGGGCTCATTGCCGGAGAAACTGGCCCTTGCCCAATGAGCCCTCGGGATTTTCTAGGTTTTGAACCCAGAAACACTTGATGAAGGGTGGTTAGTAAACAAGGTGTGTTTCAGGTGGGAAGGCACAGGCAATCTGCTGTCCCCAGAGGCTTTGCTGGGGGGAGCAGTGTGAAGGAATAGTCCCCAGCTGGAAAGGGTGCAGGTCCTCGGGAGCTGGGCAGAGTTTACATCCCAGGCTGTCGGACTCAGACCCAGCCGGAGCTGTTATGGAGGGACCGTAACAGCCACCCCTGGTCCTTCCTAACGTGTGCTATGGATGCAGTGGGAAAACTGACAGGTAGAGTTGCTGTGATCACCATCCAAACATCTGTGCTAACCACAGACAAATTTAAAGACATAAGTGAAATTTTGCAGTGGGTTTTTTTGGTGGTTTTTTTTTTGTTTGTTTGGTTGGGGTTTTTTTTGTTTTTTAAAAATTTCTTTAGAATAACTGTACAAAATGCTAAACTGTATAACGGTGTTTGATTTTGACTTATCTTTCAAAACTTTTAGCTAGTGTTGGTGCTGTATAGCCATACTGGCTAATGTTAAATATATTAGGTGTTTGTCTTGGGCACTGTTGGTACTTCACATTGTGAAACACATCAGCAACACGGGCAAAGATATGTTGATAAAATCAGGTCACCTTTCCAGATCTAATTGTCACACATTGCTATTCCACGGTAAATTTCAGACCTTTCTTCTGACCTGGGACAAACAACAATGCCAAAGCGTTGGGTGGCTCACACGGCGGGACAGAACAGGGCTATCACAGGACACAGGGGAGCTGTTGATAGGATTAAAAGAATGTATTTTAGTCTGTGTTTGTCAGGCAGATGCCATCTTGCCCAAGAAGCTCTGGTTCCCCCGCTTGGGCCAGCCTGGGTGGGTGCTGGCAGTTGGTGCTTGGTGGCCCGCAGGGCTTGGGTCAAAGCTTGGGTTGAAGCCAGGGTTTGTGGTGCAGGTTTGGGTGCTTGGTCATGCCAGTGTGCCCCTACGATGCCACCTCCCGGAGACGGAGAGGTGGCGTGGGGACAGGGCTGCTTGTTCTGCTGCGGCAAACGTCAGTGCAAACTAGGTAAAACTTGTTTCCTGAAAAAAAATTTCCACTCTAATAGGAAAAGAAATGTCCTGACAGTTTTGGAAGCACATCAGATGTTTTCTGGTATGGCTCACAATGTGTACAGTTAACGCGAGGCATTTTCTGTGGAGAGCAGATATTTTCCACAATAACAACTTTTTTTTTTTTTTTTAATCATCTGCTGTCCCAATTAGGAAGAAAGAAAAACAGCTTTGAAAGCAGATATTTTCTGACTGCCAGGGTACTGAAGCAGCCCCTCCAGCTGCAGAGGGGTGGGGGGGAGCCTGGGGGGGTGAGCTGGGCTGGTACCCACGCCTGGCTCCTGCTAACGGGGACGTGCAGCCGCGTCGATGCCATGTGGTTCAGATCCCCAGCATCTCCCAGGCCCTCTCCATCACTCGTCACCAGGCGGGGAGGCTGACAGGTCCTGTGTTTCACACTGGGCAGCTGCTTGGGAAGGTCTGCAGGGGCCACCAAGGCAGGTGGCAGCTCCAGGGAAAAAACAGGGGCATTTGGAGGCAGGCTGGTGGAGACATGCCTGTGACACAGCTCATCCAGATCTGTGCAGCCAGATGCTGATGGCTGATAAGCTCTGGTGCTGGTCCTGGATAACTGGTCATGTTTTGGGTGTGAAATGGTGAAAAAAAGACTTAAAACAGCCAACTTGCTCCCTGCAGAGACTAGTGCGTTTTTGGTAGTGAGAAGAGAAGAAAAGAAGTGGGTTAATTATTTGGGTCTGCCATCACTTTTTTTTGGAGGCTGCTTCTTTGGCTAACAGAAAATTAAACACAGGAGATATTTCCGTGGGGCAGGGAAGCTCTCAGTGCTGCTCGCTCAGACAGCAGGGCCCTCGTTCTGCACCGGGCAGCAAACGCTGTGTGCCACATCTGCCCAGCTGCTGCAGGAGGCAGCACAAGTGCTGGAGTGAGGCAGAGCAAAGGGCATCAATACAGAGCCGAGGAGCCGGCAGATGCTTTCTGTTTCCCCTTGTATCCTGGGTCTGAACTTCCCAGGCAGCTGGTGGGGTGTGCAACCCCGTGTCGGGGAGCAGGGGGCTGAGCACTGGTGAGCCAGGGCTGGGGCAGATAAATGCAAGAGGTGGAAAGGCACCGCAGCCCTGGGGGTAGTGGTAGCATTTCCCTGGTACCTCCTCCTGCTTTCTCCCATGCCTGCTTTGTTTCTCTCTCCCCATAGCGATGGCAGAGCCTCCAAACCCTACTCTGGCTCCTCCCGGCATACCTGGTTCCTGAGCCTCGTGTGTGAAAGGCACATTTCCTCACCAGCATCATCATCACTGTAACAGGAACAACGTAGTTTACAACCCAATAAACCCCACGTCCTTCTGTGCAGGCTCCTCTTACGTGATGCTAATGCTTACAAGATGTGCAACGCTGCGGGACAGCCCCGGTAACCAACGCCCCAGCAAACGGCTCGTGTTTTACATCACTCTGCGGCCGCAGCCTGTGCTAATTAATCCCAGAGCCGAGGCTCCTGCCATCAGCAACCCCGTGTCCGCTGGGCACCGGTGCCCGCTGCAGCTCCCACTCCCAGCTCCACGGCAGAACATGGCAGTGGGTGCCCCCTGCACACCCTACCCTTGGTCCCCACTTTTGGCCACAGTTCAGGGCTGTTTATAGCTCGGTGCTGGCTGGGGCTCAGCGGGATGCCCGGGTGCCGGGGGAAGCGTGGCATTGTCTCGCAGCGGCGTTGTGATCACACACTGCGGCTAACGTGATTTACATCCCATATTCGACCTCTGGCAACTTCAAAGCTCAGGCAAGATGGGGATTAAGTGGAGGGGCTGGGGCCGGGGGAGCCAGGGGGGGCCCCACTCACCTTTGAGCTCCCGTCATCCCCTCCCCACCGGACCCGGGATAATCATCTCCCTTTGTGCTGCCGGGGAAAGCTGGGGTGCAAACACAGGGACCTTGTCAATATTGGTTTTTGAGAAGACTTTTTTCTATTCTCCCATGTCTGGAGTTTTTGTACCCAAATCCCCCTGTGGCTGCCCAGCCTTCCCCTGGGAAATCGGGATCCCCGGGAGTCCCTGCTAACACCAGCCATTGATTGAAATTTCACACCCACCTGTTTGCACACAAGATTTAATTTGGTTGATTCTTCATGCCCTTTTCCTGCTTAATCGCCAACCTATTGACCTTAATATTAAAAGGGGCTAAGGGTGAGAGAGAGATAGACTACGCTTCTGTAAGGGAACAAAAGCTTCCAGAGAATAAAGTAGGCACAGCCAGCCCTGAGCTAATGAGCCCCTGCTGCACACAGGAGCAGAAACCCCCATGCACGGCCCTTGGCTGGTGCAGCGCTCCTCTCCCATGCGAACAGGACACGTTTCACTGCCTGAACCTTTCCTCGCTGCCCTTTACAGGACCCATGAGTTTAAGGCCAGAAGGGATGGGAGACCACCCAGGCTGAGCCTGGGCACCTACCAGCCCGATGTGTTTGGCTTTTCTTCTGCACGTGTGCAGGGTGAGCGTGCCTTGCTGAAACGCCTCCTTTTTGGCGGAAGATGCCGGGATGCAGGAAACTTTGCTCCAGCAATGCAGCAGCAGTGAGTAGAGGTCAGGAGCATCCCACACACCTACACGGCAAGTACCGGTCCCTGCCATGCCCTGCTGCTGTTGTGTGGCTCTTACACACACATCAGAGCAGCATCCATGAAGCTGAGCCCTGCCCAGTGCTGCAGACCGAACCCAGGGGTTTTGCTGAGCCCTGCCATGCTCCAGCGACCTGGCCGGCAGCCTTCCAGCAAACCAGCTCCACGCTGGCTCCTGCACAAGCCCTGCATGCCCTGCGAGCTGGGGCTGGGCCAGCGGCCAAGCTGCGCATCCTCTGCCTGGCATAAGGCAGCCTTCAGGGAATAGCTGACCTGGCCTCTGCACTAAATAATGCAGCAGCTCGCTCAGGCCAGGGCTGGCAGCCCGCAGGAGCAGCGCCGAGGCGTGTGTCTGCCAGCACGCCATGGCCCGGCAATCTCCCTGCTCTCCGGGGGTCCAGCTGCGCTCATGCTCGCTCTGCCTCTGAGCAAGGGCAGGAGAAAAGGTTTTCAGCGTCTGCTGGGTCCAGAGACAAAGGCTGTGCAAAAGACAGCCTTTAACCAGCCCGGCGGAGGGGAGGCTGGGCCTGTCGGTCCCGGCTGTTTGGCTGGCAGGAGTCACAGAAACCCGTAGGGCAGACCTTTGTGCAAAGGCAGGGTACAGCCCACACGGCCCCACGTGTGAAGTGTGCGCATCCAAGGGGACCTGTGCATTGCTGCTGGTTGCCGGAGGCACAACTCCAGCCAGGGTGAGACCCCAAGCAGCAGCCTTGGCTGTGGGAGTATTGGCCAGCCCAGACGTCGGGGGGCTCTGGCCACCTTCCCTGCATCACCCTGTTTCACACGGTAGAGTTTTCAGCAGTTTCTGCACTTGCAGATGTAATCTGCCCGCTGGAAAACAGAAAAGGAGCTCAATCTTTTTCCCCTGCCTTAGCTGACGTGAAACCCAAGCTGTGTGGGAGCCTGTGAGCGCGTGTGGCTGTGCTCACACGTGTGGCTGTGCTCACACGTGTGTGCAGCAGCCGCCGTGTCCTGCGCCCTGGCTGGGGCCGTGCCGGGGGGGCACGGGGGCATGTGCGCCTTTCCCCATGGGGGCTGTTTCGGTCTGCGGAGTGCGGTTGTGTTTATTTAATATCTGACGTCCCTTCGGTCTTCACCACTGACATTAATTGCCAGACAATGAGCAATGGAGCCCAGATGTTCCCCGGCGGTGGCCTCCCTTCCTTTGCCAGCGCTATGCGGGTGATAAAAATCCAAGGGGGAGTCGTGTTTGGGCCGCTGTCGCTGCAGGGCTGTTAACGGGAGCATGTAGGGGGGCTTGCAGGTCACATCCCCCAGCTGGGGATGCCCACGCATGGGCAGCTCCTGCCCCGGCCCCTCCACGCTGGGAGCTGGGCACAGGGAGCAGGGGCCATGCAAAGTGCTGGAGGTGAAACCCACCGGCGGACGGGCTGATCTCCGGGACTTCCCCGCTTGGACTGCGGCAAAAGGCTTTCTCAGGCTGTGCCCAGCCACCACGCTGCTGGTGTGCTCGCTTGCCAGCCTGAGATTAACACGGCAGCCTGTCAGTTCATAAATATCCTTACTGGCGAAACAAGAGGCCGTTTTATAGCAGACATGGCCTTATCGGAGAGCCTCAGTGCTGCTGGGGCCCCCACGCATCCAGCTGAGCACCCATGCTGTGGCTCTGAGGAAGATGCTTGGGTGGTTTGTGGGGAGGCAGCCCCACTTCTTGCTCTGCCAGGGGCTTGCTCTGCACCCATTGCTAATCATTAGCCATTATTCTTTAATTGGGAATGAATTATTAGAACAAACGGCACTGGAGACTAACGCATGGGATGGTGTTATTTTTAGAAATGATGTCTGTCGCAGTGGCAACACTTCCTAAAGGGACGCGCGACAGGGAGCGCAACCAGCAAACTGGCCTGACCAGCAAATAACCCCTTGCACGGTTTCCATATTGCCTTTTTAAACAGGAAGGGAACATGATACAAATGCTATGCGAATTATGATCTGAAAAGTTTTCCTGGCAGGTTGTCACATGAGTTGTTAGTGTCATTCTTTGACATGCACACTCTATCTAAGCCGTTCTGTACCACTGATTTAACCCTCTCACCCCCTGTGAGGGCTGCCAGGTGGAGCTTTTCTTCCCCATGTCTCGGGTCAGCGCTTTTCTCAGGTACCCCCAAGATGCCATTTCACAGCAACGCCGGAGCTGGGGCTCCCCAGCTGCTGAATTTTGGGTGTAGCTCAAGGAGCTGGTGAGCTGGGGCAGGAAGGGAGACATGATACCCACTGCAGCTGCCTCCTCGCCGCAGGGCTGCCAGGCTGGGAAGCGTCTGAAGAACCCGTCCCATGCACACCTCCTCTCCCCCGGCGCACTGGGGCATTCTTACACCCCGAAAGCATCCCTGACTGAGACGGGGAGTGCACAGGGGCCTGCTCGACCTGGCGGGGCTGTGCGTGTGGGCGGGGGTCACTGCCGACACGTGTGCTCATCTCTTTCTGGGCTGCCTTGGCCGCAGATTTGCGCAGAGCCCAGCTGCGCTCTGGCCGGGGAACATCCGCTGTGGAAACCTGGGAGGAGCTGACAATCCCCAAAGATTGGCTGCACACCCAGCCAAGCAAGAGCTGCTGGCTCCCGGCCTAATTCATTGCAAATGTGCTTCCATGTGGTTCCAATCTGGAGCCCCTGCTCCCCCCGCGCTCTCCCCCGGGGCTCGGCAGGGCTGGGAGCAGCCCCGGCACTGGCCCGGGCACACGGCAGCCACCCAGCTCCCTGACCCTGAGACGTGTCCCTCAGCCAGTCCTCTCCTGGGGGGCACAGGGAACCTCCACTCCCCAAGAGGGGTGAGACTGGCTCATGGCAAATTCCTGCTGGGGACACGTTGGCCGGAAAAGTCCCCGCTGGCCCATGCCCGTGGAGAGGCTAACATCACTCCTTTGGCACTTGGCCTGGCCCCGGGCATCATCTTCCCATCGGGGTTTGATTTTCATCTGCCACTGGATGATTTGCGGGGCGGCACTGGGCTGGCAGCCAGGAGCAGCCAGCATCCTTATTTAGCCTTCGCTTGCCCTCCCCAGTTGTCGGCTGGGGCTGTGGCCGCCTCCTCTTCATCCTCAGGTACAGGCGGGCTCCCCGGGCACAGTACCCTCTCCGCCCTCCCTGCCAGCCCCTGCCCGGTTGGCAGGGTTTGGGGCAGGAGAAGGAAAGGACAGGTCCACTGCTCTGCTGCCCCCGCGCCGTCCTGCCTGCGAGGCTCTGTCGTGCTGTGCCCATCGTCTTCTGGCACTGCCGGTGACACCGGCTCACCCCCTCACACTCTGGCTCCAGTGGAGATGTCCCCAGGCAGCGCTGGGCTCCTGAGCCCGCCTGTCCCTGCATTTCCTTGCTGGACTTGAAGCATCTCCCCCAGAAGCAGGGCAGCCCTCTCAGCCCCCCAGCACCGGCACTGTGGGACTCAGAACCAGAGAGGTCTCTACCTACACCCTGGTGCACAGTCCCAGCACTTCCCCTTGTCCCATGCACACACCTGGGTTTGTCATCTTGAATTAGTGCAAACACCGTATATTCATTTCCCATCTTCCAACAGAGGGTCTTCCCCCGTCTTTTGGAGTCCTTGCCTATGTCCTGCAATGCCCCTTTGGTGCCGCCAAGCGACTTCAAGCTCAATTTAAAATGAGTCCAGATTCAAACAGCCTCTTCCCCCCACCAGCCCATGCATTTGGAAGGGGATTGCATCAAAGCTTCAAAATAATCAATAAAAAAATGACCCATTAAGCAAAGCGGCAGCCTCTCTCCTCTCCTCTCCCATGTTTATAGCTGGATTAAAAAATCCTGGCACAAGGTTAGCTCTCAGAGCATTGAAATAAAATGGCATAAAATGAGTTCATTTCTCCTCAGGTTTCAGAAGTGGTGTGAACCATGCGGGGGAGCGAGCAGGGCAGGGGCCGGCACCTGCAATAACATCTTTGGTGTCACTGCGGGAGTGGAAAAGGAAATGAGCAGTCAGGGAGCTGGGAACAGCACAGTGGTGGCCGGGCGGGCTGCGCTGTGATTGCTGCCCTGCCACTCCTCGTCAAATGCCAAGCCCCACCATGGGCAGTGCTGTGCCACGGGCACCCCGGCATGGCTGTGCTGTGGCCATGGGTGACGTGGTCTCCTGGGCAGCTTGTGGTGTCCCTAACACCGGGAAAAGTGACCTGGACATGTGGCTGCCATGGTAGAGATGAGGAGATGCGGTTGTCTCCATTGCCCTTTGCCTCCAGCTGTTGGGGTGGGTCCAGGTGCCAAGAAGGAAAAAATCTCCCTGGCAAGTGCTTCTGGATCCTAGGGAATAAGCGGCACGACTGAAATGCAGAAGCAGCAATGGCAGCTGGGGAGGCTGTGGGAGGAAGCACTCACAAGTATCGCCCCACAAAGGGCTTTTCTACGCACCACCACGGCAGGGAGATGCTGGGATGAGCTTGGTGGGACACTGCAGTGCACAGGCTGCATGGGAAGCCCTGACCCTGCAAGACTGGGCTCCCTCCCTCCATAAAAAGCCAAGCTAACCCCTTTGGGGTGGCTCAGGGCTGCTGTAAGCCTTGCAGGAGCAGCACTGGGGTCTGTGCCAGGGAGAGCTGGTGCCTGGACACCCTGCATGGTGTGCAGTCCTCGCTGTGCCGGAGCGCTGCCGCCGCGGTGCACCCAGGCGTTGCGCTTGGCCTTTTAAGATCAGAAAGGTTTTTGAGCTGACGTGGGCTCTGGTACGCAGAGGAGAGCGTACAGCAGGGTAATTAAAGTGTAAGAGTGAGGCTGGGTTTGCCTTTAATGGCTTGCAGCTGCAAATATTTTTCTGTCTTCTCGAGCCCACTTGTAAGCTGTCTGACTGTATTTCTCATCCTGGCCAATTAGATTCCCATGTGTGCTGCAGGAGTGAAAATATAGAAAGTGAATAATCCTCCAATTCTGCTCTTCGCTGCAGAGGCCTTTGAACCTCTGGCTGCCGTGGTTCCCTCCCACCCCAGCCCAATCACTGCCCTGGCCAGCCCCTCCGCACCCGCCCTGGCTCCCCTCATTGCAACCGAACTTCACCTCTAGCCAAGCTGCCCAGGCACCACCTGATATATCTTCAAGCCTTTCTGATCAAAGCTTGGGGGCCTTTTTATTTCCCGCCCCCTTTTTGCCGAGTTTTACAGCCATTTTCCCTTTTGGATGCTGGTTTTCTGCCAAAAGTTCCACTCTAAAATCAAAAGGGGCAGTCCATTAATACGAGGCAGCTGTAACAAGTACACTATTGTGTTGCCTCTTCCAAGGTACCCAGGATTTTTAATAAACCGTGGGGCGTGGGGAGCTCCAAGAAAGGGGAGGCACAGTGAGGGAAGAGGGAGCTGGCAGAAACCACGGTGCCATAAAACGCAGCCCGGCGGCGCGGGGCCCTCGGCACTGTGTGGCGGTGGGAGCGGTGCAGGAGCCGCTCGGCAGCCTGCCGGCTCCCTTCCAGCCCCGGGATCAGGTATCGGTCGGGAAACGTTGCTCACTTTGATCCCTGTGGGCTGACGAGGCTCTTTGCCAGGACCCACGCGGTGAAAACAGGCTCAGCGCCCCGGCTGCCCTGCGCTGGGCTGCCCGTGGCTGCTGGGGCGGCTCGCTCCGGGGACAGGAGCTGCAAATCCTGGGAGAAAGCGGAGGACCCAGCAGGGTGGGGGGCACGGAGGCTGCTTGGGCTGCAGAGGGGTCCCTGCGCTCCCTGGCCGTGTGTGACACGCAGGGTGGGTGGCCATCCTGCTGCAAGGGACCCCTTGCCCCAGCAGTTGGGGTTGGCTGGTCTCTGTGCCACGGCACCAGCTCTCCAGCCCCCTTGTGCCATCAGCCTCGCCGCCCTGCTCGGCACAGCTCTGCCCTCGCCTCGGCTGCCACGCTGCAGCCTGTCAGCTCCGCTCACCGGGGAAATGCCAGGCGCACAACTGGGCTTGGCAGCAGCAGCCGACACAGAGGTGTTGGTGGCCACGGCATCCCCCAGCCCTCTGCCCAGCCTGCGGGACGGTCCGCAGCGCCGCTCCCCGCCAGGGGCTGCTGGGACACTCTGCTGGGTCAAGGGCACCCGTGCACCAGCTGGGAAGCTGGTAGGGGGCTCCAGTAAGTGCAATGGGGTGTAAACCTGACACAACCACAGCCATGAAGAGCCCAGACCCCCATCCTCAGTCGGGTTTGGGTTTCTCTGGAAAATGTCAGCGTTATTCCCCATTCAGACTCGGCCCGGCTGGGGAAGTTCCCTGAGACCTCCTCTGTTTTATTCCCCATGGGAGACATCAGCCAGCACTCAGTGGGGCCCAGAGCTGTGGATGAAATCCCTCCAGACCCCAAGCACCCATGGCCGAGTTGCCGGAGCCAGGTGGACAGAGCGAACCCCAGCCGGAGCTGCCACACCGGCCAATTCAGTCGAGCCCCCCTTGCTGCGAATCCCCCGGGCTCCTGCCCTCCGCTCCCATGGGGTGCAGGGAGCACCCCACAGTGGGGCGAGCTGGGGACAGGGACGCACGTTCCCGCGCTGGGGAATTTGGGAGCAGTGGGGCGGAGGGGCCAACCCCACAGGCTCACCATTGCAAGTCAAGGTGAGGATGGCCTGGGAGCAGATGGGACCTGCTCTGCTCGTGAAAGAGCGTTTCTGCTATTTATGCTAAGCGGTGGGAATGCTTCTCAAGCATTTCGGATGGCTCTGTAATGAGGCCGGCCTAAATATGCCAGCATTGTTTGTGCTGGACAATTAAAAACTCCCCCTTGCCACATTAACGGTGTCTCTGGTGGTGGAAGGGCCCGGGGAAGGCGCAGGCGAGGGCAGCCACAAAGCCCATCTTTTGTTCCGTGCTCCTTTGAACCCTCTCAAAGCCCCCGTTTCAAGGGGTGGCTTTTGTTTTCTTTTCAGCAGGCCTGAACCCAGAGCCGCCTGTTGTTTAGCAACACAGAAATGTGACCTTAATTGACTCTGCTCTCGGGTGCACTGTGTAAATCACTTCTGGCACCCAGGGGGAGTGAGTGACGTTCCCCCCCCGCCGGCCCCAGCACCTCTGGGAGCATCCTCCCTCCGGCCGCTCCCGGTCCCCGGCGGAGGGGGACCCCGATTCTGCACACCCCCTCGTCCCAGGGGAGTGGGATGGGAAGCGGGGCTGGGGACGCTCCTGTCCCCGCGGCAGAGGGTTTCCTTTTTCCACTGGGTGACAGGGAAAACTCTTTACCTCTGCTCTTCAAACCCCCTTTGCAGCCAGTGCCTCCTGCTCGTGTTCACAGTCCAGCTGGGCTGGTAAAGCCTCTTTACTTGCTTTCGTCGGGACTCACTGGGTTAAAGTTTGTTGCGAGATAAATTAAATGATGATAATGAAAATGATGAAGTGATGAAAAGGTAACAACTCCTCCTGCCGACGTCTGACACGCACTTAGCCAGACGACTTATTTGTCGGATACCAGGGGGGCTGATACATTAACAGATATAATTTGCAGTCTCCCGAGGAGAGGTTAAGGGCTGGGAGCACGGCTCCCCGGGAGCTGCCCCATCTCTCCACCTCTCCTGCCCCAGCCTTAATCAAGCGATCATCTCAGCCCGCGCCTCGCCATCCCCCTCGCTCCTTTCAATGGGGGAAAATTTGCAGACAAATTCCTGCCAGCGGGACGTTGGAGCTCTCCTGGGTGGTGGGATAAAGATACCTGTCACCTCCGCACGGCCCCGCCGCCGGCTCACGCTGCGAGCGCCGTTCAAGGAGCACCATGCTGATACCCTTATTTGATTACGCCTCTTCATGCCTTCCTCTGTGCGGGAAGAGCTATTCAGCTGCGGCACTGCGGCGCTCCCAGCACGGGCTGGCCCCGCTGCTGGCCTTTTGTCAGCCCCGCCGGCGGCACGCCGGGCATCAGGGCTGCATGGGGGGCCCCGCGTCTCCCCCCCCGGGCCAGGCCTTTTCCGATGCCTTGCAACAGGGCCCTGGCCAGGCTGTTGATTTTTAACTGGGAAACTGTAAAAACGAGGGATTTAAATAGAAACGTGAATGGTTCTGTGAGATAAGAGCTCTGTTCCTCCTTCTGCTTCACCATGCTTTGGCATCTTTGCTTTGGTACCTGTTAGCTGTGTCCAGCAGCAGATGCCAGGGGCACATTACTGGGATCATCCCTGGGTTCTGCTGGCTGCTGGGTGATCCAGCTTCCCTGTCGCCCCAGGAGCTTATAGTCGTGTTTGAGAGCTTGCAGAGAGGGGATCAATTGTCCCTCTGCTCAGGAGCTTGAACCTCAGCAGCTGGGGATCCCTCTGGCACAAAGCGCTTTTGGCTGCAATCTCAACAAAAATGCCATTTTGCAGATTCCCTGCCCAGAGCCACCTGCCCTGTGCCACGCTACCCCCTGCTCCTGGACGATGCCAACTGTACCCTGCCTTGTCCCAAGCACCCATGGTGGCCACCTTGCCTGCTGAGGAGTAAAGCTGTGCCCTCTGCAGCTGAAGCATCTAACTCATCACCCGCCCCTCTGCCGTGTCTAAAAGTTTCTTGTACCTTGTATTAAGGTAAAATACACTGCTCCAGGTGATGCTGGGGTGGGAGCCCCCAGCCAGCCCTGCAGCAGCCCCGGGGAAGGGAGCCTGGTTTCCTGCCTCTTCTAATGACGTTAATCACTCGGACTGCTAGCAAGGTGGAGCAATTGGTCCTTGTTTTGCTTTTCTCTGCTAGATTAAAGAGCTCTTAAGTACCTGGCTTGTTATTTCTGCCGAGGTACTTACCCACCAAGGTCCTTGTGACTGTAATCAAGCCGCCTCTTGATCTTCTTCCTGATAAACTAAGTAGGCTGAGTGTCCTGTCTGCCTCCATCGGAAAGGTCCTCAGCCCTTGTCGAGCTCCTGGGGTTTCTCTGCAGGTTCTCCAGCCTGGGGCGCAACTTGCTTTGGCAACCTGCACACCACAACCGCCTCGAGCATGCCAGGATCAGACCTGCTGGTGCAAAGTCACTCCCTTGTGCAGGCTCCTCCAAAACAGCCCTGATGTCTTGCAAAGCCAGTGGTGGAAGCTGGAGAGCTAATGGTGACTGTCAAACAGTGTCAGTACCTGTCTCGCTGCTGAGGTGGCTGCACAAACCCCCAGGCTCCCTCTGCCTGCATAGGCTGAAAAGCCTGTGAGCTTTGGGGACCTGCCCATTCTTCTCTTCCCCATGCCAAATTTGCTCCAAGCATCAACCACCCTCAAGTCTGCCTCCAGCAAGCTCTGCTCCTCCGGGCTGGAGTAAGGATTTGGGGAGCTGTGCAGAGATGCGTGTGGTCAGAGAAGAGCATCTCTGGCAGAGAGGGGACCCTCCAAGCAGCCAGGGAGGGACAGGTGAAGTCCAGCCCTTACCTGGGTGTAATGTCCATCTTCCAACCCCCAAGCCCACTGCTACTGGCTTCTCCACCTTAGCAGCTGATGGCCTACAGGTGGCTGGCTGGAGAGTGTTGATCTGGGTGGTCACAGCGCAGCAAGGAAGACATCTGGGTCCTCAGATGCACCTGCAGAAGCTCAGTCCCTTGGGTCAGAGCCACCATGTGAGTAGTGCCTGTGGTCTTCGCTGGTTCCAAAGTTGCTCTACAGAGAGAAGTGCCAGATGGGCCAAACCACCACCGTATTTGTAGGGGAAAAAATGACACTTCAGTACTTAATCACTGGTGTCTAACTTTTGACCAAAAGCCCTCATATTGCAGGTGGTTCACAGATGGGGGCTTGCCCTCGTTAACAAGTGCTTCCCGCCCTGCAGGGAGCATCCCCGGTGCCGCTGGCCCTGCCACCCTGTGCGCAGTCACTGCCCAAGCTCAGAAGTGGCATTTGCTGGACTCAGGTCACTGCCTTCCAGCAAAGGAGCTCTCGGCTGAGCCCAACCAGCATGTCCTGCCACCGGCACCTCCTGAAAGGGACCTTCCACTGCAGCCCCAGCCCATTGTCCAGAGGGATAATTGGAGGGAGAAGTGAAATGGGGCTATAATGAATTCTGCTGCTATTCAGTGGGGCTGGGAGGCAGAAAGCTCACTGCTGCAGCCAAAGTGCTGAGGCTGCTACTTCCATTCTGCGGCTGGAGGGGAGGTCTCCAGAGGGCAGCTCACTATCGAGGAGCCTCTGGGGTTGAAACAACACCCGGCACCTGAAGTTTTACCCTTTCTGTACGCATGTGCTCTGATGTGGCTGTGCACGGGGTCCTTCCCCGTGGGCTTGGCAGGGCTGTAGCCAAGCCACTGGGGCTCCCCAGCTTGCACAGTGCAAGGCTGCAGCTGCACAACGTGTTGGGGTGTCCCTGTGCCTGTCACTGCGCTGTGCTGGCACCAGCTTGTGCTCTGCTGCCCTTCTCCCCAGGCTGCCCTCGGGGGCTCTGCTGGCCAAATCCTCACTCCTTTCCCCTCAGGGTCCTGTGCAAAGCTCCCACAGCCATAGTGACCCCCCTTAGGCCTCAGACCAATGCCTGATCCCTCCCAGCACCCAGAAGCCCAAGCACAGCTGCCCAGCCCCCTGACAGGGGCTGAACCACTCCCCACGCAAGTTTTTGGGGGTGATGGAGCAGCCCTGGAGGGGGGACCCACCCCAGTGGTGGGTGGATGGAAAATCTGTGCTGCTCTTTCCAGGCACCCCAAGGCTGCAAAGGGCCAGACGGTGAAGTGTCTGTGTGGTCTGTCCTGCGCGCAGGCAGAGCCCCGTGGAGGGCAGCTCCTTTGCCACGCACTCCTGCCGGTAGCTGGCCATCTCCAGACATCCTGCATCGTTCTGCTCAGCCCCGCTGCAGCTGCTGCTGAGCTCCTGCTGGGGTCTCGCAGGCAGGGTGAGGTTCCCCCGCCCTCCAAAGCCTGCAGACCCTCCTGGCAGCATCCGGCTGGAGGCAGGGACCCTGCCAGGAGCGCTTCCCCAGGATGCTGGGCTGGCTCAGGCACACGTAGCCCGGGTCCGTGGTGACTTGGTCCCCAGGGAGAGCCTTCTGCCAATTTGCCCAAGCTGCAGAGGGATCAGAGCCAGAAGAAGAGCTGGCAGCCTGCGTGGGGGTTGGCCACCAGCACATGAAGCCCAAAAGTGGTATGGGGGTGCCCAGCTGCCCCTCGGCGCAGAGAGGCACATGGGGGCAGCGAGCCAGCGTTACAGGGCAGTCCCAGGAATGCTGGTGTTGCTCCTGCCCTGAGGTGCGCTGCTCTTATTTTACATCCAGGCACTCTTTAAGCAAATGTATAAGTAAATCCTTTCCCCTTCTTGCCTATCAGGATGACGCGGTTTCAAACCTTAGAAGGGGATTTAGGGCTTTTGTCTCTGGCCCAGCAAACCGAGCGGGTGCACAATCAGCAAACCACTGGCAATTACAGCCATTGCAATTTTCTGCATCAGTGCCATAAACAAGCGGGCAGGGGAGCCCAGAGCACAGCACCCTGAAGAGCAAGGGAAGACAAACAGGACTTTGTCCCAAGGTTTACAGAAAGCTGCAGGCATCCCCAGGGCTAAAGGCTGTTCTTCCTGGCACATGGTGCTCTCATAACACCTTGGCTCAGCAGAGCTCAGCAGGTTGTCACAAGCCCCAAGGAGAACCCTCCTGACCTCCCTGGGAAACAACTCCAGTGAGCAATAAACTGGCTCCTGTTTACTTTGGGAGGGGGGGGTCTCAGCAGGCTTTAACACAGGAGGGACAACTCTGAGCTGTGAAATGTGGCTGACACCAGAGCTGTCGCTGGAGCAGCCCGCAGCCACCAGTGAGTGCATGGGGCCAGCTGGGGTCTGAACCTCCCCCATGAAGGATGAGGGGCCATAGACAGCTTGTCCCATCAGACCTTTTCCTGTCCTGTTTCCCATGGGTGATGGTTAACTAGCCCTGTCTGCAGCGTGCTCCTCGAGACAAGCAAACACTGGGCGATAAGGGAGCCCTCACCCCATGCAAGGTCTGCCGCGGGGCAAGGGGGGGCAGGGGGAGCAGTGGCTGTGCCGGGGGCTGACCCAGCACGGGGGGAGCTCCCCAAGAGGCACCTTGTGACCCCTGTGCACGCTGTGATGCTGGCTGAGCAAGCACAAAGCAGCTCACGGCCATGCCCCTTTCCCCTTTGCCTGTTTGCCTGCTCCCATCCCGCTGCCCTCGTCTGTTTGTCCAGCAGCGGGTGGCTGTTTTGGTCCAGCTCCTTGTCCTGTTGGGGAGATGTGACCCCCACTCACCCAGAGCCCAACTCGGCAGTGCCAGACCCACTCACAAACCCTCACGGAGATCTGATCCAAAGAGGCAGTGCCATAGGCAGAGGACTGCCCGCAAGCAGCTGAGCCCAGCGGGGAAGGCAGCGAGCGCCAGCGCCGTCTGTGAGCACAAGCAGCTGCTTGGAACCCGCTCAGAAACACCAGCCTGGGCTGTCCAGCTGCCAGCCCCTGTTTCAGAGCACAGTGAAAGCTGAAGGATGGCTGAAAGCAAGCTGCCCGGTGGGAACGAGCGGATGGCTGCGGGACGAGCCAGCGCCAGCCCCACGGCGAGGAGCGAGGCTTGGCTGCAGGGAGAAAGGAGGCATCTGTCAGGCCCACTGGGGTCCTTGCCATGAGACCCTCATGTGGCTGCTGATCAGCCAGAACCCTCCCAGATGCAGGGATAGGGATGACGGCTGCAGTTTACCTGTCCATTCACTTTATGTGGGGCTGGTTCAGTTGGGAATGCTGCCTTGTGAAAGGGTTTGTCCCAATGCATCATCATCCCAAAACTCCCCCATTCCCTTCCAGGCTCATTGTCTCCTCTAGCACCCAAGGTGATGCAGCCCTGGGTGTCTCCTCTGTAGCTAGGAAGGACTCCGGTGTTGCTCTGCATTTACATGTTGCAGTAAAACCCTTGAGTGCAATGGGCCATTTGCTCTCCCCCACCATAAACTGGATTCATTTCACTGCTGAGACAAAGGCAAAAGACCTGTCTTCCAGGTCTGGAGCTGAGCCTGTTGCTGGTGAAGGTGGGGATGGGGCTCAGCCTGATGCTGGAGCTGCAAACAAAGCCAAATGCTCCCCCGAGCCCAGCAGGATCAGCCTGTTTTGGTCCTGCTTTATATTTGTCGCTAGCCTCAGCGAGGATGCTGCTGGGCTGCGGTGGGCTGAGGCCCAGAACCCTCTCCCCTGTTTGGCAGACACCCTGTGTGTGTCAGCGCTGCCAAGAGAGATGGAGCTTTATCTGTGCCTGGGCTGCAGCAGGGCTGTGGGAGCGAGAGCCAGGCAAGATACGTAACTGTGAGGTTCGCATGTGCCTCTACATCCTGCTCCCTCTCTTGGTACAAACACTGTCCAGATTTCCAACGTCAGAGGGAGAGACACCAGCCAGATTGTTTTATGGCTTCAGGAACTCATAATGTTTTCCAGAGAATAGAGCTGCAGCCCATCTTCTGCAGCGGGGAGAGCTGCGGCAGCTTCCAGTTGTTACTGACAGCCCTCTGACCTCCTCAGCAGCCAAAAAAGCTGACAAATGCACGGCACCCTTAGAAAGGCTCTTGTGAGGCACCCTGATGTGCCCACATCCAGAGTGATGTGTACTGTCCTGGTCCTCCAGGACCTGAAGAGAGAGCAGCCTCCCCCCGGTACTGCCAGGGCTCCTCGGTAGACCGCTCCTTGCAGGGCAGGCACATTCGCTGGTGGTCCCGGTGCTGGCACAGCTGGGGGTGTGATGGGAGCCGACAGCCTGGGGGTGGAGTACGATCCTGCTCGGAGGGCAGGACCCAGCGGAGGCCCCTCTCTAGAGGTGATTTTAGGGACGACTTTTGGTGAGGGGCTAAACAGCAGCAGGCTGGATCAGAGACAGGCTGTTTCCTCAGGGGGCTGGGAGAACACGAAAGGAGATGTGGCTCTGCAGGGAGCCATAGTATGTCCCAGTCCCACGGTGAAGCTTAATCCCAGCGTCCGCTCTAGCAGAGCTGCCTGAGCCACGCTGGTGTGCTGGCAAGCTCGTTATAGCAGGTCTGCTTTTAATCAAGCGGGACATTGCTTTTGTACAGCTGAACACCTCGGGAGTTCAGGTCGAAGCCTTCACCCCTGCAGCCAGGCCCCCGCTGCTCCCCCCCGTGCGGTTGGTGGCAGGTGAAGGGAGCCGGGGCCTTTGGGAGCACATGCCAGGACGTTGCATCCCGCCCGCGCTGGGCACCGGCTGTGTCCCCGGCGTGGGAGGGCACGGCCCGAACTGTGCCGTGCCCTGCCACGTGTGTTTGCTTTCCTCAGGCCCAAAGACAAAGCCCAGGGCTCTTACCATGCCAGGCAGACAAGAGTTAATGCCCTGGCAGTTGTGCTGAGCTGGCTTTGTTGGCAATAACCCCTGGCTGGAAACAGACTGCAGGTAGCCCTAGCTCTGTGGCTGTCCTTCAGCAACAGCACCTCTGCCCTGTGCTGCTGCCCCCGTGCCCCCCTTGGCAAACACCCTGGGGCAGCATCCCCTCCAGCCCTGCACCCCTCTGGTGCCACGCAGCCCCCATGCCGCCCTCACTGCAGTGCTGGCGCCGAGGACAAGTGCTGCAAACCCACTGCTGGTGCTCACTGCCCGTGCCAGCCCAGGGCTGAGCCACGGCTGTGCAGGAAAAGAGCAAACCAGAGTGCGTGCGGGTCAAATCACCGTCCTCAGATATTTGCAAGGCACCGTAAGGTGGAGCCGGCACCCCTGCGGCACAGCTCTGGTGTGCCTGTGCCGGGGGAACAGCTCTGCTGGGGCAGGGGACATCAGAAATCGCTCCCGCTGCAGAGGTTGGGAAGGGGAGAAGCTTGTCCCGGCTCGGCAGAACGCCGTCCCCAGCGCCAGCTGATGGCGTGGCCGTGAATGTTTAATGAATGGGAGCAGAGTCATTTGTCCGGGCTGACCCCCCCAGGAAGTCTGCGCTCCACAAAACAAACTGGGCTTTTGTTTGACTTGTTTTAAGTCAAACACATGTCACCCCTGTAAATCACAGGTCCCCTTCCCCACCCTGCCCCGGGGGCAGCGGCAAAGGCGGGTGCTGGCCTTGAGGTGCTGGCACAAACCCGAGTCACGGGCTCCCGGGCTCTGGGCTAGATCCGGCCCCACCGTGGGGCTGGGGAGGGCTGTGTGCGCTGGGCTGGAGCCGTGGGGCTGCAGCATCCCCGTCCCCAGCCTGCTCACACACCCGCGACACGCAGGGAGGTTTGCAGAGCGCTCCCGGGGGGGGGCTTTTGCCCTGGCACCCCCACCCGCCTGCCTCACTCCCCCCCAATCCCAACCCGGCTGCCCTCCCACCATCTCCAGGGGCCGCAGGCTGGATCCCAGCCCAAGGGCGGCCGCAAGCCCTTTGCACGGCCGAGCCCCGCGGTTCGAGACGGCCGGCCGGGGGGCCGCGCCGCCGGGGCTCGGCCGAGGCGTGCGGGCGGCGTTCGGCCGCGGGCTGCCGGCGTTCGGCCGCGGGCTGCCGGCGTTCGGCCCCGCCGCCTGCCAGCGGGGGCCGGGGCGGGCTCGTGTGCCGGCGGCGCGCTCCCTCCCGCGCTCCCCGCGCCGCCTGGCAGCCCGCCACCGCGCCGGGGGTTCGCTCCTTTCTCACGACCTCTCAGGTTCCTGAGCTCATCTGGGAGCTATTCATTTCCTGCCAGAAAACAGCCTTGCCTGCTAAAAAAACCACCTTAGCCGCAGAGCGGCCCAGGGCTTGGTACGAGGGCTCTCCCGGCTTAAATCATAAAGCTCCGGCTGTCTGGCTGGAATCAAAGGCAGGGCGGGCGCGCGGGGGGGCGGGGAGCCCGTGCCATATGGTAGCACTTAAGAGCCAAGGAGGAAGCGAGGAGGGGTTTCTGCGCTGCTCACGAGGAGTGTGGGAAAAGTTAATTGACTTTAATGACAGGTTTCCCGGGACGGCAGCAGCGGGGATGGAAGGGAGCTGCAGGGATGAGAGGGGCAGCCGGGGATGTGAGCCCCGCGGTGGGTAGCAGGCATGGCAGGGTGCTGTCGGAGCCAGGCAAAGCCCCCTGCCTGCAGAGCCCCGTGCAGGTGCACTGCAGGCAGGGAGGGAGCACTGCTTCCGGCTCAGCACTCTCCGAGCTGCAAGCACACACACGGGATTGTGGCAAAACTGTTTACAAGCCCAAGAACAATAATCTGAGAGGGACAGACCTGGCTCCAGCCCTCCCCAGGGCAGGTAGGGCTCACCAAGGTCTCCAGGGAAGGTGACAGGAGCTGCATCCTGTCCAGCAGCGCTGAGTCCAGTCCCTTTTCCTACCTGTCCTGCACAGCCCCACACGAGGTGACAGCCAAACGAGACGCCACCTGCCAGCAGCTCAGCCCTGTCCCTCTCCTAGCACTCCCTTCCCTCACCTGCTCGTCCCACAGCACCAATCTGAAGGCACTTGCTGCACCTGAAGGGAAATCTCTGCACATAATGGTCTGTGGATCCCCAGCCTGCATTTGTCATGGGCTCAGTGAATTGGCATCAAGAGCACAGCTCCTGGAAATTGCTCTGATCCCCTCAAAGCTCACAAACTCAAGCAGATCTCTCATGTTAACAGGCTGTGGGACAGAGTAAACACAGAAAGCTTTGGAGAAACCGGTCCAAGCATGGCATATCCCCTTTATATGAGACTATTCAGACTCCATTAGCAAATAGGTTAATCTTGTCTTTCACTCCTGATCCTGCTATATGTTCTTCATTAGCCTACAGTGATGTCTTTTTCTAACGCATCTTCCAAATCAACTTTCAGCAGAAAAGGAGTGCTTTGCCAAGCTGGAACAGCTGCAGACCTTCCAGGTGGCACATGACTGGTCTGCATCAGCTCCAGGCAGGCCATCCAGCAGCAGGAGCTGGTCAGATGCCATTCCCACACAAGTCCTGCAAACACTTCTCTGAACACAAGGTGGGCTCAGTCCTGCCCTCGGTACCTCCAGCACAGAAAAGTGACACTGCAGCCAGTGGAAGGAAAGGCAGGCTCAGCCCATATAGCTTCACACCTGCCTAGGGACAGCAAATCCATTATTCCCTAGCCTGGAACAAAAAAACAACTTGGCTGCAAGATGCCACCATGAGGGTGGTGATGCGGATAGGCCAGCAAAGCATTGGGAAACAGAGGGGAAACTCCTCTGCATCACCCAGGGAGATCATCCCCCGCAGCCCCTTTTAAAGAGCTGCCCCCGGCCCCATCATCAGGATGCCCTGTAGAGAGAGATCCTGGACAAATCTCCTCCTCTCTCCCTCTCCAAAATCCATCCCAAGAAATATTTTTAGATCAGAAGCCTGTGTTTGTATACCAGGAAAAGCTGGAGGGATTAAAACCCCCAGCAGGTTTAATCTGTCTGGTCTCACACTCTCTACAGCTTTCATTTCCCCAGCACCTGGATACAAACACCTGGCTGATCCAGACAAAATCCAACAAGCTTTTGCAGCAAGATTTGGAAGGAATCCCCAGCAGATCCTGGCATGGTTTAAAGCTGTCCGCTCTGAGTTAGGACTTGTTAAGAAGGGCAATGCAAGCTGTAACCCGAGACTGCTGCTCACCTCTATCTGGGGCTTGCATCTTGCCTGGAAATGGGGCATGACTAAGTCAAAGGGGTCAGTTGCCACTCACTGGTATAGAGATAGCCCGCACAGCTCCACATCACTCCCCCAGACACATGTTTTCCATCTAACAGCAGAGGAAATGCCCAACTCTATCAAAAACACATGCAGAACATTAATCATGAAGCAGAGCCTGGCTGGTGCTCAGGGCCAGGAACAGCTCTGTGCTTTTAAGTCCAGGTGGAGGTGGTGCCCAGCGCCTGCTGCAGCCTGTCAGCCAGCAGACAGGAGACAGGAGCACTCGTGTCAGGGTTGTCCTGTGGAGAGCCGCTGTTTTTGTAACACGAGAAGCTGGCAGGCACCGCTCTCTAAATCAACCGACCGAAGTAATTCACTATTTACACCACAGCCCAGGAGCAGGACACTCCAAGTCCAGGGCAGGAGGCTCAGCCGGGCAGTCAGGCTCCACACCGAATCCATCTCACTTTACCTGGGCTACTGCACTCTGCCAGCCCGAGGAGCCAGGAACAAGGCAGAGGTGCCTCCCTCAGCACATTCACCAGCTCTGCAAACATAAGCTCTTTTTAACAAGTCTGATCAGTTGAGCTGCTCCCAAGGAAGCAGTGATTACATCTGCCCCAGGGCAGGAACATGGGACAGAGGGTGTGAGTGACAGCTCCAGCCTGGAGAGCAGGACAAGGCAGCCCTGCAGCAGTACGATCCCTATGCAGCCAGGAGCTGGGCTCTCTCGTATGCACACAAGCCAGCAATCCAACCTATCTCCAAAGGCCTTCCAAAATGGAAGAGACACTTTTATTTTAAGAGCATTCAAAAAAAAAACCCCAAAAAACAAACCAATCTTTGGTGTCACATAGGGAAGGGGAAGGGAGGGAGAAAAAAGATCTCGTGTAAAACACGAAACACTGTCAAGGGAGTGCTATGGTACAAAGGCACAATCCAATATGAACATATAACCTATGTACAGCCGTGCCAGCAGCACGGGGTGTGGTGCTCAGTCCAGTCCGGTGCCCGTCACCCTCACCAGGGTCTCCAGACCGAGTCAGCTGTGCCAGGTGGCGGGCCAGACGGCGAGGCGGCGGTGGCAGCCGTGGGTGGGCCACCATACAGGGGCAGCACAGCACCGCTGGGAGCAAAGGCAGTGCTGGGGATGAGGAAGGCAAATTGCCCGTCAGAGGCTGGCAGCAGCTGGAAGCCACCGTACACCTTGGCTGTGTCGGCGCCTGGTTTGCAGGGCATACCCGGGAGTGGCCCCGCACCACTGCCCGGCGGCACCAGGGGTGGCCCAAAGGCTGCAGCTGGTGGCAGCGGGGGCGGCGGAGGGGGCGCAGGGTAGTTCATGGCGTTGATCTGGGTCATGCAGCTGGCCAGGTGGCCCAGGAGCCGGGTGCGCACCTCTGTGTTGACACCCTCACAGGTGGAGAGGAACCGCGTCACCTCGTTCATGCACTCGCTGAAGCCGGCACGGTACTTGCCCAGCACCGTGGGGTCTGTGCTCAGCGCGGCTGCGGGAGGAGAGAGGCGCACAGTGGTCAGTAGGCTCCGCAGGGAACAGGGGTGTGCAGCCCACCAGCATTGCATCCTGCAGCCCCCCCGACAGCACATCTTGTGCTCCCGGCTGCTGAGGATCCTAATGGAGAGCACAGCCCCTCCGCCACCAAGTCCCCCAGCATCAGGGACCCAGGTGGGGTACATACAACCCTCAAGTGTCCTCCTTTGCCCCTAAGTAAAGTGGATTCAGGTAAGGAGCACAGTCCCCCCCAGTGGCTCCTGTGCCTCCCACCTCTCCCAAACAGACCCAGGTGTGGAACACAGCTCCACTGGTTAGGGGACCCAAGCCAGGACTGCAGCTCTCCCAGTGCCCTCCAGTACTGGGGATGCAGACAGAGCACAGTGCCCCCCAGAGCCTCCCTTGTACTGTGGATACAGGTACAGAGCAAGGTACCTCTAGCCACCCCCCCACCAGTATCTGGCATGCAGGCAGGGAGTGCTGTGCTCTCCACAGCCCCTCAGTACCCAGGATACAAATGGGGAGGGCACTGGTCCCCCGTACCTGGGATACCGGTACAGAGCACGGTGCCCCCATCACCCCCCAGTACCGGACATGCAGGTTTGGAGCCGGGTGCCCCCGTTGCCCTCGCTACCGAGGATGCAGGCAGGGAGCGCAATGCCCTCAGCGCCCGGCCACCCCCCGCCCCCTCCGCCGGTTCTCTCCGGGACTCACCGGTCATCTGGGCACGCTGGAGGCTCCGCAGGTGCTTGACGGTCATCTCCAGGATGTCGGCCTTCTCCAGCTTGGAGTGCCGCGAGCTCTGCGGGCACAAACGGGGCTCAGAGCCGGCCGGCGCCGGCACCCCCGCGTCCCCCGCCCCGCTCCCCCCCGCTTACATCCTTCTTCAGCGCGTCCAGTATGAGCGTCTTCAGCTGCCCCAGGCTCTCGTTGATGCGCGCCCGCCGCCGCTTCTCCATGATCGGCTTGGAGGACTGCAAGAGAGGCGGCGGTCAGCGCCCGGCGCTGCCCCGCACCGCACTGCCCGTCCCGGCGCCACCCGTCGCGGCCGCCCTTACCTTCCGGTGCTCCGCCGCCGTCTTGGGCTTGTCGGGTGTCGCGTTGACGCTGGCGGGGGTGGCGGCCACCGGCGAGGCGCTGCTCTTCTCCATCAGGTCGGCCGGCATCCTGCGCCCGCGCCGGCAGCGCCCGCCGCCGCGGAAGAGGCGCCGGGGCAGCGGCGGGCGGGGGGGCCCGGGGGCGGCGGGGCCCGGGGGCGGCGGGGCGGGCGGGCGCGCGGCGGCGGGGCCGGCAGGGCGCGGGTGCCGCGCGCCCTTGGCCGCCCCTACTTATAGCGCGCGCCGCACGCGCGCGGCTCGTGTGAAACGTCCCCCGCCGCCGTTCCCACACTCGCGCCCAGCCAATGGGCGCCGCCCGCACGCGGCCCCGCTCGTGGACGGCGCCCGCCCATTGGCTGAGCGCCGCGCGGCGGCCGCCGGCCAATGGCGCGGGGCAGGCGGGCGGCCGGTCGCGGTTAACCCCTTGGGCGCCGCCCGCGGCGGGGGCGGAGGGAGGAGCTGGGCGGGGGCGGCCCTCGGGGAGCGCCGCGCTAATTACCGGGTTAATTGGCGCCCGTGGCAGGCGGGGCCCTGCCCGCTCCCCGCGGGGGCCGCCGGCTGCCGGCCCCGGGGCGGGCTGCGCTGTGGGGGGCCGCGGCGGCCTGGGCCCAGCTGTGGTGGCCGGGGCCCAGCGCCCGTGTGCGGGGCGGCCCCGCTGTCCCGGCGGCTGCCCACCCCCCCGCGCGGGTGTCCCCGAGGCCGGGCGGCCGGGCAGGGCGGCGGGGAGCCGCTGCGGGTGAGGCCGCAGATCCGGTGGTGCCGGGGGCGGGTGCGGAACCGGAGGGAGGTGGCTGTCCCTCGGCCGTGGCCCCCCCGGGCTTCTGCCGCCGCCAGCTGGTTTGGACAGTTTGTGGGGTTAGTTTAAAAAAATAAAAAAGTATTTTGCCTGCGGACTTGAAACTATCCTTTTTTTTTTTTCTTCTTTTTTTTTTTCTTCCCTCCGCTTGACTGACTTTCTCACACTCCTATTCCCATAGTCTGCCAGCTAAGCCTGAGTCATCCTGCCAAGAACTAGACCTGGCCTATTCAAAAATGTGCTCACTTGCTCTTTCTCTCTTTCTTTTCTTTTTTTTTTTGAGTATACACAGTAATGTTTTTCCACCTCCTCCAGTACCTGATCTGCACCTGTACAGGGCCAATCCCACATGTATCACCTGATCTCGCCTTTTCAGAGACCGTGAGAAAAATAAAGTTCAAGAAAGAAGAGACATGTTTGCAGATCTCACCGGTGCAAAGCCCTCGTCTCTGCAGAGGCTTGCCTGCTGAGCCTTCAGCGTTTAAAAAAAGGAAAATAAATAAAAGGAAGAGTGTCACGTTTAAAACTGCAGAAAAGTACAAATCCCTGCTTGCTTTCAGCTCCTCGATGGAGCCACAAGCCTTTTGATTTAAAAACAAAGAAGAGCCTTCAGTGTGTAAGATTTAACTTCAGGTGAGCAATATTTGACGCAAGCTCCAATTAGTGAGACATTAGGACAAACTCGAGTGAGGAAAAGATGGAGGCTGCACTGCGGAAGTCGCTGCCAAAAAGCCTTTTCTCAGTCACCTTTATGGGGAAATCAGAGACAACTGATTAGCAGGAAAACTGCAATACCTTTCTGGAGACCCCAAAAAGTTATCCAGTGGACCAATATTTTTTCTCGTGCTGATATATGCATATATTTGGGGGGAAAAAAAAGGAAAGTGATCACAATTACTGAGCTGGTGCTCTCCCTTCTGTGGGGAAATGCGGAGCTGGGCAGGCCCGTCCCCCCCAGGCTGTAGCTTTGTCCTGGTGTATGGACCTGAGGAGCGGCTGACCAGCTCTGATTGCTGGCCGGAGGTCGGTGTCTCTGGGGGACGAGTACGGGGCCAGCAGCCAGGACAGGCTGTCACCCAGTCCTTGCCCACACTGGGGACCTGGAACGTGCCCACGATTGCTGGCAGCAGCTCCCCTTGCCCACACCAGCTCCGTGCCCAGCCCTGCTGTGGAGCACCATGGAGGGGGGTTTGCTTTTGGGCCATGCGAGGTCTCCAAAAGCAACTGCAGGGGCTTCTTGGATCCGCGGCCGAATGCTGCACGGGGCCGCGGGGAGGTAGTGACACTGGTGTCCCCGCTCCACATCTCCTCTGCCACCAGCGTGCTGCTGTGACATGCCCTCCCCGTGCGAGGGTTGGGATCCCCGGACAGAAGCGTCTACATGTGTGAATTCCTTGGGGATCAGGAGAGGAAGGGGAGGATTTGCATGGAAGGATGTCTCTGGGAATGAAGTGGCCAAGGCCAAGTTTAGGCTGGAAGGAAGTGATGAAGGGATTTGTAACTGTTGGAGGGACCTGGAACAGATCCTCTGGTTCTCTCCAGCACTGCTTTTGCTTATGAAAGAGGTGTCAAGGGGGAGATAAAGCCTCGAGATAAGGGGCTGCCCTGGGGACTGGGATGTCCCTTGTCCCACAGTCCTCTGGCAAGGTTTTTTTCTTTGCTCAGGCAGTTATCTTGGGTTACAAATTGGGAATTGCCCAAAACAGATTTGGGAAGAACCTTTAGACAGCACGTTAGGGCCTTACTGACTGGCAGAACATCTTGGAGGAAAAATGTGTTGGCAAGAAAATTTAAGCTAGTCCTGGGCATGGGCCCAGGGGCGGGAAGGTGGAATAAAATAGGTTGTTGCCGCTGGGGCGGCATGCAGGAGGTGAAGAGGTGGCAGGGCTGGCTGTGCCTGCTCTCTCGTCATTTTGGAAGCAGCCAGAGCAAAATGTGCTTCTAGAGATCCAAGAGTCTTAATATCCAAAACTTGCAGGATCCTGGGAAATACAGAAAATAGAAACCAAGTTGTTTGTAAGAGCTGGGGAAGGAGCTGGAGCCCAGCAATGGCACACCAAGCCTTTCCCGTTTGGGTCACGGACTGCAAACCTAGCCTGGCTGCAGCTCAAAGTCATCACCACCCTGAAGGCTGGAAAACAAGTGCTGTGTGTCAGGGACATGTCCCTGGTGCAGATGTCCCCTCTGGGCAGTCCCACACATGTGCCTTCACTCGTGGTCCCCGTCTCAGAAGCTGTTGTGCAATCCATACTCAACTAGCTCTCCCGGGAGACGCAATCTCAGAATCTTTGGGTGCTGGTTTCAGGGTTTATTTCCCCTCCAGAAACGTTTGCCAGATCTTTGGGACAAGGTCGCTTTCAAACTGACTTCCTCACAAAGCTCCCTAGATGAAGAAAAGCTTTCATGGACATTGCTCCCCTACGCACCAGGTCCTTGTGGTAAAGGGGGCAGCTTTTGTGCAGCAGCGTCACTGCTCGGTCCTGCCGATGGCAGGAGCAGCTCACTGGGCAGGATGGCAGCCCTGTTTTGCAGCAGATCTTGCCCTCTCCTTTCCACTTGAAACCCATTTCCCACCTGCCTGGCCAAGACCCAGCATCCCAGCGCTGGCAGATGAGCTGCTCCTCCAGCAAGCACGTGCCTTGCAGGAGCCGGGCTGTTTCAGCTCTTCCCTGGCTGCCACCGCAGAGGAGAGGCTGAAGCGTTTATTGGTTTTACTCCTCTCTGTGTGTCACGCTGGGCGAGGGGGAGATCTGGCTGTTCTACCGTGACACTCCCTGTTTTTTTTGGGGGGGAGGGTAGCTCTGGGCTCCAGGAACTGATACCCACCCTTGTATTGCCCATATGACCAGGCAGGCATCCCCAGGAGTGGTGCAGGAAGCTGTGGGATGAAGCAGCCAAGGCTTTGCTGGAGTAGCAAAGCACCACTCTGAGAAACTCCAGCATCGCTAAGAACAGGCATTAAAAACCATTTTCATCTCCTCCTTCCATCCCAGGCTGGAGCACAGCTCTGTGCTGAAGAGGGCTCCGGGACAAGAGCCAGAGTACCTGCTAAGCTGATTCTTCTTGGCAGACTCCTATCCTGCTGAACCAAGGAAACGCTGCAGGGAAGCTGGCAAGGAGGGCATTTTGGCAACTGTGAAATGCCACCCATGTGGGTGGGAATTCCCTTCCTGCCCTGATACCCGCAGCATTAGTTGTTTCTGAGATTTCTGGTTGGGCTGGAGCAGCCCCATGTGCTAATGAGCACAAGATGGTGCAGCCCCAGCTTTCCCCTTTGCACCCCTGCACAGGGCTGGTACCAGCCTGGTCCTTCCCTGGCAGCGAGGGCTGGGTGCTGGCAGGTGCTGAGCTGGTAACGAGCACTGGCATCATCGCCAAATTGTTCACAGGGCTTGGACCTGTATGTGCCCTTGCCGCTGCCAGCTGGAGGCCGGGAGCTGCCTTATACCCTTCTCTTAGAGAAGATCTTTCCGTGTGACATGACCAGAGTTCACTGGACCACAAATTTGCAGTCTGCGGGCTGTGGCAGGGCGTCCCACTCCAGCACAACAGGCAGGATCTTTTGCAAGATCCAGCAGGTCCAGGCAGAGGGGCATCCAGCTGAGCCTGCATCCCTCTGAGAACCAGAAATAAGTGCGCATTCACCGCTGAGCTCCGGAGATGGGAAGGAGTGTCTCTCGGCTGTCATCCTCTCCATGTGTGGTGGGAGGTGTTGGCAGTGAGAGCTGCGTTACTTATTTATTAAGATCCCACTTGTGTCACTGCCTCAGGCTGCTGTCTCTGTGCCGGAGCTGTGCTGCCTGCATGCTTGCAGGGCACAGGGAGACCCTGCAAGCTGTGGAGGCTGGGTACATTTATGAAAATACTGTGACTTTGGCAATGGTGGGGCTGGAGACGGCATGCAGGGCTTGCTAGTGCTGAAAATGTCCCTGTCCCAAACACTGAGCAGAAGGCACCCTCTTGAGAGCCTCCAGGCAAAGGTGGATGTGCATCAGCTCCACATCCACGAGTCCAGCCCCAGCCGCTTTGCTGCAGCACTCGTGTGCTGAGCCGTGTGTGATCCCTGGCAAGCCCTGGCTGCAGGAAGCCCCGCAGGCTTTTCCAGAACACGGCTTTTAAGTCAGATCAGACCAGCGCTGCGGTTTGCAGCCCAGCTGTGCACAGCTGGATTGGCGCAGCCGGGGGTGGGGAGACGCAGGCGGGAGTGTGGCGAGGTGGGAGCCTCGCCAGCCGTCCTCGGCGCAGGGAAACCGCGCCTGGCTGCGTCAGCGTGCCCTCGAAGTCCCGGCACACCAGCCCTGTCTGTGTCCCCTCTGCCCTCTTTCCCCAGCCCCGCTGGCACCCGCAGCCGAGGGCAGGTGGGACCACAGCAGGCGGCTCCCCGGGGACCCAACCTTCACCGGCTGCGGGCTCATCAATCCCCCAGGGCCAGCCCTTGACCGCAGCATCTGTGCTCCTCTGCAGAGTGATCTGTCACATTTTCCAACACAATTCGTTTTCCTTGGCATTAATCAGTTCAAGAAAGGAGCCCGGGCTGATCGCTGCTCTGGAGCTTTCTGTTAAATTCACCAGCTGATTGTCATCTCGTACTCCTGGTGCCATGAATCGGCAGCAGGGAGAGCGTTGTGTAAGCTGCATGCTATCCTTAAAACCCTGGCAACCACAGAGGTGCAGCAAGAAAGTCTTTGGGATGTTTGGGAGGTGCTGCACCAGGCAGCTCTGCCTCCCATGGGGCAGCTCGGCTGAGGACAGTGTGGGGGCTGTGTCCCCATGCAGGGCAGGGACAGAGGTCGTGGCCTTCCTGATCTGACCTGGTCCCAGAGCCCTCGGGACACCAAGCTTTTCCCCTTGGCAGTTGGGATCGGTCACAGCTTGCCAGCCCTCCCAAGCCATGCTGCTGTCCCGATTCCGTTATTCCCTTACCCATTTATTCAATAAAACGCAGGATACTTCAGGGCGCAGTGCTGTGCTGCTGCAGAATAGAACCTTCGCCCAGCCAGCATCTTTCTTGAAGTAGTAACTAGATGGACTCTGATGAATCCAGGGTACAATGAACCATTTGCACTTGGCTCCTGATCTCCCCGGTGTCTTCAGTTTTGTTTTAGCTTGGCAGCATTATGGAGAGAGCTAGCCTATCTCACTAATACTTTAATGTATATATAATTTTAATGCTGCATTCCTAAAATCAATATTCATTATTCAAGGCGATAGCAGAGCTAAAATTAGTCCTCTAGCTATATCAAGAATATCAGGATGATCGCACGTTGTTAGGATCAGCGACCTCATGCACGTGGGCAGGGCAGTGGGGCAGGGTGCTGAGCCGCGTGGCAGCGCGCGCTGGCATCGTCCCTGCCACCTCTCCGGGGAGCCAGACCCTGCCTGCCTCCCGCCCGCACCCGCCCTGCTCAGCCACCGGAATTACGCCAGAGTTCTGCCGCGGCGGCAGGTGAGGCGATCCGGGGCGATGTGCCAGGGGGGACACAGGGATGGTGGGTTTTTTGCTTATTTTTCTGCCCAGGGTGGTCAGACCTGACATGGGAAGCGGTGATTTGAAATCCTCAAATAACACATTTTGACAGCAGAGCAGTGTGTGTGCTAGGGTGGAGTGTTTTTCTCTCTTATTTTTCTTCTTTCTCTTGCTGATTTGCAGTCAAGTCCCCTCCGTAAGACCCTTGGCCATTGACGTGAGTCAGGTTTTTTGGAAAACTGTGCATTCTCCATTTGCTTTGGTTATGTGCTGCCACTTGTGTGCCATTCCAGAGCTGTGTGCATGCTCTAGTCCTGGCAATCGCGTTGGGGAACCATTTTTCTCATATGAGCTAAAAAGAGAAAAGGTGGAGATCCTTTACATGCTAGTCAAGAATTGGTGTGTTAATAGTTGCTGTAATAGAAAATATTATCCCTCAGAGGATGTTGTTATTTTATAAACAAGGGGATAATTCACAGCTCAATTACTTAAATCATTAGTTAATTGCTAAGCGCAATGAATAAATACATTTGCAAGTACAACATTTAATTTGCACAGATTCCAGTAGTCTAGGCATTAAGAGGCAGATCACTATTTGATAAGTAATCTGGAATGTCTTATGAAATGACATTTATTTTCACACGCAGTCCAAATGATGAAATGTCCTGAAACGAGATTTCAAGGGCCTTGTCCTTCCTCCCCTGCAACGAAGGGCACTGTTTTCATCAGCCGCCTTAGAAATGCGTTCAGGCTGCCCGCGAGCACCGGGGAAGGCAGGAATTTCTCCAGGAAATTCTACAACAAATAAACCCAGCAAAGGGGGAATTCGCAGCCCACTGCTGTCCGTCCGGGCCCGATGGCCCCCACCAGCGCTGCAGGACTTTGTGCCTGTCGCAGGCAGGTCCCGTTCTGCGGGGCATGAGGAGCCCTGCCTGCTGCCTGCATGCTGCCTGCACGCTGCCTGCCTGCTGCCTGCCTGCTGCCTGCCTGCTGCCTGCACGCTGCCTGCACGCTGCCTGCCTGCTGCCTGCCTGCTACCTGCACGCTGCCTGCCTGCTGCCTGCACGCTGCCTACCCGCTGCCTGCACGCTGCCTGCCTGCTGACTGCCTGCTGCCTGCCTGCTGCCTGCATGCTGCCTGCACGCTGCCTACCTGCTGCCTGCACGCTGCCTGCCTGCTGGCTGCCTGCTGGCTGCCTGCTGCCTGCACGCTGCCTACCTGCTGCCTGCCTGCTGCCTGCACGCTGCCTGCCTGCTGCCTGCCTGCTGCCTGCCTGCTGCCTGCACGCTGCCTGCACGCTGCCTACCCGCTGCCTGCCTGCTGCCTGCACGCTGCCTGCCTGCTGCCTGCACGCTGCCTGCACGCTGCCTACCCGCTGCCTGCCTGCTGGCTGCCTGCTGCCTGCACGCTGCCTGCACGCTGCCTGCCTGCTGCCTGCCTGCTGCCTGCACGCTGCCTGCACGCTGCCTGCCTGCTGCCTGCACGCTGCCTGCCTGCTGGCTGCCTGCTGGCTGCCTGCTGCCTGCACGCTGCCTGCCTGCTGCCTGCACGCTGCCTGCCTGCTGCCTGCCTGCTGGCTGCCTGCTGCCTGCACGCTGCCTGCATGCTGCCTGCCTGCTGCCTGCCTGCTGCCTGCACGCTGCCTGCCTGCTGCCTGCACGCTGCCTGCACGCTGCCTGCACGCTGCCTACCCGCTGCCTACCCGCTGCCTGCCTGCTGCCTGCCTGCTGCCTGCACGCTGCCTGCCTGCTGCCGGCCTGCTGCCTGCACGCTGCCTGCACGCTGCCTGCCTGCTGCCTGCACGCTGCCTGCCTGCTGGCTGCCTGCTGGCTGCCTGCTGCCTGCACGCTGCCTGCCTGCTGCCTGCACGCTGCCTGCACGCTGCCTGCCTGCTGGCTGCCTGCTGCCTGCCTGCTGCCTGCACGCTGCCTGCCTGCTGCCTGCACGCTGCCGGAGCCGGGGCCCGCTGCTGCTGCCCCAAATAAGAGGCGCTGCAAACAGCAGGCACCTGCGCTTCGGTTGTTCGTATTGAATAATCTCGGGCTACTGGTGCCCTTTTGCAGGCTCATATCTTTATTGGAGGCTGTTAAAGCTGAACCTCCCAACAGCAATAACATGACTACAAAGCATTTCTAAGAAAAAAGTACGTGGGAATAAGGGAGATACTGAGATCCCAGCCAATTTCAGTACAATACAAGCCTGAAGTGTCCTTATAAAGTTAACAAGTCAAATTTAAATGCATACAAGGCTCAGGACCAGACAGGAAACAAGATCAGCCAAACCTTGAAAGGCACATCATTGTCTGTCAGATTCATGCCATAAAAAAGGTGTATTCACATGGCTGATACACTGATAAACCTGGTGGAGAAATGCCAGCAGCCCGAGTGGGCAGGGATGCTCACGGCAGGGATGTTACAGCGGCCCGGTCCCTTGTTACAGAACGCTCTGTCCTGCACTCTCTGCTGTTGCCCTGCAATAAAATGGGGTTCTTCTGGTGTAAATCTGGGGAGAGTCTGGCAGGTGATTTCCTCCAAGGCAATCAGCAGCCCTTACCGCTGGCTTTATGACAGGCAAGCCAGCCTTTGCAATCCTGCTGCTGGAGGGAGGCAAGAAAATTACCTTCATGCCTTGTGCAGCACCGTCTCCATCACACTTCTGAGCAGCACAAGCTGCAGCCAGGAGTGCAGCACACGGTGGGGAATTCCCTGCCCCCTGTGGCATAAGCACCCTGGGTGCCACAGACAAGACAGGGCAAGGAAAGAGCTGGACGAGGCTGCTGGTGCTGCACAACCCAGGAGCTGGTCCCTGCTTTCTCCTGGGAGCCTAAAGCACCTGTGGATTTGGAGCGTGTGTGCTGAAGGCACCTGGAGAACAGCTTGTTTCAGCAATGGGAGCTGGAAGGGACGTCATGGAGTGTTGCAATGTGGAAACTGTGCCGAAAGGTCCCAAGCCTGCCCCTAACTCCCTTAAGTACCAGGTTAATAGCCAAATGTGCTCACGAAATGCCAACGACCGACCGGGAGTTCACTGATCTTGCCTGGGTGGTGTCAGCATGGCCAGCTCATTGTGCCTGATCCTTCCATCTCCAGTGTGTTATTTGTGGACAGCAGGCTATATGCTGCCTTCATCATATGCTGTTGTGTGTTTATACATTTTACCCATCTGTTCGAAAGCAAGAAGCGATGCCACATGACTCAAGCAACCAGCCACACTCTCTAAATAGCAAAACATCCAAGCAAGTGCGATTGCAAACCATCCAAAGGATGCAATAGATTGGCATAAAAGTGTCAAGAAAATGCCCTGCCACAAAGACATTGGAAAAATCAAGGTCATGGCTTGTTTTTGAGCGGGACACAAAACCACCCCGAAGTGGTGCCTCAGAAGGGGCCAGCAGATCTGAGATGCGTGTCACAGAACCTGGTGTGCAGGAATTCATGAACCATAAAGACTTGTCAAAAATAATTTTAAAATGAAATGCAGCGTCCTAGCAAAACACGTCTGAGGCATAAAACAAAACCGAAGTACAAAATGTGGCATTTAAAGACTGGATTCTGTCTCAAGTGAATAGAAGCCACATGCATCCGAGATCAGGTTTTGGCCTGATTTGAAACCGCGCTCACAGAGGCTGCAGCGAGAGCAGGCAGAGGAAGGCTGAATCTCCTTTTACAATCCTCTAGACCAGAGCAGCCTTTCTGCGCTTCCCTGAGAACAAAAAGGCTTCTGACACCAGCCCTTGCGTGTGTTGGCTGCTGGACGGAGGGTCCCATGTGCAGGCAGCAGCAGGGCCATTTGCACCTGCCTGCAAGCCAAGTCCAGCCCTGCACCTCCCTGCCTGCGCTGGCTGGGGCGGGTTTGGGGCTGGTGAGCTCCCAGCGACACCACTGCGCGCTGAGCGTCCTGCAAAAGTGCCACTGCCGAGGCTTAACCTTTATTAATTGGGAAGAGGAAGAAGTAATGCTGGCAAAATATCGTCAAATACTTCAAATTAATGATTAATTCTAGATGGAGTGGTAACTGTTTGATGTGGTCTTTGCTGGTTTAAACAGGAGGAGGGTGATTCACTCTAAAGGAATTTATAAAAACACAAGTATTTGCTCATGGACAATAAATACTGGGGTAGATAAAAAGGGGGATGAAGTGTTCGGCGTTGTGATAGCAACTCCACTCGAGAAAACTTTTGACCTTCTCACATCTTAAATCAACACGCCCCCCCTTGCTCTCCTCTGGGCCTGCCCTTGAGGCTGAGGGGATGGATACGTGGGAGCACATTGGGCTCGGGCTGCGCTGCCCGCAGGTCCCCCCAGTTCCCTCCTGTCCCCACGGAGAAGCTTGGGCACCTGCCAGCGCCCGGCCAGGGGCACGGGGCAGCACCTGACAGCAGTTTACACAATCTGTGTACACAGCGTCGTCTGTCAATTTGCCTGTTGTAAACGTAAAGTGTATAAACCTGGCACTGAAGCTGCTGCGGTTTACAGAGCTGCCCCATGTGGGAAGCTGAGATTTACGCTGCCCGCTGGCGAGTGAGGCGTCCCGTCCCCTCCTGTCCCTTCCCGTGCCATCCCCTCCTGGCATGGGCAGGCAGGATGCTCGGCAGGGATGGCTGCAGGCAGCAGAGAGCCCATTAATAACCCAGACAAGCTGCAGCGGAGGCGCCGGCAGCCCCACACGTGCCCCACGGCACCTGACAGCCGTTGGATGTGTACCTGAAGGAGGGAGCTTGCTATCTACCTTTCCCGTGGGAATACGATGCAGCCAGGATAACCCCTGGACCTCACTGGGGTTCTGCCAGTGCCATTAAATTGTTGACATCCACTGATTACCCTGACTCGATGCTGGTTTTATTGAGACAAGATTAGCCACTCGCACTTTGAAGGGCAGCCGGGGCGCACACCGTCACCAGCTGTCCCCTGCTGGGAAGGGCTCCAGAGCTTCTTTTCACTCCGAGCTTTTTGTCTTTGAAAAAAATCTAACTATTTCTCCTCTAAAAATAACAGCGTGGGGGTGAGCATGGGGGGCAGATGGAGCAAAGCCCCTGAGCTAATGTCCAGGCTTGCTGTGGCTGCCACGGGGTGGCCGGTGGCATGGGGTGGCCCTGGTCACCTCACCTGGCCGTGAGGGGTGACGGAGCGGAGCTGTGGTACCCAGGGAGGGGCTGAGCCCCTGCCTGTGGCTGTTCCCGCGGCATCGCCTCGCAGGCTGTCAGCGAGCCTTTCATCGCGGACCCTCCTGACATCATCCTTTCCAAAACACCTGAGCTCCTCGTGGTCCCTGTGCTCGTAACACTTGGAAGTGACATCGTCTTCTGGTTTCAATTAACCCAGGGGCAGTTTGGGGACTATCTGATTGCACGGGAGTGGAGGGGAGAGGAGACAAGATCTTTCTGAGCACTGGAAATGGAGTGTGTGGGTGAGGAACTTCTGAGAAAAGCAGATGGTTTCTCTCTTTCCTTCCTCCTTCTTTTCCTTGTCTTTTTTTTTTTTTTCTCCTGAATTCTGAGGAACAGACAACCCAACAGCACATTTTTCACCATCAAAGCTTTGCTGAAGGGAATTCTCCATTGCTATTTCATTTCTTCCTGATGTTCGCAGATCGTAAAGCAAACGGCCTCTGGAGGACAGGGAGAGCAGATCTGTCCCAGGGTCACAGCAGGGGACCGGCCTGGAACCTTTGGCACACATCAGCCTCTCCCCGGCTGCTGGCAGCCCAGGGATGCGCACACATCGGCCTTCGGACACTGCGTACCAAACCTGGCACCACAGCCGGCCACTGCTGACATGGGGGAGCTGGGACATGCAGAGGTTTGCAGAGGTCCGTGATCTCCACCCTGGACATCTGCCCGAGGTTCACAGCCGTGAGGTTCACTGCCTGCAGCTGGGGAAAGAAGACACCAAAGTCTCTGTGCTGGCCCCACTAACTGGGTTTGCTGGTGCTGTCCTGGAAGGAGACGTGCTTGCAGGTCAGCAAAGGCAGGTCTTACCTGGAACCTTCCTTCCGCAGCTGCCAGGGGTCCCAAATCCCGTGTCTCTGGGACATACAAGGAGGGAGGAAGCCATAATCCCATGAAATCCCAGCCCACAGTGTGCCAGTCCCTTTAATTACTTTCACTCATGTGCAACACGTTCAATGCCTTTTGGAAGAAAGGTAGTTAAAGGCAGAGGTGTACATGGAAAATAAAATTGAAGGGCAGACAGGGCTAGAGAGTTCTGTCATGCTCATCTGAGATGTGCTTTTTTAAGACATCGCTTTTAGACCTGGCAACGCTACTTGATTGCTGCCCCCTGTGATGCACGGCAGAGCTGGCTGCACCGAGGGAAGATGATCCTTGAAAAGGGGGAGAGAGAATTCACGCAGGACCTGCATCCCAGGGAGGGACAGGAGTGAGCAATGGTGTCTGGTTGTGCTTGGAGGGTGAGGACACTGATGGCTCTGGTGTTCTTTCGCCAGTGGCTTGGACACAAAAAGGGAGTGTTTGTATGGGGCTGGGAGCCGCTGCCAGGTCCCCCGGGCTGTCTGTGAGGGCGGGCAGCCGGACAACATGCTCGCTACACACACGCGGCCGAGTCAGGGGAAGAAAACTGCAGAAGGGAACAACAAAACTGCCAGGAAGACAAATGGGGCTGAAATGATCACTGGGACCGGGAGGGTCTGGAGCAACTCCCGGCAGGAGAGGCAGCAGCCAGAAAATAACCTCATTGCTTTCTGGAGCCTGAGGCACACGTGAGAGGGACGAGCCGGCATGGGATGGGTGTCCCTTGTGCCATGTCTCCATCACTGCTGACACGAGCTTGCCCCTCACCGTGAGCCTGCGGAGGAGGTGCCGGAGGCAGAGGCAAGGAGCAACCAGCCCCACGGGGTTTATCAGTGGGTATGTGTCACACTTGTCACCTCTGACATCAGCTCTATGCCTTGAAGAAGTCCCTTTCCTAAAGAAAAGCCCCTTACAGGCTCCATATCCTGGATAGTGAGCAGCAGTTCCCTGGGCTGGGATGTGGTTTGCACTGAAGGACAGTGCATGGCGATGCCACCCCATGCCACGACGCTGCCAGCAGTGCAGAGCCGCAGCACTGAGCTGGGTCTGTCCCCACATCCCTGGGGTCTGGGGACCTGCTGACCCAGATATGGCAGGTTTTGGGTGAAAGTGGGTTGTCTGTGAAGGCGCTCCAGCCCCACTCCCTGTGTGCCATGAGGATGCCCGGTGAGGCCGAGGTCACCGCTCACCTCCTCCCCAGCTGCACCCTGGGGACCCATCCAGCCCCCGCACCAGAGTGGGAGCAGGGTGGTGGGGTAAGGACAGCTGTGGGGCTCCCTGGCAGCCCAGGCATCCCTGACAGAGCCCGGAGCCAGCCCAGCCAAAGAGCTGATGGTTTTCACACCCCGTCAGCCCTGTGAACGGCCCCGCTCCCCCGGCGCGCAGCGCCTGCAAGGGTCAATTACAGCGATTACTTCAAGGAGTCAAACTGGCTGCCGGCAGCGCTGGAGAAAATCTTTGTGTCAGGTTTGGCTTTGTCACGGAAAGGAAAGAAGTGCCTGGGCGTGCGGCGGAGGATGAAAGAGCCTCTACTGTACAGGAGGCAAAAGTCAGGGGGTGCTTGGGGGGAGGAGGGCTGCCCGAGGCCAGCTGCCCTGTTCTGCTAGCACGACTCTGAGCAGTAGTCAGGGCTTGTGCAGCACTCAGCCCTCTCGGTGGCTCAAGAAGGGACGAAAAGCAGCCCAGCAGTGGTAGGGAAAGGTTAACGAGGCTGCTAGTGGTAGAGAGAGCCTTCAAATGTGGACGTGGTGCTGTAAAATGAGAAACAGAAAAGAGCAAAACCCTGGCAAGTTAAAGGCACAATAAAGGTGTTTTAAAAGTTTGGGGAAGAACTTGCTAAAGGTATTAAAAGCTGAAAATAAGCACATCTGCTAATGTGCCAGGGGCAGGAAACCAACCAGTGAGCTGCTGCAGGTCGTGGGTGATGGAGGCATGAATACAGCACCTGGGGAAGGCAAAGCCTCAGCAGAAAAGCTGAGGGTTAGTCTGAAGATCTGGGGGGATGCTCAGGCAATGTCCCCACGGCAGCCTTCCTGCGGGGCTTTGCTGGGGGTCCCATCCCATGGCAGGCGCCTGCCAGAGACATCTTCCAGCAAAGGTGGGAGCTGCAGGGTGACACGTGTCCAGGGCGAGGGGATGCCAACCCAGCTGGGACCAGTATCCAGCTGCTGCTGGGGCAGAGGGTGGGAAGGCGACATGAGCCATAGGCAGAGGGACTAAGGGGATGTCACAGGCAGTTTGGGAGAAATCATCTATAACACTCTGGGTCAATACAGCGCTTGGGGAAGACTCAACACCGCCTTGCAGGAGAGAGCCGTGCCTCGTGAATTGGCTGTGCCACTGAGTGTGGGGAGCAGAGCGATGCGCTGGTTATGGGGCAGTGGCACTTCCAAAATGGTTTTCCCTCAGCACCGCTCCAAAAGCCCCTGAATGCCTAATGGACTGGAGGGACATTTGCCTTGCAGGGAGAAAACAACTGGTTAAAAGACCTGGGGTCACCAAATGTACAGCTGGCCGCTGAGCAGGAGCTCACAGCATTAAACTTCAGGCTGGTAAACTGGCAGATGAAATTCAGGATTGATAAAGGCAAAGCCAGAACCCACAGAAAAGCAGCCCTAATTAGCCATGCAAAATGCTGGCCTCCTGCTCAGCAATGCTGGGTGAGAGTTGGGAGAGTGAGTGTAAAGTGCGGTTAGGAAAGGGAGAGCAACTAAATAGATTCTCCTCCTACTGTGAGTGCTGGACACACAGGCTGGTGACCCCCAGGCAAAGCAAGACGGTGGGGCAGCAGGGCTGGGCTGTCAGAGCAACACGAGGCTTTTTGGCAAGCTGTTTTTTCTAGTGCAGAACCATTTGCTGTCTATAAGGCTGGCCATCCCTGCTCCGAACCCGGAGCACCGGCAAGAGAGCTCAGCATCCTCCGCAGCTCCACCCCAGCACCCAAGCCCCTCAAAAGCCCAGCTGCGGGCAGTCCCCCCGGCTCCTCCTGCCTGCAGCGGGCAGCCTGGCCACTGCCTGTGCCCGGCACCCTGGCGCCCGCCGCGGCTGCCGTGCCGCTGCCGTCCCGCACGCGAGGGCTGGGGACAGAGGCCTGGCCGCCGGCATCGCTCGCCCTTTGGGGTGCGGGCCAGGGGTGGGATTTGCAGAGATTATACCGGAGGAATTACAAAGGAGCAGACTTTCCCACAGACGCTTCAATCGCCGCTCTGAGAAAGTGTGTGAGCCGAGGCGGCCCGCCTGCCTCATGGTGCTTTGGGGAACTCACAGGAACAGCACACACGGTTTTTAATAATTAAGTAACTTTAATTGTCCTGGGAAAGCAGCACTTGCCTTGGGGCACTCTGCGCAAACTCATAATTAATGTTACCGGGAGAGATTACGGGAAGGAGAACTGAGAAATTATTCACTTTTGCTTTTTAAGCCTCTCCGTGTTAAAGCTGTATTATCCTCTGGTTTAAAGCCTCATTTAACTGTGAAGAAAACCAGTGTGCTTGTGGCGGGGGAGGCAAGGGGAAGCAAGGCAAAGCACCCTGACAAATTACAAACAGCCGCACCAGGCTCCACCACCAGCTGTGGTGGGATGGGAGCCACTGGCCGGCACAGCTGGAGCACCCCGGGTGTGCCGAGCAGCACCGCGGCGCAGAGCCCGGAGGAGTGAAGGATGCTCGTCACCAGCCCAGGCCCGGGGCTGGCGGGTGTGTGTGTAATTCCCACGTGCACCTTCTTGCTTGAAGGCTCCAAAGGCAGCTGCCAGCACAGGAGCTGCCAGACGGTGCTGGGGCAAAGGCTGGTCTCACTCGGTCTCTCCCAATACTGCACCAGAGGGCTGAATCCTGGCGACCCTCAATTTGGCCAAGTACAACCTCGTCCTTGGAGTTAGAGGGTGACTAGCCCTCTGTAAATTCGATTTATACCAACAAAATAAGTGTTTAGCACCCTAAACCTGGCCATGCTCCCCTGCCACAACCTGCTGCCAGTCCTTCCGAGACCGGTGCTCTCCTGTGGCAGCACATCCCCCAGCTCAGCCGCGCAGTGAGCAAGCGCTTCCCTGGGGTGTGCCCGGCGTGGGCAGCCAAAGTCCTCCTGTTGGGGCACATCTCAAACAAGCTGAGCCCCAGAGTCCCCCCCGAGCCGCCAGTCCTCCTCCCCAGGCAGCTGCCTGCCTCTGTGGAGCTGCTGAGCTGGGGAGGGTCCATTCAGCTCACAGGCGATGCTGCAAGCCAGAGCAGCCTGAGCCCCGCCAGCCGACAGGCTTTGCCAGCGCGGCACAAAGAGGTGGGCAGTGACGGAGGGATGCAAATCCTTCCCCGTGTGTGCGTCGCCTGGGATCTGCAGTGCTTGCTGGTGCATTTCACCCTTTTTAAAACCAACAACCTATTGGGCTGGAGCGGCTCTTTTCTTTCTTTTTTTTTCCTCCCCCCAAAGCAAATCACTGGACTCACACAGGACGCAAGGTATTTTACTCTATAGAAATCCTTTTTTCAGGCAACTATGTCAAGAATGTTTTCATACTTTGGGCTGGATGGGAAAAAAAAAAAAGGGCTTAATCCCCTGAGATGGTTATTTCTCTGAAAACAGACATGCAAATGCTGGACTTGTCAAACCTTAAAATGTTTTCTTTATTCAGGGAATTACTGCCTGCCTGCTGAGCCTGGGTAATGCTGACAGGCTAAGCCCGGGGCCTTGGCAGCAGAGCATGCAGAGTGTGGGAAAGGGCGGCTGAGGCACGCGCCAGATAAGATCATACAATAAATGATACAGCCCTCCAGAGCACACGGCCACTTTCATATGCAAACAGGCCTCCCCCGTACACACACACACACACGCACATGCACACGCGCACAGGCATGCACACACGTGCACTTACACACGTGCACACACGTGCACTTACACACATGCACACACACATGCACACACGCACACACGCTTCCCGGGCAGGGTGCAGCACCTTGCAGCACGCCCGGGCAGACGCACCCGCACACGCTTGCCCGCGGCTGCACGGCTGGCGGGGCAGAGCATCACCTTGCTGGGGGCTGCAGAGGTGGTGGGATGTGGGGGGACGCAGGGTGGGCTTTGCTCAGCCCGGCGACCATCCCAGGTACTGGAGGAGGAGGTATCTTCCCAGTGACCCATAGCCCTGCCAGGCACGTTCCCTAATCGTCCTGTCATGCCTCAGTGGCTGCATTTTGGCGCTGCTGGTGCCTGGGTTCCTGTTGCAGTGTGAGGGAGTGGCTCGCAGACCCCGCGAGGAAGGGAAAGGCATCATTTA
Source organism: Caloenas nicobarica (assembly GCF_036013445.1). Taxonomy (NCBI): domain Eukaryota; kingdom Metazoa; phylum Chordata; class Aves; order Columbiformes; family Columbidae; genus Caloenas; species Caloenas nicobarica. Next base: position 21,349,898 of record NC_088252.1, read on the forward strand.
AGCATTTTGCTAGTTCTTTCTTCTGACTGTGGGATAAAACCTGGCAACAGGACCGAAATGACTCAGAAGGAGACAAAGGCGACCCAAAATGCACTGGACTTTTAATTGCATTTTTTAAAGCTAGTGCGCTGCTTTTGGCCTACCTGAGGCTTTTTGGTGCATGTGCCTGGGGCTGGGCAACACAGCCACAAATTCTGCTCTTTGACAGGGGTGCATTTCTAAACAGAAGCAAAGAGCGTGACCCTGCTATGGAACTGATGGTGCCATCTCCCTGCTGCCCATGGGACCAGCACCATCCTCCACCAGGGAGCCACGGAGCCCTTGCTTGGGCCATTTTTGGTGTTTTTGCAGTGTGAAAACCCGATTCAGCCGAGGCACGGGCAGGCAGGAGGCTGGTGGGAGCCTCCCTCGAGCCCTGAGTGTGGCACCTGCACATTTGTTTTAATCACCCGCTGCCTGGTGACCCGCAGCAGGCAGCCGAGAGCGGTCGTCACGGGTGACAGCGCTGGTGGGTCACACAGCCACAGCTAATGGCCTGTGCTCTGAGCGGTGCCAGGGTAGAAACGGTGGCTGCTGAGCTACCGAAAGCGCAGCAAAAGCCACGGTGGGAGTGACCCGTGACAGCAGCAGCACTGGGAGCCAAGATGGGCTCTCGTGGGGAGCCAAGTGCCACCCGAGAGCAGCGCTGGCACCAGCCCAGGCTCTTGCATGCTGCTGACGGCTGCAGTCGCCCTTTGCCGTGCCATCACGGCAGCATGTCCTGCTCTGATGCCACCACCCACATGTGCTGCTGGGACATGCTTTATGGGTAGCATTGCTATGTTAATCTCAGCACAGCTCCTCCTAACCTGAGCTTAGCTTTCGGCACGGTTATGGTTGCATTTTTAGGGCATGCAGTAGCCTGAGTGTGGGGGAAGCAAACTGCTGAGCACACGAGAGGTGGCAAAAGGGGGTGGCCGGTGATGGATGGCTGCCCCGCACACCCCCAGCATCCTGCACACTCGCAAATCACAGTTCCTCACTCCTCGCTGCTCTCAAGGTAGCTGGGGAAAGGGGAGAGGGAGGGTGAGGGGATCCTGGCATCTTACTCCCGGCTTAATACGGTGCATTCACACAGATAATCTGTCAAGGAAAAAATGAGCCAACAAGCTATCTATTCTTGTCTGCGCTATTTTCCCATGTCAGAAACAGGCTGGGCTGAAAAATGTAGGTTTCCCCTTTCATCTTGCCTTTCAGAGCCCCTGAACAAGATGCCTTTCTTTGCCAGAGCTTGCTGAGGAGATCTTGCCTCGAAGACTGGAAAAAGGGGCTTTCTTTTTCTCCTTTTTTTTTTTTTTGGTAATATTTATGCCCATGCCATGCTGGTGGTGTAGCTTTTATTTTCCTGTCAAGCAAGGGTGCCATGCCGATCCCCTTCTTGATCTCCCACTGTTGTTACTGTCTCCAACAAGCCGAATGAGGGGATGATAACAAACATTTCCCTTCCACTGCTGGGAGACTTTATTTTTAACTTGAAAAGAAGTGCCCGGGGAGGCAAAAATAACATTTCTACAGGTTGGAGGCCCCGGTGAATGAGAGACAAGTGATGAAATGCCGCTGCATTCTTCCCTCAGCCACATGGCGCCAACATGCCAGTGCGGTGCCAGTGCGGTGCCAGGAGCAGGGCAGAGCTCTCCCTGCCTTACCCCCGTGGATGACCCCTCCTGGTGACAACCACCGCCTCCTGCCAGTGCTGGATACCCAGTAACACCCGTCCTTTCAGGAGCGTGGTCGCACCGCTGTGATTAACTCACATTTCTCTGTCTGTTCCTCTCCCCTCCATCCCTCCTCCTTGTCCCAGCCGGCTACAGAGGGGACACATGTCCCTGCCAGCTGTCGTGGTGGAGCCTCCTGTCCCCTGTGCCCATGGGGTGGCAGGCAGGACGAGGGCAGGTGGGGGATCCACACGCCTTTATGGGGTGGTGGCAATCCTCACCCTCCTCTGTCCGGGCATCTCAGGCTCGCGTGCTCTTTTTATATAGTTGCTTTGGTCTAATAAAAGCCAGAAATGTGTTTTTGTAGGCTTTGTGGTCTGTCTTCCATTAATCACATTTCTTTGCGTACTTGCTAGTTTGTTCTACTCCAGTGACTGGCAGCAGCCACCAGCTCTCCAGCTGCGTGGGCTGTTCTGCTGGTGCTGGGCTGTGTTTGTTGATTTATGGAAGTGGTTTTCAAAAAATAATATTTGAAATGGCCAGGTAACAGCCAAGTGCAGGGAGAGGACGTATCGGCAGCACTTGTATAACAGTGATCCAGCTATCTGGTGTCTTGTAATAGCAAATACTTTAAAGCATTTTAAGCTGTTCTTCCTTCACTATTTTGAGAAGGACTGAAAATTGTGGTCCCCTTTGCCATGGTTCCCCTGGCCTGGGGATCACACATGGCAAGAAAATGAACCCTCCCTGAGACCCAATTAGTGGTGCCACCGGAAGCCGCCTTTTTTTTCTTTTTCTTTTTTTTCCTCTTTTTTTTAAATGCATCTTTTTTTTTAAAGTAGGGGGATGCTCTTGCCTTTTCCCAATGCAGGAAAGCAGCAAGTCAGGCTGTATCCCGAAAGTCCCCCAGGTGCCTGCCAGCCCCAGTCCCTACAGCCAATATTGACACACAACCTCACTCAACTTTTTTTCCCCTCGACTTTTCTTGGAGGTTTTGTAAAGATGAGCAGAAGAGGAGACAGAGATCTGAGAGCAAATGGTTGTGGACAACCTGCTGGGGAGCTGGTTCATCTCTGGGGGATGTCTAAGCAGCATCCAGACACCCTGGGCGTCTGTTTCCTGAGTGTCACCTGTAATGAGGGCAGGGGATGAAGCTCTTGTGGGGAACACGGCAGAAAATATGGCCAAAAGCTCAGGCTGCTGCGAGCTGGGGTGTCGGTCCCTGCGCCGCTGAGCCCGGCTGGTGCAGGGCCAGCACCCACAGCCCTCAGAGAGCTGTCAGAAGAGCTGCAGGGCATGAGGATGTGCTTCTCTGTCAAAATGTTTCTGAGGTAGGGCTGCTGGGAGAAACCGCAGGGAAATAGGGAGCAGACAGAGCAGGCAGCTAATTGCAAGGAGCAAAAATACATAGGGAAGATAAAAGAAAGCGTTTGCATCGTCTGGAACCCCCCGGGCATCCCAGGTTTGCCTCCAGCTGTTTGGCGAGAAGCTCTTTCCAGCCTTTGAGGAGATCATGGTTAGTCTGGAATCAAACAAAACTAGCAAGCGAAGGTGAGCAGGCAGGGAGGAGGGCATGAAACCAGCTCCTTTTGACTTTTGGGAAGACTGGGAAACTTGTAAATGCAATTGCTGGTGGTGGTGTAGCACTGTGATTGCCACAGCTTTTGCATGACAGTAACGAGAGACCCCACCTAAGGCTGGAGCTGCTCCAGGCTCTGCAGAGAAGAACTCGTGGCCTGAATACACAAAACAGGAGTGGAAACAGGCACGAAATGACTTTCCCACAGGCAGAGTGGGGCTGAGCTGGAGCAGCCATCCCCTCGGTAGGGCCACAGCCACCAGCTGCCTTGCCCAGGTGGCAGGGTCAAGGCTCAGCTGCCTAAACATGTGGGGACCTGGGCAAGAGCTGGAGCAGCCCAAGGAGCCCTTGGGAGCTCAGCACACCACGTCCGTGGGAGCCTGGCAGGGCTTTGAGATGTGACAGTGGGGCAGGGACGCCCGGGCCAGCGTGGTGTCAGCAGCACCAGCAACTCCCTCAAGTCTTTGGTCCCACTGCAGAGCAGGGTGAAACGCTGTGGTCCTTTTAAACCTGGGCCTGGGAGCTACCCCCAGCACCCGGGCAGGACCACCCCCAGCCTCCTCTGCCCTCGTCCCAGCCAGCTGAGCCCCGCTGTGATGCTGCCGGGGATACGGGGACGTGCGTGTCCTTGCTCCGGAAGGAAAGATTCTGGTGCCATAGGTGCTCCATGGGAATGAGCGTCGCAGCCTCCGCAGGGTTGGGAAACTGATGTTATCACAAGGGAGGTTTTGCCTCATCACCGAGGTGAGGAGCAGCACCCCCAGCCAGCCCCGCGGCCGCTGCCCCGGGCCCTTCGCCAGCTCTGTGGGATGGAGGCCCCGGCGCAGGCAGGCTGGGAACCGCCTGGACTGCTCCAGCAGGCGGGGACGATGCCGGTCACGCCATGTTGTGAATCACCAGCCCCGGCATGCAGCTGGATCCTTCGCTCGCAGCGGCAAGGGCTAGGCAGGTGCTGGGTACACCCGGGTACACCTCTCACCTCCTGAAATGGGGGCCTTTCCCCGGGAAAGGGCTGTGTGGGGGCTGGCAGGGGGCTGCTGCTCTGCCTGGGGCACAGTCCAGCTGTCCCCCCCGAGGCCCTGAGTATGAGGGCTGGGAGCTGCTGGACTGACAAAACCTTGGGAGATACTCGGCTGACCCTCCTGGGAACCCGCAAGTCTTTCCATGGGCTTGGGAGCTCAGACTCCAAACCTTCCCCCATGCTAGGGACAAGACTCTGAAGTCAGCATAAATTCAGAAAAAATACCCCACGCACGTGAACGAAGGCTCACGCAAGGACAAACCTTGCCTGTAAAGAGGACCCTGACCCTGGGCAGCTGCTGCAGTGCTGCCATGCTGGGGAGGACGTGGGGACACCCTTTCCTTCCTGCATCAGGAGCTCACTTGACATCTCTCCTGGTGCACTGCCAGGCTGCCCCAGCACCCACTGGTGCAGCGGGATGCTGCCAGTCCTGCTCACCCCTGCCAGGCTCTGCAGGCAAGCTGGCCAGCCCCCGTGGGAATCAAGGCTGGTGTCTGGCAGGATCAGCCCCGCTGCCCTCTGGGTTCAGATGCTTCCCCCGAGCACCAAGGCTGCCCCGCACGCACATCCCACCTGCGCTCAGGGGGAAACGCTGAGGGATGCGGGGGGGACATGGGGCAGCGCAGGGGAGATGCCTGCACTGAAGGCAGGGAGTGCAGTGCTGGGCACTGTGCTGCAGGCTCAGCAAAAGCAGGGCAGGTGAAACAGGGCGAAATTCCCAGAGGAAAGCTTTGCTCAGCCCCTGCCTTCGAAGGGTTAAGCAGCTTGCACGAGCCACCCCGGAGCCCAGGTCTAGTCTGGCCCCTCCGACTCCTTCACCCTCCGAGGGCCGGGCTGGTGCCAAAGTCGGAACCTGCTAATCAGCAGCTCCAGCAGCCGCAGCCATCCCTCCCTCCGCCTTGACTCCTGGCCAAGCGCGGCCGGGCCTGCCGGCGCAGGAATGTGTGAGAGCCATGTGTCACTTCTCCAGACTGTGCTGCTCCAGTGAACTCACAGCAGCTGCCCTGCCCCAGCCCGGCCGCGCCGCGGGAGAAACAGGAGCCGAGGCTTGCAGCCCTTGCAAGGGCGGTTTGCTCCTGCTCATTTCCGTGCGGATCCGCTGCCAACCCCCAGCCCCGCGGGTGACAAAGAACATCTGAGCCCCCAACGCCTGCTGTGGCCACCATGGATGGGGAAGGAAGGGCTGCTGCCCTTTTTTTCCTTTAGAAAACAATTCCGCCCCCCCCGCCCTTTTTTTTTTTTTTTTTTTTAACAAAGGGTGTGGGGGATGTTGACAGCAGCCTGGGGAAGCAGGAGCTGCCCCCGCGCCACAGCTCGCACCACCTGGCACTTGTACAAGAGTCTTCATCTTCAAAGCCCTGGGCAGACAATGGCCCCTTTCAGGCCCTGGCGGTGCCTGGAGCCGGCCAGGGCCCCGGCCGTGGTCAGTCCGCCCGGCTGGGGCTGAGCGGCACAGGGCTTCCCTGTCCCCAGCTGCGAGGGGAAGGCAGGAGGTGCTGGGTGCTGTGGGGTGATGCTCCTGCAGCCCACACCCCAGCTCCTGGGGGGAGCAGCCGTCCCTTTCTTCTTCTCCAGCACCCTCCTTGCTCACCACGGCCCTTTCGGGCATCGCAGCGGCCATCGGCACGGCATTTCGCGGAGGGTCTCAGCACTGGAGCCCCAGCGTGGCCCCCAGCTCGGTGTGGAGGGGTTGGCTGCCTCGCTGCGGGAGCCCACGCCGTCAGCTCGAAAGTCAGACAAAAGCAGGACCAAGAAGAGCAGAGGGTGGGGAACTGCCCATCTCCTTTTTCGCCCCAGCCCCCTGCCAGGGGATTAATTGCCGGCCCAGAGAGCAGGAGAAGCGGGTTGGGGCTTGGCAGGAGGGCAGCAAGGCAGAGCGCTGAAGCAGAACATTTGGTGGCCGCTGGTGCCCCTGCGCCTGCCCACAGCCCTCCCCAGCTCCTCCGTGCCGTATTGGCCCCCGCTGATCAGGCTCTGCCGACAAGCATCTATTTCTGCCCTCGTTTTCATCTCCTTCTCCTAAGCCTACCACAGGCTCTCGTTAAAGCTGCTTGCTGGGGACTCATTAACTTGGCAGGCTCAGTGAACTCGGATCAATTAAAATAAAGCTTCTTAGCTTCTCTGCCCTCTGCTTTGCTGCAATGTTGCCCCGCTCCCCCACTCCTGCCCACAATCCAGACAAGGCAGAACCAGGATGACAGTCCCCAACCTGCAGCATGTCCTGGACGTCTGCTGCCAGCCCAGGTCCATCTCTGCCATAGCTCCTGGCCCACGTTAGCACCAGTGACCAGGTGCCCTGCCTGCTCTTGGGGAGCAGGGTTGGTGAGAGCGTCTTCCATGGGAAACCACAGCTCCTGTCGGGGCAGCCAAGATATTTATAAAGGGACAAGCAGGGTAGGATGGCTGCAGTCTGAAATTTCGCTTTGGTTTTTAGACATTTTGGCCAAGAGGTGCTGACGTGTCATCAGCCCTTGCTAGCACAGCCAGCCACAGTGCTCCCTGCTGGGTCCAGCGCTGAGCTTGGCCCTGCAGACCCTGAAACGTCTCCCACCTGCTCCCCCTAAAGTAAGAGCACTTCTCAGGAGGCAGAGCCTGCTCCCCAGACCCCGAGGTGCCCAGGACACGCTGCTTGGCTGATGGCCACGCTCAGACATCCTGTTCACCTGAGATGTGATTTCACAGCTACTGCTGTATTTAGTCAGACATTATGATGGGTCCATTGCCAATTATACCTTTAAGAGTGTAAGAAGAGAGGCAGAATCACTCCTTTTCCCTTTTCAAAAGCGTTCTGGATGCCCTGCAGCCAGAGGAGGGCTGGAATATCCCCTGATACTGCTGTGCCATTAACTTCTTCATGACTCCAATCAGCCTGTGGTGCACCCTGTGCTATTTCAGAAACCTTTGGAGAGCAATGCTGACTACACCGTCAGAGCTACACAAATTCAGAAGGTCAGGCAGAAGCAGAGCTTGGGCTTTCAGCCGCCTTTAAACCTGTTGACCAAACCCAAACAAACCAAAGCTCTAATGAAATTCATTTGCAGTCTTTCCTGGATTGCATCTCTGCGAACTGGGAGTCTGCTGCAGACAGACGGACAGATGATACTAGTGGGTACAAAACGAGGCCATGGGGTGTTAGAGACCCTGAGCCAAGCCAAGCGTTGGACGCAAATGCTCCCAGGCTCTGGGAAAACTCTGACCCAGACACTGACTGAACAGGGAGGCTCGGGCTTATCTCTGCAAACCAGAGACGGCAGCACGGCCTCTCTGGCCCTCAGCTGTGGACGAGCTCCAGCGCAGTGAGAAAATCTGGGGCTTCAACACCTTTTTCACCACTTAGCCACAGCTGCGGTGGCTTGCAGCCTTTCTCACTGTGAGGGCATCGGACGTGTCATCTGCTGCAACACCGAGCTGTGTCCCTTCTTGAAGAGGGGACAGACCCTGCTTGAAAGCCACGCCTGCCACTCTGCTGCTCGCCTGCAAGTATCCCCACAGGGGCTCGCAAGAGGATAAAATGTTTGCCGTTGCTGCTGAGCGTGGACCTAAACTCCTTGCCTGAAAGCCCTTGAAGCGGGGCAGCTCGCGTGACAAGGAGCTGAACTTGGAAGCTCAGGGTCAGCAATTTCTCCTTCCCAGAACTGAGCAAGAAAAACAAACAGCTCCTGCAGCCCTTCTCTGATTCGGGTTTTGTTACACTTCCCAAACGCGTCAGTCAAATATTCATGAAGGATCAGCCAAATCTTTCCGAGTCTTGGAGGCTCGGTTTCAAATGAGCATTGGCCTTATTGACACATTGCAGACGTTTGATTGCACTGAAGGAGGAGGAAATGTGGGATGTGAGGTTTAACCAGCCGTCTGCTATGGCAGCACATCATCTCTTTAGTGCTGGACAAGCTCCCTTTTAAAGGCAGGTGGGGCTCCCCTTCTCTGCCTGCTCTGCCCCTCCTCGGTGACTCATCAGGGCATGTATACATACATACATATAACTGCTAATGACCGTGCTTGTGTACTGGGTGTATTTACTGGGCAACATTTGAGTCTCATGGAATGAGAAGGTGGGAAGAGTGAATTAACTTGCTTAAACCTCCCACACTGCAGAGGAGCCCAGCGGCACCCAGGGTCATCAACGCACCATCGGTGACACCATCCCATGAGACGGGCAACACCCATGTCCTCGTGTCTGCAGAGCGCAGGCTGCAGTGCCAGCTGCAGGCTCAGAAATTAGGGGCAAGAAGAAGGCAGATGATGGATAGTTTGTAATTTCATAGCTCAGGAGTTTGGGGGTGCCAGGGGTTGTGAGGAGCTCTGAAGATGAATTTACTACTTTTCAAAATTCTTTCTTGGTGACATCTAAGTTCTTTCTAAACAGTAACTAAATACCTATACTCCTAGTGAAGTAAGAAATGGTGCGTTGTGCACACGAGGACTGAGCTATGGCACAGACAGATGTTGGAGCTGCCGGCTGTGTGTGTGCGTGAACCCTTTTTTTACCCTAAATCTCTCAAAAAATGACCCTGCAGCATGCCCCAATCCCACTGTCCTGCACTGTTCCTTCTGGGCTTTGCAAAGCGCTGGTGCAATGTGTCAGGAACCCTGCAGCTGGCTGCCAGGTGTGGCTCCCCTCCATCACCCGGTGCCGGGCTGCACGTCGGGGTGCACCCAGCCACCTGCTGAAGGCACAGCCAGGGCTGTGTGGAGCACATCCCCACAGCTCTCTCCCTTCCCGCCGGCTGGGAGGTGGCAGCCTTGGCGGGCAGGGCAGCAAAAATGCCGACAGGGCATCACCGGCGGGCCGAGGGGTCGGGACGCTTCCCGGGTGCTCCGACCTCAGCTGCCGAGTGCTCGCGGGGCCCAGCGGGATAATGTTTCTCCTCGCTGCCGATCCCTGCTTAGCGGGCACATTGCTGGGATGGCAGAGCCACCCCGAGCTCTTGCCGCCCAGCTCAGCCCATGGCTCAAATTCAAGGCACCTGCTGCCATAAGGCAGCCCAGGAAACCCGGCCAAGGGGCTGTTGCGGTTTGAACCCCCAGCAGTGGGCTCGAACCCCTTGCGAGCGGTTCCTGCGCTACCATGTGCAGCACGGGGAGCGCAAGGGGTGGCAAGCAGGACAGCAGATCCCACAGCCCCTTGGCTACCCCAAAAATTGTAAAAATCAGGTGCCTGATTAAGCACCTGTGGGTGCCTGTGTGGGAGTGGGGGTCTTGCACCCCGAGGCTTGAGGTACCACCTCACCCTGCAGCCCCCATGCTGCGATGCTGTCCCCAAGGGGCAGGTCTGGCCCCCCCACAGGGAGGAAGGGACCATGTGTGTCCCCCCTCCCAGCCCCACAGGTGTCAGCACTGTGTCACCATGAGCCGCCTGTCACCACTGACCCTGGGAGAGCTCTGGGGGTCACCATCACTCTCCCACCCTGACGAGGGAGGAGCAGGATGCTGTGACAAGGACCCGACCTTGCTAAATCCCAGAGCTCTTGCCCCTTTGGAAAAAGAAGGATTTCAGCAGAACTGGTCCAAAATAACCATTTTAGCTGGAAGTTTTGATTTTAAAAAATATTTCCTACTTTAGTTTCTAAGTTAGCTTCAAAAGGAAAAAAATGTTATATTTTATAAAAATCTGGTTTTATTCAAATACTAGTGTGACAAAAAGAAAAAGCTATTTCATGGTTGAAAGCTTTACCCTAAACCCAAATGCTTTCTGTAATCACTGCCATATATCAACACCAAACATTTTCAACCAAAAATAGTTCTTTGATGCTAAATTTTTATTTTGGTCAATCTTTGGTCCTATCCTTAACCTGAAAGCATATCAACAAATCATTTGCTCCTTCCAGAATGGGAGAAAACTGAAAATGAGGCAGCGTCAGCAAGTGCAGGAGCTGGGGTGCTGGAGGAAAGCCAGGACAGCAAGGCTGAAGCTTGGTTACCTTCAACCAGATACCTCCAGGGGAAGGGAGGGGAGGAAGAAGACTTTAATGAATTAGTCCTGGGCACTCTGGAGCATTTCCAGTTTGCAAATTACCACTGCTTTATTAGGCTCTAATTCAATCTGCTCTGGGGCATTGCTTGCAAAAGCCTTTTTGAAGAAGCAGGGTGGGAAGTGTCCCTGCGTGGGGTTGGTGTGCGGTCCCTGGCAGCGCATCCCGGCTGGTGCCTGCCCTGGCTGGTGTCCATTCCCCATTCGCCACCCTGCAGGGGTGGAAAATGTGACTCCAGGGTAGCTGGAGATCCCTAATTTCATAAAGTGCCCTTGTTGCATGATAAATCCCACGAGAAGAGCCTCAGAGTGGTTTAGGTCCAGTCACAAGGGGATTAACTCTTTGTGGAGAGGATTGTGTAAGTGTGAGTGTGCAAATGTGTCCCTGCTGCTGCGGGCAATGCTCCCCTGCCATACGTCCTGGGCACCATCAATCATCTGCAAAGCCACAAGCCCCTGCAGTGCTGCACAGCTAGGGCAGGGGATGTGGTGCCTGCCTGCCTCTGTGTCCCACCTAGACACATATAGATTTATATACATATGTATCTATAGGGCTAGGTTTGCTGGAAATATGGGATTGCATCCAGGCTGGCACAGAGACACTTCTATGCACAGCTTGCAGCCCTGCAGGAGAGACCTCATGCCAGTGGGGTCCACAGCACCCCAGCTTCCCAAAAGCCCCCTCCTCCTTGTACGAGCTGAAAACGTAGTCCCTAACTAAAGCGCGGCAAGTTTCATTTTTGGCTGAGAGCCTGCGGGATGGGCAGTTTGACACACAACCGGTTCTCACTGTCAGCCGGCAGCATTTCACCCACGAAAGGCGTATTATCCGTGATCGGACATTGCCAGCCCCAGAGATGCCCTCTCCCTACGAGCGCAACTCCTTGGTTTAAAACTGGATTATTTTCATGGAGGAAGACAAGAAAGGGGGTGAGATCCTACAGGGGGACCAGTAGAAAGTACACGAGTAGAAACTCCTGCCTCTAAATCCTAAAACAAGGTTGGCCTTGGCTTTTCTTCCTTGCACAGCATCCCTGAGCCTTCAGAGTTCCCTTCTGAGTGTGAAATGCTCCAGCAAACAGGGTGAAAGGAGAGGGTGGAGAAGCGGGGATGAAGAGGATGAATGGGATTTATCCAGCTCCACTCTTATCTGATGGCTGCTGAGTGAGGCATGATGAATTCCCCAGCAACAGGTCTGTTTTGTCAGGAGGCCTCTTATCAGATGGCACAAGCACAGTGGTCTGGCCACGGCCATTAATCACCCATCAGCAGCTCTCCTCCAAAGAGAAAAGTTATTCCCCCCTCCTTTTCCGTGTTGGCCCCAGGCCCTGCTCCCAAAAACCACAGAGAGAAACCTCCACCCAAGCAAAGTCCCCATTCGCAGAGCAGCGCAGGAGGCAGCCCCGCGCTGGGGATGCTGGAGGCTTCAGCAGCCTTTGGATAAGGGAACCGGAGTGGAAGGGCAGTGTAGGAGAACAAACCGTCCTGGCCACACCAGCCATCTCCCCCAACCTGCACTGAGTGGCGGGGGACAGACCCCTGGTCACTTGCCGGTCCCCATCCTGGGCTGGCAGGAGCAGCATGGGGCAGGAGAGCGGGGCGATTGGACGCTCCAGTCTGGCTCTCCTTGCTTCACCTCCGCCAGCACAGCAGGAACTGCAGAGCCTCTGGCACGGCATTGATGACACCAGGGGCTTTGGGGAGTGGGTTTGGCTCTCCCACCAAACCATAGGCCCTGGCACGTCCCTGCAGCCCGCTGCTTGATCCTCACCACCCAGCTGCTGCTGGCTGCTGGGAGCAGAGTTGGGCTCTTGGCTCACTCCATTTACACACACGCCGTCTCTGTAGTTGGTGCTGGATAATGGGCTCTGCAAGGCGAGCTCTGGGAAGCCTCCTCTATTTTGTAAGCTGTCTTTCTCGGGTTAGCTCCGACTCAGGTGTGCAGCCCCACAACGAGGTGATGGGGGGACAGGAGCAGCAGCAGCTTTGCAGCTGTGAGAAGCAATTTTAATGCAAAGCAGTTTCTGGGGCAGAGGGAGGAGATGCATATGTGCATATGTGTCACCTCGTAATGCACATGGGCATATCAGAGTCCCAAAATCAGGGTGGCCCCAAAAGGTGGGGGTTATGGTTAAGGATGCCCCTATCCCTGTATCACAACCCCTCGCAGCACCTGGCCTGTGCACAACCCCAGGTCCCATGGGGACACCAGTGGGCTGTAACCCTGCAGGGCTGCAAACAGCTCCAGCCGTGAGACAGTCCCCACGTGTCAGTGTCAGCGTGATGTCAGACTGGGGGGAAATGCTGGATATCAGCTCAAACACGGGCACAGATCAAATCCAGGCAGTGGGAACTGCCATCTCTGAGGCATCCGGGGGTGAGAGTGATATCTGAGAGGTGGCTGAGACAGGGAGGCCAGGAAAGAGGGAGGAGGAGGATACTCAGGCAGGAGGTGAAGGAGAAACTGCATCCCATCTGGCCACAAGCACCTTAACAGGACCAAGAGTGGCTGGAGCTCTGATCCCCAGAGACACCTTCACTCAGCATGTAGCTGCCCCTGCAAAACCTTCTTTGCACACTGGAGGCGGATGGGTCTCGCTTTGGGGTCATGCTGCCTGGAAGCAGAGCAGAAATGCTCCCGCTTCAGCGTTCTGCAGGGTGCAATCGCAGTGAGATGTCTGTCCCCTGCCCTGCTCACAGCGGGACTCACAGGCTGGATAATTTCAGTCAGGAGGAGAAAGGAGAGGGGGTCGGTGCCAGGAGCTGTTGGTGGTGAGTCGGTGTCCTCTTACCTCTCTTCCACAGCTGGCAGCCTGTCTGTGTGCTCTGGGTTTGGTGCCATCGGTGTAGGGGTGACATCTGTCCCTTGATCACGTTTTCCCCATGGCCAGATGGTGCAAAGTCCTTGCTGGCCCCATGTCAGCTGAGGCATGGGACGGGGATGCCAACCCAGTGGCTGATACTGAAGCCAGGGTGGCCACGGGGCCACGTGCGAGGGCTGGGCAAGCAGGGGGGTGCTGTGTGCAGCTCCCGCTTCAGGGAGCTGTGCACATTCCTCTGCCCTGGGAGATTTTAACCCTGATCATCTCTTGCTTGTAAAAAGGCCACAGAAGGTGCTTTTGCCCTCCCATGGTGGTTTTTATTTTCCTTTCTCCATGCAACCTTGTGGGACCGCTCCAGCGGTGGGTCACCCTGAGATGGGATTTATTGTCACCTTTAAAGGGGGGTTACTGCCAGAAAATCCATCCTGGAGAAGGAACAGTCCTTCACTCAGGGGCTGGCTGGAGATGAGGTCCATCTCTGCATGGTGGCAATCTGTTTCCTCAGCTCCTGGGGCATCCTGGGTTGTGCTGGTGGGGGCCAGCACTGGACCCACCCTGTGCTGTGCAAACATGACATCACACGGAGGCAAAAAAGCCATGAATGAGCATTCATGGCAGAGAGTAATGGAAAGCTGTTGTTCCTTATAATGTTTCTTGGCCATAAAATGTCAGAGAGATGTAAAAGTTATAAATAGATCAGAGAGCAAATAATTACAGCACGGCATTAACTCCTTTCTTTGGGAGTGCTGCTGAGCTCCCCAGGCAGCTCCCAGCAGCGGGGAGATGAGCCAAGAGAAACCTGGGGATGGGACCCAAATGTGTGCAAATTCCCTTCATGGGTAAGTGCTGATCTGCTGCTGATGGGAGTTTGGTTGGGTGCTGGTGCTTGCAGTGAGTGTCAGGCGTCTCCAATGCATTGCTGAGTCTCTCAGGTTGGATATCTGAGTGTTCTGCTGTGTTGAAGGACGGTCTGTGCTCCGTTGTGTGATTAGTTAGGTGAGAGCCAAGGGCAGACACATGTCCAGCCACGCTGACCATGGGAGGCAGCAGCTGAGGACACAACCTGTCAGGTTTTTGAGGGGAGTGCGTTCTAATGGCAGAGATTTTCTTGCCACATGGAGGAAGAGCCTTCTCTCAGATGTACAGCAGAGAACCATGGATGGGTATGTTCATGCACCTCCCAGAGCAGACATATATAAGGAAGAACAGGAAAAGTTCTGAAGATCCCCATTCCAGCTACCACTGTGCAAATGGCACTGGCACAGCCGTCTGGATAAGGATTTAGGAGGCGCGGCATCCCCTCGGTACAAAACCGATGCAGCGTTCCCAAAGCAAGGGGCTGTGCAGGTGCTCAGGAGCATCAGCCGGAGCAGGGCTCTTGTGGGGGACCTGCACCAGCAGAGGGGCTGGAGACATCACCCTCAGTGCCGATAACTCACCCTCCAATCACTTGCCATTGTCGTGGGACATCAGAAAATTCCCCTGTGTGTGTGTATATATATATATGTGCACCCATACATCTATACATGGCTGTAACAGTCGAAGCAGAGCCCAAATCCTTAGAGAACATTCCTGAGAAACCTCTCGCTCTGCAGCGCCAAGACTTCAGAGCATGGTCTCAGGGCTCCAAAGGTAGGGCCCGAGGGTGAAACACAAGCCTGGGTGAGGAATTCCTGCAGCAGGGTTTCACAGAAGGGCAAGATGCAGGGGAGAAGGAGGACTCAGAGGAACAGGTGCAGGCGGTCTTGCAATATTTATCTGCATCTACAAATATACTAGTGGAAATAGTGAGAGAAGCAGAGAGCAATGATGCAACAAATCTTTTAAAAGAAACAATAAGACCAGGACAGCTGGCATAAAAAGGAGCATTTTCCCTTGGCTACTAGCAACTTTAGGAATGACAAGAAGTGGAATGGGTGAGGAACAACATGTGGAAGGGGAAAAACAGTGATCTCAGAGAAATTTAAATCCTGAGGTCCTGAGAAAAATTCCCAGGCAAACTGGGTGGTTTTTAAAAGACTTGGAGGAGAGGTAGTCTTTGCCTAGCGTTGTGTGTGAGGAAAAGAAATATCAGAGATTGCTGCACTTGAGCAAAATATTGAGGGAAGAACAACAAAGAATGCATGAAATTTTGGGTGCACTGAGGAGAGCTGGGAGGAGAGGGTGCTGGGTGTGCTTTAACCAGAGGAACTGTCTTAAACACAGGGAAATGCTTCGTGGAGAGAGGCTCATTCCTAAAAGCCCCCTGGTTTGACCCTCCGGGGCTGCTCTCCTGTGCTGGGGTGCACCAAAGTCAAGGCTGCAGGCCAGGAGCAGCTTTCCCAGCTACAGCCACCAGCTTGCCCACACAGACAGGAGCAAGCAAGGAGGAAAATGACCCATCTGAGGTCCTCTCGGTGCTTCACACACAGATGTTTCTTTCCAAAACTCATGGATTTTGTGCCTAACCCTTGGTTCTCAGTGCTTTAGCCAGAGAAGTGTCCCACTGCGTTGGTACCCAGCTCCATCCTCAGCCCATGGGGTGTCTTGGGCTGAGTGTTCACTGTATGAAAAGCTATTCCTTTCTCTTTGCAGCTGTGAATTTGCTACTTTTTAGTTGCTTTGCATTGCCCTCTTCCTCTGGTGCCACAAGAGGCTCTGGCAGTCCCCCTAAGTCTCCCCTTCTCCTATTCATCACCCCCTCCCAACACAAAATGAGAAGCAGCTTCTCCCCAGGCTGCCCCCATGTATGCCCCAAGCTTGTTCCCTTGGCTAAATTTCAGTTGAGGAACATGCTGGAACGCTAAAGCCATCGTAATGAGTAACACACTTCTTCAGTGGGACGATACTTTCCGAATGCACCGTGCTTTACAGCTACCATAAATTATGAAATCAGTATTTGTAAACTATACTTTAAGGAATCCATTATTCTCCAGAGATTTCAAAAGCATGTGTTTTTCCAGATTGTGAAGTTTGCCAGTTAATCTATTTTTAGAAATTCTCATTCTAACGATGTGGTCAAGACAGTCCTTAAACAGAAAAGGGTGGCTGCGTGCCTCGGAGGTATAAACAGCCAGACATGTGATGGGAAATGGTTCAGAGGTGAGCATGTCAGGCTCCTAGACATCAAAGTTGTTGGGTGGTGAAACTGCAGGGACCAAGCAGTGTGTAGGCTGGAGGAGCCGGCATGGAAAAACATCTTAAAAGTGACTTTTCTTGGAGATCTGAAGAGTCCTTAAAATAGTCTCAGGTCCCAGGAAACAAGATAGATCCTGCAGAAAACTGGCAGCACAGCCTCATCTAGTACTGGTACTTCCTTAGAAACCTTAGTTTGTGTAAACATAAAAGCAAGGGGAAAAAAGCCAAAAAAAAAAAGCAAGCCAGGTTGTCTCTGAGGCTCCTCTGGGCTGCACATCTCTGCCAGACCCACCAGCTCCCTTGGATGGCATCTTCCCATGCTCATCCCTCAGCCGCAGCAGAGTCCTGAGGGCTGCACAGGGAGCGGGGACAACCCTGCCCTGCGCAGGAGAGAACCCCATGGTTGCGATAAGGGGAAACAAACCCAAACCTGAAGACCTCTCAATATTTGACATGTCCCAAACTTGTAAGGTTGTGGATGGATCTGACTGTGATTCTGCCCTTTTCACTGCCGGCTGGTTTCCTACTTGCCTCCAGGTCAGCGCGGCATGAGCCTGGTGATGTTGCTGGAACTTCGATGCTTTTTGAGGCCTCTGTTCCTAACTTTTATAGTTTAAAACAATTTTTACTGCATTTAACATTTCAAAGACCCTGTTCTGTCCTAAGTGATAAACTTCCTTCCTGTGTGCATGCTTTTTTTAAGGCCATTGACTCTTTTGATTAAAACACATGTGTATTTATTTGGTTACTAGATAGAACATCTGGGTCATGCCTTGCTGCTGCTGACTTCTCATTTTGATTAAGATAATGGATTTAATGTATTTATCTGTGTACTGAATTTAAAAGTTCATGCCTTTATCTTTCACTTTTCAGGCTCAGATTGTGACTTTCTGTTCACTGTATGAAACACTGGCCCCATAGAAGGGGGTTTCCTCCTGCTCCATACCAAGACCTTGTCCTAGTATGAGATGCACCAGACAAGTGCTACGGGAAGGGGACTTTCTGTGCAATTTCAGATCCCCTTCAGATCACAGATATTGCCCTGTCCCCAGCTGCAGTTCTTGGTTGCTCCTACGAATGATGATAAACCTGCCAGGCTACACAGGACCAGTTCCACCTTGGAAGGAAGGTCCTTCAACTCTTACAGGTGCTGAAATTGCCTTTTGACCTTCTCTCTGCTGAGTCCCTTTTGCCTCTCATTACAAGTCTCGCCTGGCCAGGTCATTCCTTTGGCCTCTTCCCATGTCCCCACGTCCTTCTCCAGGTGCTGATTCCAGCACTGGTCACCGTGTCCTTGCGGCTCTCCCACCGTGTCCTTGCGGCTCTCCCACCGTGCTTTCTCCTTTCCCAGGCTGCACAACTCCTTACACCTGAGCTGGGGCTTTGACCCAAGATGACTCCCAAGTCTTCCTTCGAGTGACAACTTTCCCAGGCACCGCTGGCCTCCTGGGCTGGCCGTGCATTTATTAGGGACCTGTTAGGTCTGGCTGTGGCCCTGCAGCCAGGCGTGACCCCATTCCTGGCTGCACAGGGTGAGGTGCACTCTATGGGGCAGCCCCTCCACCTGTGCTTTCAGACATCTAGAAGATGAAGGTACCCAACACCTCACAGGTGGGGATGGCCCTGCACCACGGCCATTGGTCTTCTGCGGCAGCATCCAGCCAGCTCAGGAGTGGGCAGAGCTAACGCAAGGGTTTGCAGCTCCCCTTGCAGGGGTCACCCCAGCTCTGCACCGAGCTGCCAGCCAGGACAAGAGACAGTGACCCACAAACATCTCCCTGCGTCCCGGCTCCCTCTCAAAGATGGCTTTTTCAAACCATGGGACTCCCATGAAAACTGGCCCTGCTCCAAGGTTCACGCAGGCGGTGGTGTGGTGGGAGGAGGAGGGAAGCAGAGACCAATCCATAACCTTTGTAGCACTCTTGAGAGCAGCTGTCTGGCAAATGTCAAGCACTGTCTAGGGCTATTTTGGGCACTTTATTTTTATAAAGGATGCTTTGAGGTGGAGGAAGGGCACGGAAAAGGTTTTCTCATTGCCAGCACCTTAAAGAACAAAACCCCAGGGAGGAAAG
The DNA here is from genome assembly GCF_036013445.1 of Caloenas nicobarica. Taxonomy (NCBI): domain Eukaryota; kingdom Metazoa; phylum Chordata; class Aves; order Columbiformes; family Columbidae; genus Caloenas; species Caloenas nicobarica. The sequence goes on from NC_088252.1 coordinate 21,368,174, forward strand.
TTCAAGGACACTCCTTGGCCAATGCCATGTCCTATTGGAGTGTCCCTGAAGGCTCTTGGACTGGCAGGACACCAGAGATGGGCCTTGGCTTGTGTCACGACTGGAATCCTCCAGAAGGAGCCCAAGTCCCTCAGAAGCCAGGGTGGGGACGTGGAGGTGGCTCATGCTGTGGACACAACCTCAGGTGCACCATCACTGCAAGGGGACCAGCACCCCGTGCCGTCCAGCTCCTCAGGACTCCTAGGTGAGAAACAAGAGGCCTTGGAGTGTCCCTCCTAAGGATTCTCATAAATATAGTCTCCATTCTGGATGTTTTCCACTGCTGTCCTGTGGGCCTGATCCTCCAAGCCCCCAAGAGCCTTCAAACTACTTTGCTTTTCACAGAGCCAAGACTCGGAGCCAAGATATTACACAAGAAAGAGCAGAGCATCTAGAGATCCTTGCCTGAAAGATTATACAGAGCGTGACTGGAACATCCAACAGGAAAGCATTTCTGTTGACAGAAGGACATGTTCTTCCAAGAGTGGAAACTGTTGCAGAAAGTCAGTGTGTTTGTCTTTGTAAACTTCTGGTGAGCCTGGAAAATAAAGTAGTTCTCATTTGTAACAGTGGAGGGTTCAGTCCCTCCACAATATGGCTCTTTATCAAATGCAAAAATAGCCTGGAAGTATGAGAAACAAGCCCTCAACATATTTTACTACAAAAATGTCACGTGGCGTGTTTAGTGTTTTCAGACTGACTGGGCCTGATCCATCTTAGGATCAAACCAGGATCTCCTTGCTGGGATCTCAGAGCCCTCGGTGGTTACTTGTGAGAGCACTAGGAAGATGCTGCCCTGGTACCCCAAGACCAGCAACCACAGTACCCACCTTACCGAGGGATAAAGGAGACATGGGGGGCTACAGCCCAAACATCGCACCCTCCCATCCCAGAAAAATGCTGACGTGAATAATCCCAGGCAGTTTTGTGAGCATCTGGAAGTAAGCACAGAGATGAGTAATATCTGACATGGCTTTGTCAAGAATGAGACGCATCAGGCCAAGTTAATTTCCCTCAGCAGCGGGGTACAACGGGCCCGCAGCTGGAGCGGCGCTGGCTGTGGGATGGAGCTGCGGGCAGGCACGGTGTGCCCTGCCTGCCCTGCCTGCGGGGTGGCGGGGGAGCGGGGCCGGGCAGGGTGCTGCCGGATGGGTACGGAGCGAGTCGGAGGGTGGTATTGCAAGAGCAGCTTTCAATGGCTCACTGTGGGGCTGGAAAATCGCAGTTGAGCGCTCCCATTAACAGCCAGTGCGGAGAAACAGAGACCGTATTTATTACATTTGCATGCCACGCAGGGCTGGGGCCGCAGACAGAAAAAGGATTGTGGCAAACTGGAGAAATGGGATGAAAAGCTGGGAGGAGGCTGAAGGAGGGGGGAACAGCGTGCTGTGGTGTGTCCCTGTGAGAAGGGACGCGGGCAGGGGATGATGTTGCCTGGACTGCTGCTTGCTGCCACATTTGCTGCAGCCCTGGAGCTGCCGAGGGAGCCCTGGGAGATGCTGCTGGCCAGGCAAATGCAGACAGATGTTCTTGTGCAGAGCCCGCAGTGCCTGCGCAAATGCAGGTGTCAGTCACCACTGCATCTTGGTTGGAGCGGACTGGACTAGCTGCACTTGGCCAAAGCTCTGGCACACGTGATGTGGCACGCAACTTATATACCTTTAATTCACAGCGCTGTGGTCTGAGCCATTTCTGTATTAAATCAGGTCGGGTTAGCTGTAGAAACTGTCAGCACCAGCTGGGCGGCCTCCCTTACAAATGGCAGTGAATAAACCAGCAGTAACCAACACCCTCCTGTGCTGGTCCCAGGCAGCTCGTCCTGCTGCAGCGAGGGAAGGCACGCATAGGAGCAAAAACCTGGTACCCAGCTGCAGCAGTCTGCTTTCTGCAAATGCTGGGATAAGGTACAGCTTAATATTATCTGCCGTAAGTCACGGTGCAGAATGAAACACAAGCAAATGCGTCTCCCCCCAGCCCCTGCCTGCAGCAGAAGGAGGGAGGGGAGGCTGCAGGAAAGCTGGGCACCTTGTGGCTGGGAACTGGTGGGAACTGCGGGGCAGCTGCCAGCCTGGGCAGGGATGCTTTTCACCCACAGCAACTACAAACAGAAATGGAAAAGGGTTAATTTTTGTCTTTGTCAGTCTTTGGAGCCAGCATGGAAACAACCCCCCAGGTCCTGTTTTTCTGTGCTCCCAGAAGAATGTAAACCTTTTTAAACAAAACCCAAACTTTTTAGCAAAGGAAAAAAAAGCAATCAAGCAAGAAAGAAAACCAGGCCAAACTATTAATTTGCGGCAAACCCCAGCAATTCTTAAATTCAATAACAGAGAAGCCTCTGCAGAGGAGGCACTGAGACCTGCTGCTGGTTCAGCCCTCCGGTGGGATGTGACCCCTCCACATCCCTAGAGAGGATGTGACCACCCCAAAACTGTCCTCCCCCGGTTCCGGGGTGGGGACCGGCCCCATCCTGAGGCCCCACGGCCCCACAAGTGCTGGGAACAGGACCTCGGCTTGCCGAGGGGCCGGGGTCACTGTGGGAGGCTGGAGCAGGGCAGGAATTTGCTGGCGGGCGCTGGCTGCCCAGCCGGTCCCCAGCATCCAGGCCATGTGGTTTCCCCGCGCCGGGCTGCGACGGGGGAATAAAAGGAAAGCTTTGAAAGTTGGCGTGTGACGGGGCGTCCCCCTGGGAGCGGGGCGGCAGTGAAAGCGTGTGTCTGCCAGCGGCCCTGGCTGGCCGCCACGCTCCCCTCCGTTTATTTACGGTGGTTTATCAGGGGCTGCGGGCTGCGATAAAGTTTATGAAAATAAAAGGCATCTCCATCAGGCCAGGGCGAGAGCAAGCCCTGCCGTTGCTTTCCCACACTGATTAGGATCTGGGCAGGCTTCGGCACTCCAGATCTCCGATGAAAGCAGCGGGACCAGCAGCACTTCCCTTCCTGGCCCCCGTTCAGGGCCAGAGGCAGCTAGAGGTCAGCACGCTGCAGGCTGCACATCCCTCTGCCTGCACAGTGCTTCGCACGCTGCGCAGCACGCACCGGGCACCACGCCGGGTGCACCCTGCACTGCACACTGTGCGCCATGCACCACACTGTGCACATCCTACACTGCAGCGCACACCGTGCACCACACTGTGCACAACCTGCACTGCCCACTACACCACACACCGTGCACCACACTGTGCACACCATGCACTGTGCACCATGTGCTGTGCACCACACCATGCACGCCAGGCACTAAATACTGTGCACTCCACAGTGAGCACTGCACCATGCACCACACACCATGCCATGCACATGAGGCGCTGTGCACCATGCACCACCCAAACTCCCTGTGCTCCCACACTCCTCTGCTGGAACCTGGGGAAGGGGCTACAGCCTTTCCCTTTGAAGGAGCCCATGTGTGTGGGGCAGCACCAGGGCAAGGCATCTGGCCGGGTTGCAGCTGGGGCAGTACTGGGTCTGTCCCCTGCAGTGGCGTCACGGTCCCTGCCCTTGCTGGCAGGCAGCCGTCCCCATCCCCAGGACACTGGCCAAGGCCATGGCCCCTTTCCGACGATTGTTCGGGGACGGCCGGGCCACGGCTTCCTCCCGGTCACAAGTCTGACCCTCACCCTGGCGCGAGCGCTGGGGCCGGCGCCTCAATCCCTGCCGGACGCGGGCAGGGGACTCGCGCTTCCAGGGCAGGCGGGCTCCAGGGAACAGGGTGTCCTGCAGGGAATACCTCCAAAATTCACCGGGCTGCATTACCAGGCAGTCCGGGCAGAAACAGGCAGCTGAAGAACAAAACCCAGGCAGCATTACCGGCTGGAAAACAGGAGTCTGATCCGACTGCTGCTGGGGTTAGGAGGAATTTGGGTGATGGAAGGTTCTGTCCCCCAAGTGCTGCCAGGCTTGGAAATGTTCAGTTAAGTGTGGGTTTTGTGGGGAGTGGTTTTATTGCCCCTTTTCACCTCCAGCACATTCTGGAAGAGGTGCTGGGAACTGAAACACTTAAAAGCAGCTTGGGATGAAACCTCAAACCACACAGATCGTGCTTGGTCTGGGGTTTTCTTGCAAGCTTGAAGTGCCGGCTCAGTCCTCAAAGGTGCCGTGAATCTCTGAATGAAGCTGGCTTGCAGCTCATGGTTTGCAAGGGAAATGCAACTCCTCCTCTCCATTGCCTTCTCCTCTCTTACGGACTCTTTCCCTGCCTGGAGAAATCAGATGGATGCTCAGAGCCGAACCTGGTGGCGCAGGATGCCTGCATTGACCCTCCCAGTGCCCTGGCAGTCCCCTCTGCTGCCACCCTCTGCAAACCAAACAGCGGGGAGGGCTCTTTCCTTTCTTGCAGCAAGTGTCAAGATTTATGGGCCACTGGCACCACATCAAAAGCAAATTCAGTCATTTACAGTAAAATCAAAGCGGGCAGAACAATGAATATGAAGCAAGGTTAAAACACCTTGTTACAGGAACAAATTGTGCAGCTGACATCAAAATAATGGAATTTATGTCCCCGCAGGTTGGAGCCAAATTATTTGCAGTGACATTAGTCTAAGCGTGAGCTCTGTGAGAGGTGCTCAACACCGCTGCCGAGATATTTTGGGGTCAGGCAGCAGCCAAGCTCACACAGTGGAGCCGCAGGCAGGAGGAGGCTGGGGGAGGGCTGCTCACGGAGCCCAGGGCTCAGGATCAGGCCCCTTCTGGCCGTTGCCCATCCTCTGGGGCAGGATGTTGTGGGGAACCCCCTGCGCCTCCCGGGGCCGGTGATACGCCAGCTGTGTGGTCCGTGCAGGACTTGCCCCGTCTGTAACACACGGACACGTTGCTGTTGCTGGCACCCACCCAGGAGATGCTGCTTGCTCGGTAATGAATTCAAGATGCCCCATAAGCCCAGAGCCACACACCAGGTGTGACGGGGTCTGTCCTGCTGCAGGCTGCTCACCTGAGGCTGCCGCCAGTCTGAGTGGCATTGCCAGCTCATTCAGCACTTCATTTCACCCTCAGCCACTTTGGGCTCAGCATTTTGGGGCAGCACGTCCTTTTTTCTCGCCCGCCTTAACCCCAGTTGGGCTGGTGCATCTCACACCTGCCTGAGCCTGGGATGTCCTGACTAAAGACAAAGCTGTAAAAATCCACCTACTCCTTCCACCTCCTCCAGCCCGGCACAGAAATGACCCCACTGCCACCGCCCTGGGCATGTGTTGGGGCTGCCCTGTGTCCCCCAAAGGGCATCCCCTCCCCACCCCTTGCCGGCGGTCCTGTGCCAGGCTGGCAGCCCCGCTGTGAGACGCGGTGCTCGGGCAGGCGGCACGTCCCCCTCCGGCAGCCCTGCCTGCGTGCCGTGCGGCTGTGCTTGTTTTGGAAATTATATTGTGAAGCACTTCATTGCTCTGGAGACTTACTTTATGGACAAACAAATATTTGGCTGTTTTTCCTCTTGCCTTAAAAGTTTGTCCCTTCTCCCCCCTCTCCACATCCTTTGTCTCTCCACATGTTTACACCGTGGGGTCTTTCTGCTTCTTCAGCCTTGCTCATCCTCCTCTCCTGCTCATGCAGCACATCTCTGCATGTCCTTCATCACCTCTCAGCCTCCTCAGCCTCCAGCTTGGTGTCATGGGGCTTCTCCAGCGTGGGAGACAAGGATACTTCCTCCCACCTCTATATTTAAGCATTTAAGCATTTTGGGGAAACCAAAATGATTTTATCCTTAATTCTTGGGATTTGCATCCTGGCAGCAACAATGCAGCTGGTTTTGGCTTTCCTGGTCCCAGCGCTGTCTCCTTGGTTGGGCTCCGCTTGTCACGTCCTGTGTTTCCGTCAAGATGGTCCCATCACTGTTGCTCCCCGCTCTGGGCCTCACATTTCTTTTGGGCTTTTTTGGGGTTTTCAGGAGATCTGGTGGAACATTTTGCTTGCGCAGAATCTGCTAAGCAAAATACACAAGTAAAATCTTCCATCAGATCTCCTGAAACCCCCCAAAAAGACACTAAAAATAGCAACTGGCAAAGCAACACCACCAATTCACTGAGCAGGGGAAGGGGAAGGAGGCAAGACACAAACGAACCTCCTTCGTTAATAAATCCTAGCGGCTGTGGAAAGTTTGAGGCAAGTGAGAGCACCCAGACAGAAAATTAAAAAACTAATAAAGTCCTCAGTGTGGGGGCACTGGCATCAGGTCAGCTTTACTTCTCTAGGCACCTCATAAAGAGACATTCCAGGACACTAACTCATAAGGGAAAGCTGCAGGGGTCAAGGAGAACACTGGAAAACTAACCATGGTAACTCAAGTATACTGGAAAAGCAGCAGAAAAACAGCAAGGAGTTAGTTGTGTTTTATTTTCGCTCATTTTTTTTCCTCTCTTCGTTGGTTGTGGGGTGAGCGGAGCCTGCAGTTTGGAGAGGTGTGGGCATGGAGGGGCAGCAGAGCAGAGCCCCAGCAAAGAGCCCAATCCGATGGGATGGTTGAGGATGGAAACCCAGAGCATGGGTTTCCGACCCGGGACCAGAAGCTGCTCCCTGCCCTCTCCCCCCACTGCCCACCCCAGCTGCACCACTCCTGCCTGTCTGGGGATGTGACCATCTTCTGAAATGAGACACCATGCTAAAATGCACTAAATGCTTCAGGAGGGACTCTGTGGGGCTCAGATGGGTTTGGGTCAGGGGAGAAATGTAAATCATTTGATGTATTTTCCTCAATTGAGCTCTTTGCAGGGGCTGCCTTCTTGTCGGGATGATGGCACCAATTACCTCAGCAGGAGAGGGGGGCAGCTTTTATGGAAGTTTTGGCAATGTCTGAGTCTTGGGACCGTCGGCTGTGCTGGGGGAGGTGGGGGAAACATGAAGCCTGGCATAGGGGGAGCTGCCCAACTACAACACCTCTGCAGGGAGCCAGGGATGCTCACAGCTGGGCAGGGGGATGTGTGTGCTCCTCTGCAAGGGAAGATGAGTGCTGTGCTGTTGGGAGACCAAGCACGATGCCCAGGGGCTTGCTAGCATCTCTCTCTTTCCACTTTTCCAACCTTGCAGGTGGAAAGAGCAAGGGAAGAAAGCAGTTTTGCCTGCCAGAGGAGGTCCTGCTCACAGCAAAATCCCAGCCTGCAAGTGTTCTTGGCAACTCCTTAAAACAAGCAAATGCATACGTGCCAACAGCAGCTTCCCAGGAGTGGTACGGGGTGGGATGAAGGGAAGAAGCCTGGCTGCATGTTTGTCCCATGGCCAGGCAGCCCCTCCTGGGAGCAAGCAGCTGGGTCAGGGTCAGCCCCAGGCTCAGCCTGCTGCCAGCCAGAAAAGCCTGACAGGGCTCCAGTTCTGCATGAAATCCTTCTGCCAGGTGCTGGGCTCCTGCTGGTCCCGGCCATGGCTGCATCCCAGGCACCGGGGTCAGGATGCTCTGCTCTTGGCCAGGCTCCTGGGGAGGGCCACTATGGGAGCACAGCGATGGTTATTGCGGAGGAGCATCCTGGCCCTGAGCTAGTGACCAGAAGCAACTGGGAGTCCCAGTCCCACACCCTTCACCCTGCCACAGCTCACCAGTGGCTTTGGTCCCTCACTTTGGTGCTGCATCTCTGGTGTACCTCTTCGTAAACTCAACTCATCGTTTGCATTGCAGCATCGCCTGGCAGCCTGGGGTCCCATGGTGTGAGTGCTGGCCAGGCAGCCCTGCCTGCGCTGGGGACGCAGCTCTGTCCCTGCAGGCAGGCAGGGACTGTTCACACGGGGCTCATGGGGCTCCCGGCGCTGCGTGCCGAGTCCTGCCGCCCGCACGGCTTACTGGATAAGCCCTCTTAATTTGCATGTCAGTGAGAAGCAATGTGCAAGCGCGGAAGCAGCTGTATTGAATATTTCAGCAGAAAACCACGGGTTTCCCCAGCTTACCAGAGCCCAGCCTGGAGGGCACTTTCACAGCCAAGCCATAAACCTCGCAAACAGGGGTTTCTAATGGAAACATTGACATAACCTGTAGCTGACAGAGCAACAGCTCTGCTCACGTTAAGCCTGAGTTTTCATCTCTAATCCCCTCCAGCTCCTGGCCTGTCTCAGGAACAGACCCGTGCAGCTGGCTGAGCATCCCCAGGGACACGGTGGGCGGCTGGACCGGGGGGTCGCACGGGCCCCGCTGCCCCCGCACCGTGCCAGCCCCGGCTGGCCGCACCGCAAGCAGGGGGCCGCTGGCTGGGGGGAGAGCCCCTCTGCGGCAGCACGACGGTCCTCTGTCACCGAAAAGGCAAAAGAAAAAGGCAGAGCAGTTCAGTTGGTTGTAAAAATTAATGAGTTCAGATACAGACTTGCTTTATTCCGGTCCAGCTGCGTAACCACGGCGATTGTGTCCGGCACACTAGACAGTTACATCAGCTCCACACCCCTGTACAATAAGACTCTGTTTGATCTCAGAAACAAGATCAGACTCCTGGGCTTTGCACATCCTGCTTCCTACATATGTAAAATCATTTTATTACCAGCCAGGAGAGTTCATCTAAGCCGCTCTCGCTGTGCAGCTGATGTGGAGAGAACATGCCCCTGTCTGCACTTCTTTTACCAGATGGAGATCTGCAGAGAGATTTCAAAGCTGCTACTCCTCTGAGTTTGGTGGTTTGTGTGTGCGTTGGTTTTTTTTTTTTTTTAATTCCTCATCTTAGACTGGAAGCTCTGGGGCAGGACCTGAGTCTCCTCATGTGTTTGTGCAGCCTTGGCACAGTGGGAGGTGTATATAGCTCAGCTCTCCTGAATATAAGTGGTAAATAAGCAGCCACGTGTTTTTGCTTGGCTTTATCCCCTTTTGTCCCATCTGTCCAGGAGAGGAAGTTCCTTATAAAAAATCTGCTCTGCCCTTCAGATGTCTCCTCAAATCCCCCTCTGTTGTTCAGGTCTGTGAGACACCAGGGAACTGTCGGATATTTAGCATCCTGCCTGTATTGAAACGTTTACCCTGCCCCACGCGAGTAACCGCGCTGCCACCAAAGCAGTTATGACCAGCCGCAGCACCACCACTCTTTTGCCGATTACAGATTGCTCAGCAGCATCACAAGGTTCCCTTTTAACCACAGCTCTTCCAGTTGCGCAGTCCCACTGATGCTGCTCTGCCGCTGGCCCCACATATCCTGACTGCTGAGCTGCAACATGCAGACACTTGCTGTTGTGCTGGGTGGCAGAACTACATCCCAGGATGTCTCTGTAATGCTGGCGTGCAGCATCACTTCATCCCAGGATGCCTCTGCAGTGCTGGTGTGCAGCATCACTGCATCCCGGGGTGCCTCTGCAGCGCTGGGGTGCAGTGAGCACTGCAGGGCTCACCCGAACAAGAGCACATTACCAAAGAAAATATACTTTTCAACCCAGACTTCCTCCGCTGCTGCTGTCTGCAGGGCTGTGTGGCCAGCACTCACTGACTCACTGCACACAGGTCACCTGGCAGCTGCCGGGCAGTAACTCTTATTTACTGCTCAGTTGTGGTTGGATTTAAACCAGCAGCACAGGCAGAAGGAGGGGAAATTCCCTCCTTCTCATCCCAGCCCCATGGAATCATCCTGTCTAACTGGAGCAGCTACTTTAAGTGCATCTAGTTTCGGGCCTTGCTTCACCCCTGGGTGCTTTCTTTTAGCTCAGCTCTCCTGGTTTTGTTAAATCTCCAGTCTAAAGGCTTCAGGGTGTTTACAGCTTTGAATAAAGCTCTTGGAGACCTAACCCAGGTCATACACGCTGTAGCTCAGAAAGTCTAACACCAGGACAGGTCTGTTCAGCAGCCGCAACAGAAAACAGCGCCAGCCCATGCCAGCCACCCTCCATTTGGAGAAACTGGTGACCCAGTGCATGATGCAGTAGCTATCAGCATGGGCACAGGCATCCCCATCTCGTACAGCCCTTGCACACCTCTCAACTCCTCAGTGGCCTGAGAGCACAACCCTACTCAAATAAGGCTTGACAAAACATGCTGCTGAATCTTTTTGGCTGAAAGCAACTCCTAGCACATGTGCCAGACCAGATTAAAGTTAAGCTTTCCTGTAAACATCCCCTGAAGACCTTTGCTGATCAAGTCATGCCACCATCCTGAGTCATGTGCGGTGGCATTCTCCCATGCCTCCCGTCCTCATCGTCAGGGCCCAAGAGTCGAACAGGGATCTCCTCCTCTCCTAGAGGCTTTTCCCTCCAAGCCTTGTTTTGGGGAAACTGGGGCTGGCACTTGTACAATGAGAGCTGCTTGCAGGAGAGGAGGCTGCAGGGAGCTCTGGCCATCAGGAGGGACCAGTGCTGTTGCTACTGGTTTCATGCTCTTAACAAGTGTGTATTTAGCCCATTGCCACTGGGGTAATTTCCAAAGATTTTGCACATAGCAATGACCTCGTCTCTGTGGAGCTCCCAGGCTCTTCCAGCAGCTTTCCAGGCTGCACATCATCCCATCCTCTCTAGACCCTGCTTTTTGTAAGCGTGTTTCAGTCTCAGCTCAAGACCATGTGTTCGTGTTTTCACAAACAAAGCAAACAAAAAAACCCCCAAAATCCCCTCTAGTCATCCCACTGCAACCAGCTCCGGAGTGCCTGCCATTTCCAATGGCTTTTCCTGTTGTTGGTGTGTAATTACCCCGGGATGCCATTCCCCGGATTGCTCTGACAACTGGGATTTAAAGCCCTGCAAAGACCAGAGCTGCTGGGTCTCCAAACCCTGCCAGGTTTATAGCCAGCATTGCTCTCATCAATCATCTTCTGTCAGATGGGGAACTTGAACAACCTCAGTCCAAATTGGAATATGGAAGAGGCCTTCTCCATCCCACCCTCCTCTGTTTGAAAGCCCAGCTCAGATAAACAAAACCTGAAAGGGCCAAGGCAGCTCAAAAGGAAACTGTAAACGATCCCATCTGTGAGTCTTGGCAAATATCTCCTCCAGGAGAGGGGTGTGGGGGGAGAAAACAAGTTGAAGGGTCCTTTTTTTTTTGCTCAGAAGGAAATACCATTGCAGTCAGATGTAGCTGCTGCATCAAACGTCACTCCAGAGCCCAGACCTGGGCTCCTCCTCGGATGGGTTTCTTAGCAGAGATGGTGACAAGAGCCTTGGAGAAACATTGCCATTTCCAGGGACAATTAACAGCAGGATAAGCAGAAGTGCTGAGCACACGTGAACCGAGCTTGGGGTAGAAGATGTAGATCAGGAAGCAAAAGCAGATGATATGTGCGAAACTCATATTCTATAGTGCAGAATTAATATTCTATATATTCTATATATTCTATATATTCTTGGGGCTTGCTTGGTTTTAGGTTTTCCATTTTCAGGGCTATTGAATGGTCTGTCAGCCGTGTCCCTCACCTCCCCAGGCTTTCCCAGGCAGGTTGGGCTAAGCACTTGATAAGGGATATTGCAATTGTATTGGCAGCCTCGGTGCATAACAAAAGCACTGGTGATCACAAAGTGGCTTTATCTCACCAGGTTTCCAGCTCTGTTCTGCAGTCTCAAAGGCTGGGGATTGTCAGTAAGGGCACTTTGCATCTTCAAAGAGCAGGAGCAGTTTCAGGCTTAGTCCAGGGTACCCTGGAGACCCGAGCAATGCTGCCCGAGGCGGGGTCTGAAACCCAGGTCTGGGTTGTGGAGCAGGAGTCCACATGTGCCACAGGCAGCAGGGCAGACACCGGGGGATGCGCTTAGGAAATGCTCTGTGCATCACTCACCACCGCTAGCAGGCTCTGCTTGGTTTATTCAGGGCATCAGCTTGCCAGAAACAGATGCAGAGGGCAAAATATTCCAATGCTTTTGACTAACAACTGGCCTTTAAACAGGAGTTAATTGAGAATTCAGCTTTCAAGCATGCCAGTGAGAGCGGGGGATAAATATTTAAGACAATGTTACATGCTAGAGATGGGGAGTTGAGACAGGGAGAGGGCTCAAGGTGAGGACTGAGGACTTTCTGGTTCTTGGAAGGATTTGGCTCCAACAGAGTGATGCTACTGTGGCTAAACACCTAGGAGGTCCTGGGACAGCAAGGAGAGAGCAGTTCTGGGAAAGTACTTACCATCTTCGGATGCTCACACTGCACACAGTGTGCTGAAACACAGGCGAGTACCAAGAGAATCACAAAAACTATTTGAAGGCAGAAATGAGCATTCTGGAGCGAGGCTTGTAGAGCTCAATGTATTCTGTGCAACCCTGAAAAAACAGCATTTGGTTATACATCTAAAAGGCATGAATGGAAGAAGAAACAAAACAAATACTGAATTTAGCAGAGAGTGTTATAACAAGATCCAAAACCAGGAGAGGGAATTGGGGCACATTTAACAGAAACCAGGCATTTATCTTCAAGGGGTAGGGTTAGAAAACACTGTAGCAAGCCAGGAAAAAGAGACACAGATGCTCATTCCAAGGAGAGATGATTTTCTAGCTCTTCCTGGTCTCAGCTTAGGCATTTCTGGGCAAAATATGATGTCTGTGAGATCCAGACCTTCCACCCTAAACAAGTCCAACCAGATCTTGCAGCTGTAAGCAATACAAGCTTGTAGACCCAGGGAGAAAATGAGGCTAACAACATCCAGTTGAGGATGAAGTAAATGAGCACGAGGCTGTAACTCTGGTGGGCACATGTCCCCTTGGAGGGACCGGCAGTTCACTTGGTGCCAGGCCCTTCCCTTCCACCCTCGTGGAAGTGCCACCCCTCACTGGGCACACACGTGGCCCTGGGACACTGAGCCTGGCTGGTCCCCATCCGCAGAGCGGGATGCCATTTCTGCACCTCTGCCCCTGCTCGTTAGCTAATGCGAAATAAATCCCTTTTATCTTCACGCTCATTTTCTAAGGATAATAATCCCTTTTTTGTGTGCACCCACATTAACTGCTCCCAAACTGAGTTGTAATTGCTGATAGTAATTAAGTTAATACATATTTACAACCATGTAGAGTTATAGAAGGTCTCCCGTAGTTTTATTTGAGGCATTTTCTTTAACCTGCTATAAAATCATTAACAAGTTGTTCAGTGTTAATTGCCTCCAATGCCAATCTTGTCCCCTTGCCTCCAGACAAGGCAGGGCAGGCAGATGTCTCCCCAAGCCCGGCGGCGGGGGCTGCACAGCCTGGGACCCTCGCTTTCTCCCTGCTCACGCCCTGGCTTCAATGCAAGGCAGAAGCGACCGTCACTTTTCTACCCTGTCGCTCCAGTTTTGTCAAATTTACCTCTGTGACTGTCTTTCCAAGCCATTTGCAAAAAGAGCCTTGCGAGGGTTTGCATGCCCCACGTCTGTGCTTGCCATGAGGATGGGGGAGCTGGACCCCGGGAGAGCGGGGACCCCGCAGGGCTCAGCCTTGCCCCCTGCCTGTAGCTCTGCTGAGCATCACGGCAGCAATCCCCCCTCCCGTGCCAGATTTTCTTCTGCTTGCATTTGTGCTTTTGTGCTCGCCAAGAGCCCCAAACCACTCAGCAAACAGCGTGTGTGGCGAGAGATCAGCGTGTGTAATCTTCGGGTGAATCTCCCCGTTATCCAGTAGGCTAATTAACTCCGGGCGGCTGCAGTACAGGGTCATGATGAGCTATCAGCTCCAGGAATGTCCTCCCCAAAGGGAAGTGCGAGTGGGGAGCCCCTTTCTATGGCAGTGAATCCTGATAAAGAGCTTCACTCCATTCTCCTGTGGCTGGCTCCAGCTTAGCGTTTTTAAAGCTAATTCTCCCCTGCACTAATCTGGAGGATCCATTCAGACCAAAGCTCAACATCTGAGTCTATTTGCAAAGTGTGCAGCTGTGTCAATTTGCAAAGACAAAGGAAAGCTCCTCTGTCAACAGGTCGGGGAGCTCAGGTAGCACGAGCGAATTGAGGGCAAGAAGTCAAAGTGGTTTCACAAACCGTCAGACCATGTTAAATCCCATCCAGCCCGAGAGGCTGGGGCAGTGCAGGGGATAAAGGGAGCGTGGAGGAGTGGGCTGAACTGCCAGGGCTGCGAGTCTGCCAATTAGTGCTATTAAAGAAAGATAATTAGATCTGCTCCATGGAAACCCCAGAAGAGGCAGAATGCAATTTTCATTTGGGCTTATTTTAATAAAAGTTAGGAATGCCAAGAGACGCCAAAATTGCACTGTTGGCAATATTAGCAGAGTCCGTGGTGTGGGGTAAAGCAGCTGTGGGGCAGCAGGAGGGGATCACAGCCCTCCAAGATGCAGGAAGCTGTCTGCTTGGTGTTTGTGCACAAGGGATGGAAGTTGAAAGTTTTGGAAGTGAACACTTCCAGATAAAGAAATCCAACCTCTTTTAGAGCCTCTGCTTCTCTGGCAACTTCTGTTTTCAGGAATTACTCTGCACAGGGGCAGATGCTGTGGAGATGCTTCGTGGCGATGAGCTCTGAGCTGAGAGCAGGGCTGGGAGCAGCCCTTCCCAGGGCACCGAGCTTGGAGATGCGAGGAAGGCAGGAGGCATCCTGGTGTCCTCTGAGAGAGCATGAAGAAAATAAATCCTGGGGAAGAAACAGAACTTCTCTCCTAGACCCTTAATCTCAGTGCCATCAGGTCAGGGAAATCCTTATCTCTGTTTCACATAGTAGGAAAAGAGTCTTGGGGAAGTCAAGTCTAAGATTTCTGAAGTCAGCCTGTGGTTTAGGATGTCACAGCCCAGCCTGGGCACTCCTTAGCCATCGGCTATTGGGGATCGCGGCTCCAGAGAGCCCCTTGGGCTGGTGGCAGGGACCAGCCAGTGTTGGAACAGAGCATGGGAATATCTGCATGGGCATTGGCAACCTTCAGAGAGTTAATAAGAAAGTAAGGAGTCATCGCACAGCCAGTGCGTGAGAAGGTCCCAAGTCTCATCATTTCTAATCATCTAAACTGATTTCCTGCAATTCAGAGATCTGCAAAATAAGCTGTGTTCGAGCAAATCCATTTCACTGCTGAAAACTTCCCCATAAGCAAATCTTCCGCTGGGAAAAAAAAAAAAAAGCAGTCTCAGTCTTTCCTTGAATTTTTAATACAAAAATTAGGACTCTGGCTCAGAAAGATTTTCCTGAAATGGTAACTTTACCTGCAGGTAGCCATGATGCATGGCAAAGAGGAATTTCACAGAGAAACAACTGGAAGGCTGAAAACAGCTGGCTGTGGTTGACGTTGGTGTCAGTCCTGTGCTGCTCTCACCTCCAGCAGCCCACCCTGTGCCTGTGGAACAGGGAGTAAGAGCTTAACTTCAACAAGCTCCATTTGGAGGAAAGATAGATATTGCCCCTTAGGTAAGTGTTCTCAGATGTGCAATAATAAACACCACTAAATAGCTTTAATGGGTGCACTTAATCAAAATCCACACTACACACACTGTAACTCTATTGAGCAGGGAAAACATGTGAAACCTCATGTTTGTGTTATTTCATGATATGAGGTCCAAAATAATATTCTGCCCAGCTACTTCTTCCTTCTGACACAAATAAGGGCACATATATATAGATATAGAAAAATGTAGCATCTGGTCAAGTTTTATCTTACAGTTAAGCATATTTATTTTGATAATGTCTGGCAATATAACACCTGTAACATTAATAAACACAGTCATCCCTTTCAAATACATTTTATACCTACTGTACATTTTTGTTTAGGGAAAATAAATCACATGTGTAAACCTTATTAATCATTTAAACAGCCCCTTAAAACACTACTGAAAAGATTTTCCAACTCAAACACCTTTTAAGACGCAATGACATCATGTCTGTCGGGACATTGTTATGCAGCGAAGATTGTGAGACATTTTCCCCCCATAAAGTTGCTGTAATAAAGTTTGTCATTGCAGTCATTAAATTCATGTTTTCTCTTCTTACCTTCTTCCTTACTCTGGAGCTACCCATCGTCAGGCAGAAAGAGAAAACATGCCATGGTGAAAAATTTGAAAGTCTAATAATGAAGTCCGCCACAAAGCAAAATACCCATTGATTTCAACAAGAGTTATCTACCAGTCTTGTCTTATATTAACTCCCAGGGTACTTGGCTTGTCCTGAGCAGGCAGAACAAGCACGGAGAGAAAGAGATGGGATTCTACCTGGAAATGGAGAAAAACAAAGCAAATGCTGTTGTTTTATGGAACTGAACATCCCGGGAGGAACCCGTCCCCACTGGAATTCTTTGCTTGTGCATCTCTTGAGCCACAGGAAGATGCTGGCCCAGCTGATGGGTTCAGCAGAGGCTTTGCCTGCTGAATGAGTGCAAAGCTATGTTTGACTAAGCTAAAAGAGAGGGCAGAAGATGTAGGTGACGAGCGTTTCTAGGTGCTGCACACCCCACCCCAGCAGCACCACCCGAGCTTGTCCCAGCTCTTGCAGCAGCTGTGGTGTCTGCCCTTTGGTGGTCTATGAAACCAAACTCTCAGATGTGTCACCGGTGCCCGTGACTCAGACCTGCTGTGTGGTTCCTCCCTCATCCTGTCCCAGAGGAAGAAGAGCACACGTGCAAATGAGTCTGTTGGGTCTGGCTGCTTCAAGAAATGCCTCTCCTGACATGGTCCCTGCTGGGAAGGGCAGTGCTGCAGGGCACGTCTTGTCCTGCAAGCGAGGACACGAGCCTGGCAGTGCAAGGAGGAGGGATCCTTGCAGAGCAGTTTCAGCCTCAGCATCTCAAAGCTCAAGGCTGTAAGAGCCTCCTCCATGCATACACAAAACTTCAGCCGAATTCAATTCTGTCAGTCCGTAGCAGACGGCCCCGTGTGGTGGAGGGATGGTTCTGGCTGGTCTCAGCAGGGAGCAGAGCAGAGCTGAGCTTGTCTGACCCCCCCATCTTCCCAACTGCCCTCCCAAGTTAGCAAACACACAAAAAGCCTAAAACGAGCTCTGGTCCAGCCCAGCTGCAGGCTCTGCTGCAAGTTTCCTTCTCAAAAGATACCCCAGCCAACTTTAAGCCAATTACCAGGGAGACAAACACACCTGCCTGATGCTAAGTAGAAACCATCTCAGACACGCTGTGCCCCTGTTCCCATGCCAGCCCCACCGATGGGTGACCCCAGCCATCTGCCTCTGGGGACAGCAGCACCTCCTGCCTGGTAACCTGCATTCCTGGCTGCCTGCCTTCCTTCTCGCCCGAAAACGAGGCACAGTGCATACCCATCACTAACTGAACAATTAAGCTATTAAGTAACTCAGTTAATAAATTCAGATTTTACCCTAATACATTTCTAATGACCTTGTCTAATAAATTCAAAGCAATCTGGGAAGAATACTTGTTGCCACATTTTAAAGGCAAAAGTGATTTATGTTTGCTGAGAGGGTAAAGACAGCCACATGTGATTTATTACTATCAGTCACCGTATCTTTAATCTCTTTAATTATTTTCTCTACAGGCAGCTTCAAAAGTGCTCTTGAAGACTGAATGGTGGGTGTTTTTCAGGTTCAGATACTCACTGTTAGGTCTGAACCGTTTTTTTCCTTCCTGTCCGTGGCTTCAAATATTAATCGTGGAGGCTGCAATTTACTTTGCTTAGGTTGGACTTAGCACAATAAATGATTTTGCGTGCTTGGTACCCTACCAGAGCCAAATGCCTGAAACCTCTAAGATTTTTGTCCATCAGTGATATTTTCCAGTGGGAAAGCCAGCAACAACTACCCGCCTCCATAGGGCTGACTGGGTTTATAACAAGATTTAACTTTTGTTGTCAGACTATAGGCAGGAGGTTTGGAAGCAAGTTTGAAGGTGACTCTGGTTTTATTGGGCAACAAGACCAACTTTTCCATCCTTCCCAGAGAGGTGAGCTTGCCTGGCATTCACCACGCAGGCAAAAGGGAAGATGAACTAGGTGTTGGGAAGCCTGAAGCCAGGACGGGAGATGCACAATCATATGAAGAAATTAATCTGGTTTCCAGAGGGTGAAAGGCAGGAATCACATGGGGGGATTTCCAGAGGAGCTGCGTGGACTTCAGCTCTCACTTCCCAGAAACATGGGGGAGTTGAGTTCATCTGTCGCTCACGTCCTTCAGAAAAGCCAGCTAAAAGCAGCAGGAGACGCTAGTGTTTATATCCTCTTTCTTATATACCCCAGGACTTCCTAAGAGTTGAGAAAACTGGATTTAATCTTTGCCCAGCTTTCAGTCCCCAGCCAGGGCTCAAACTGTGGGAATTTTTTCCACCAAGACTCTCTCCCAGCTGTTCCCAGGTAGTCCTCAAAACAGGCCTGGCTGGGATTCAGACAGGAAAAACCATTTCTACGAGATTTCCCGTCTGGCTTTACAAGCCCAAGAGGCCTGGAGAATAACGAGGATTCATCCAAGATCTTGATAAGTGCCTGCCTGACTCACGGACGTGGCTCAGTCCTCGCAGAGGACCCAAAACCGCCTGTCCTGAGATGGCCTTGGCTCCCGTCAGAGGCACTGGGGATGGAGCAGCTCCAGCCCAGCTGGGGCCACAAGCCTGGAAAAGGGTTTGTTTTCCAGAGCTCCCCGTGGGCAGTGTCGCAAGGACAGGCTTGCGTGCCCTGCTTTACGTGACACGGCCCCGGACCTCAACCTCTCGCTTGGTTCAAGTGCTCTGCACTGAGCAAAACAGCAAGAAACAAGGAGCTTCCAACCGGTTTCTTCTTCCTCAAATCCGCCCGGTCCCTGCTCTGCTCAAGCATGCATCTTCTCAAACAACTTGTCCCATTTTGCGTCTCTACAGTCAGAGGAAACTCTTAGCAGCATTTTTTGGGGTCAGTTTTTCATGACTGAGACCCAGTCATGCAAACAAAGATTTATTTTTTTCTGACCAAAACAACATTAAGGAGAAAATTCTTTCCCATGACTAAAGCTGGGCAGGAATCTTTCAACAGAAGGTCAAAGAAGACAGTTTCAGGGAAAGAGTCAGTTTGGTGCAATTTTACGTGTAATTTTTGTTTTCGTTTTTTAAAATGGGAAAAAGCACGCTTCTGGTATTTAATGATTGGCATGCAAATAAATATCATGGCCTTTATCAAGACAAGGGTCCTTGCCAATTCTCACTGCTAGCTAGAACCAGTGCTAGCACCAGTAAGGATTGTATTTGACAGCATCGTCTGGCTGATGAGCTAGTTTTCATCATGAATGAGGCTAAATGCTTAATAATCATGATTATTCAAAGCCAGTTGAATTCAGCTGTCCTGTACCAAACGCCTCAAAGCTCTGCGGGTATTTAAAAAAGATTGAACATCATCACCCAGCCAAGGGCCAAGATGCACCAGCACCAGGACCTCAGCTTTATCTTTGCTTTGAAAGGCAGTAAGTAATAACCAGGGCCATCTCTTCAGAGGAGTGTGTTAAGGACCACGTTCGACAGCCTGGCTTCTGTCCTTGTCCAAGTTACCACCAGCAAATCTTCAAACAGTTTGGCAGTCAAGCTTAGAAGAGCACAGAATATTGCTATTGCCTTTATCTGCAATGACGTTACAGCCAGGGCGGCTCGCGAAGGGAGCCTGAACTGCTGCACTGCAGGAAACCGAAACCCTTCCGAAAGTGGTCCCAAAGGCCCGCTATCCATCTGACTGTCCAAATAAAACGCAGCAACAATAGAAGCGGAATTCATTAAACTAAAATAGACATGATTTTATCCTTGTCGGCCTAACCTTGGTTCCTTGTACATTGAAGCCTTCCATTTGTGGGCCTGGACATTAACAGATGAGTTATTAACTAGCCATGGCTAATTATAGATAGCTGCATCACCTTCTTAAAAGGGAGGCATTGTCAAGGCCAGCTAGGGCCAAAGTTGAGGTCTTGTGAAGTTAATCTTATTGTAAAAATCACTCAGTAAGAAAATATTTCTTTTTCCCTTCAGCTTCCACTGAAAATCAATTTTATGAGAATTTGAACACTTTCCTGAAGTGTTTGCAAAACAACCATCAAAGCAGAGCAGAGGTAAAACAGGTTAGTCTTTCTTCATTGTCTGAGCTGGCACTGAACTGCATGTATTGGTGAGAAGGAAATCGTTAAGCCTTTAAACTTTCTTTCATTTAGATGATATACAATATTGTTAATGAACACAGTTACGGGCACTTGCCTTCTCCAGCTGTATGATTTTTTACTTAGTACCGCACTTTTAATCTTCCCACAGACTTGAAGGATTGTTATCCCTGAAAGAAAGCGAGACCTCCCTCACTGATGAAGATTTAGTTTGCTAATGAGTTTTGATGATGCAGGAACGCAGCATGGAGGAATTAAAGGAATAATAAAATAAATATTTCTACCCACAGAAAAGAGGAACCTACCCTCACAAGGCACCCCTGGCTGCTTCATGGGTGGGTGTCCTGCCTTGGGTTCTCCTAAAAATGCTCAGTGGTGAGGGCAGAGCTGTGTCTGAATGGCATAAATGAAGTGGGGGGGCTGAGCTCCGGGGTGGTGGAAGCCAGTGTTGGTGCCTGGCCTCTGAGCCTGCCCTAATTTCACTGTGAGAGTCTAGACCTCTTCAGAAAATCTACAAATGAAGATGTGTGACATTAGCTAAGGCTTTTTAATTAGATGGAGAAAACAAAACTGCTCCACCCCAGGCAGCTGCAGCTCCAGCCAGCATGTTACTTATTAGCTCAAATTATTATTATTATAAAAAACACTTGACTTTCTTGTTCAAAAAGTAAAAAGGGATTAGCAGGGTCTCTCAGACGGCTCTCCTCGGACTAACCTCCACCATTTCAAAGGCTCAAACAGAACAGAGGCTTTCTCAGTCCAAGGACAAAACAGACCCCAAACGGCTGCAATAGAAAGTCAAAGGCAATACTTGACATGGCACTCAACTCTGTTTGCTGACTTTTCCTGATGCACACAATAAAATTCAGCCCAAATATGTCACTGCTGCCAATTACTCAGGGCAACAGCCAGACCCTGGAGCTGGTAAATCAATGGAGGCACAAGGCAAAGCTGCTTTCCTCAAACCTGAAGTAGGTGGAAGACCATAAAGGCAAGAAGCACACCAGGAAGGATTAGGGTTTACAGAACAAAAGCTGCTGGGAGGGCTCTGAGCAAGAGGGTCCCCTCTGCCCACCACCTCTCCCAGCCCGGGCTTTACCCAGATCCGCACAAACCTGTCCCCGGGGAGGCTGCACCCCAGCTCGGTTCCACCGGGAGGTGGGGGAAAACCTCATCAACCAAACGAGGATGCCAGGAAACCCCTGCAGGAAGCCTGAGATTCAGCAGCAAGGCAACAGGGCTGGCTTGACTGCTAAAGTCTGCTTCTCCCAAGGCAGCAAACCTCCAGGCTGTGTTAGAGGCAGCAACCAGGGCTGGTGTTGGCAATTTGATTAAAAGTGATTTGATTGGCAAATCCAAGCTGCCTGGGACTTGGTGGGTAATGAGCCACAGCTCTGGTGTGAAGAGCTCTCTTTCACCTGAAAGTATTTTGCTGTTAAGCAAATTGCACCACACGCATCCCCACCTCTGCCAGCTCTGCTCACAGACCAAAGTTCTTCCCAGTTTTACAGGCTGAAATGCTGGAATAAATGGAATTCAGCAGTTTGTATGGAAATGCTGGGTTTGTCTGAACAGCAGTTGGTGTTTTAAATCACCCAGGCCCATCACATGTTACTGGGTGCTTTGCAAGTGCAGTCCTGGGGGTAGCAACACCTCTCTGGATACAGCCCGAGCTTAGAAAATGGCAGAGCCTTTGCTGTGATAGTCTTGTCACCCATTCTTCAGTCCTTCTGGGGAAAAGCTGTGCCTTCCAAAAAGCCTGCAAAGAACTGCAGTAGTTTGCTTCAAAAGGGTTTTGAGAAGCGTGATGTTCTGCCACTCCCCTCCTGGGCTTCCTGGCAGTGTGTGGTCGGTAATGGTCCAGAGAAAATCAATTGGACACTGCATTTGAGAGATAAGGGTTGAGATTTTATTCCAAATAACCTGGTGACCCAAATCAATCTCTGTCCCCAAACCCTCTGAAAGTTTGATACTCTAGTCTGCAATTAAGCCTCCACAGCCAAGAATTACAGCAGATGTTCCAGTCAAAACACCTTAATTAACTGTTTATTTTTGATGCATATCAGGAGATACCAGCCAATGCATTTAAAGTCATTGCCTGAGTGGTATATGATCTGATTAATATTTGGAGTTATTTTTCACCTGCTTTTTAAGTTTTCCATTTTTCTAATGCTGATGGAACTAAAATAAATGGTGAAATCCCCCAAAATGTCCTCGTGATAGTGACTCTGTGAAAACAACTTAAGCCAAATTGTCAGAGTGTAAAGAAGAGAGCTTGAGACGTCCGGGGTACAAGACCACTCTGTCTTGCTTTCCTGACAGGGAGTGGGGCTGGGAGGATGCTGGGCACGGGCGGGTGCTGCCTGGGGTGCATGGGCACACAAAGAGCTGCTGTTCCTTGCCTGAAGTTCTCTCCAGCCCCTTTTCAATCAACTAAGAAGCGGTACCTGGTGGGAATGGCTGCTCCTCAGGGCAAAGCAGGTGCTAGAGACAAAGAGAAGTCTGGAGAACAAGTATTGAACACAAAGGTTAATTCCTCAGATAAATAAATTTCTGTTGAGTGAAACTTAAGCCTGCTTCCTATTCTGGGATGCCTCTGGGCCAGATGTTCCCACTGCTACGTGCTGCTGCTGCTGAAGGTAATGCATGCTCTCCTCACGTGCTTTAGAGCACGGTTAGCAAGGGGGAAGAGAGGAATAAATCCTGTGCTCATTGGGCAGTGAGAGGGCACCCAAGGAAGATGCTCTCCAGGGGATGCACAGAAAAACTCTTTCCCACAGCTGCTGCCTTCAGATATGGCCGGGGTAATCCTCGGTGCAGCAGCTCTTGTGCACAGAGGTTCATCCCACCCCACCCCACGGGCTGGGGTTTCGGCTCTGCACCACGCAATGCTGGGACAAGAACCCTCACGAGCTTTTCCCCGTTTGCTGGGCAGCTCAGCCCAGAGTCCTCCCATGCCTCCCGCACAGGCAGCAGCCATACGGGTGGTCACGCAGGGGCTGATACCGAAGTCCCCAGGGGCGCTTTGCCTGGTGGATATTAACGCTGGTGAGTGATGCCCATTTGCACGCTGAGCAGAGCGGCGCAGCCCAAGCCAAACACCCTCGGGCTGGCCCCATCCGGGGCTGGGGGAGAAAGGGGCCTTTGGCGGGAAGGTGGTTTTCATCGCGCTGAGAGCTGTGTCCGATGGCATTGTCGGAAGCAGCAGGTAGCAGTGACAGGCAGGGTCATTCCCCTGACCAGCCCCAGCCCCTATTGTGCCGCCTTTCACTGCGAGCAAAAGGTCAGCCCACAGCCCTGGCTCCCAGCCTTCGCTTTTTTGTTGCAATTGTCACAAGGTAAATTAATCAGATTTATGGCATTAAGCCTTGCCGTATCTTGAGCCTTTCAGTCCTTTCTGCCCCCAAAACTTCCCTCGTATGAACAGGCTCTTTGTTTATCCTTGCCCATATAATCTTCATTTGGTGATGCAGGAGCGGTGGAGGGACAAAGACTGGAGGTGAGAGCTGCTGCCCAGCAGGTACTCGCGACAGCAGCACCCACCGCCCGAAACATTGGTGGTTGCATCACTTCAAATATTTCTTACAGGAAAATCAGCTGGAGAAGATCCTGTTTCCAGACCTGCGGTGTCACTCACACATCTTTTGGGAAGAGTAGCTGCCCCTCCAATAAATAAAAGGCGAGAGCAATTCCGCAGCAGGGGCAACCCGCCACCACCGTGAGCACAAAGCACAATTTATGTCCCTCTAATGTACCTACAGCATATGGGACCACTTACACAGTTGTTTGCCTTGGTCAATGGCTCTGCCGAGCCATTGGGGAGCTGGGTCTTATTTCACTTTCTGACGGGGATTTGGCAGTGACCAGCCCCGCAGCCGGCACCGGGCTCCCCAGCCGCGCTCGCAGCGTGAGCCGGCGGCGGGGCCGTGCGGAGGTGACAGGTATCTTCATCCCACCACCCAGGAGAGCTCCGATGTCCCGCTGGCAGGAATTTGTCTGCAAATTTTCCCCCATTGAAAGGAGCGAGGGGGTCGATATGATCGCTTGATTAAGGGGCAGGCGAGGTGGAGAGAGGGGCACTGCTATAGACCATGCTCGGAGGAATTCACCTCCCTTTGGGAGACTGCGATCCAGTTCTCCCTGCTATTTCTCACTCATAGGATCACATATATAACTTCCAGCTTTGCCAGCGAGTCTCATTTCTCCAGAGCATACAGCTTAAAAAAACCTATACTTAATCTATCCATATGGAAAAGCAATGTTTAAAGAAACAGCAATGAAACTGAGAGCAATAAATGTGATTGCAGTGAAACTAGCAGCCAGAGTGGGCAAGGGTGGGAAACTGTATCAGCGACCTTATCTTCTGCAGGTGCATTTGATTTTGGTTTGATTATCCTCAGGGCAACTCATAACCATGAAACATAAAATACATTAATGCACTTGTTTTGAGCAATGGCATGCAGATAAGAGGAGGATTATACACTGCAGTTGGATCTTGTGTTTGCGTTGACTTTTCTGCTTTAAGTTTTTTAACTTTTACCCAAAAAAAAGAGATGACGGTACGTAGTGTGTGTTCAAACGACCTCTCCATAATCAGAAAGCATTTAGTGTGTATTTAAATTTAAATAAGAGAACCAGAATGGCATCCAAAACTCTCATCTATCACTCTTTGCAAAAGGACCTCTTCCCAAAGGTAGCTGTCATGCTGAGCACCTTCTCCAAAAAAAAGCAACGTGGGTGAGTTTGCACATAATCTTTTGGCCTGGTACTGGTAACAAAAAGATGCATGTAACTTCTAGAGCACGAATGGTGTCACGTGAAAAATGAGACCTTATGATGAGCTGAGGATCCCCCATGACAGAAGCCAGCAGCATTGCTTCCTTTGCCAGCATGGGGGCTGTACCTGCTCCTCCTCCTGCAACCTCAGCCCCGTGACACCTTAAAACTGGGAGGACTTCAAATATCTGGGTCGGATCTTCTCAAAAGTCAGAGAGGGAGGCTGAGCCTGACATGAGACCATACCACTGCTGAGTGTCTTGGGTGGCGGCAGTAAGATGCAGCTGAGAGAAATTAGTGGATTTTTAATATAAAATATAGTCCAGTTTTGAAGAGGAAACTTCTTTTTCTTCCTTTTTTTTTTTTTTTTCCCTCCTTGCTTCTCCACTGGTAAAGCTGCCCAAACTCTCCACCTCTGTTTGCCCATCCAGCACACAGGCTCTACCTGCCTCACAGGGAGGAGGTGTTTGCAATAGGTTTTTTGCATTTTCAGATTAAAAACGCTTAACCAGAGCAAGATATTTCCTGAAAGAAGTAGAAAATAGATGCAATTCACGCTTTCAGGCACACGTCTACTTAAATGTTTTGCCAGCTACAATCATCATGATGATTTCCTCAAGATTCAAAAAAAGAGAAGAGGGAATAACCGGCACTCCCGACTGTGCCTGAACTAAAGAAATGGTGTAAATTTTTTGGCTTCGTCATAATTTTCTTTTCCCTGTTCTCCCTTCCCCCTACAAATTATTAAATCATTAAAATGATTTGAAAAAAATACCAAAGCAGATGTCTGGCCTGTTTGATCTTGAGCCTGAATATGGAAAAAAGAGTCAAGACTCTCATTATGGAAAAAAAGTAGAAGAGAGAAACAAACCCCAAACTGTAACAGGAAAGTCATGAAGAAGAAGACTTGGCTTTGATCTCTGCACTGGCTTCACTGGGGAGAGGTGGCTCTGCTGGGCAGAGCCAGGCTGTTGTGCGACTGCTTCGTGGGATCACAGGGGCAACACTTTTCACCATCTGCTCAAAGGAAAACAAGTCACTCCAAGCGAGATTTCCATCCGTGGGGTACAAGAAAGCAAACAAAATATGGATTTGTTCTGTGTAAAATGAAGGTAGACCTCAAATCACGGATGCTATTTTGACTATTAATGCAACTGGCCTCCTTCAGCTGATTTACAGGCTGCCAGCCTTGGCTAGCTCGTTTGTTTTAATTCCTAATTTGTGTACCCTCCTGTTTGCCCTGCTGCAGGGAATCCAGAGCTTAGGAAACAGCCACTAGAAATCAGAGCCACAGCAGCACAGAGCATTAGCAG
The DNA here is from genome assembly GCF_036013445.1 of Caloenas nicobarica. Lineage (NCBI taxonomy): Eukaryota > Metazoa > Chordata > Aves > Columbiformes > Columbidae > Caloenas > Caloenas nicobarica. The sequence continues at coordinate 21,394,107 of NC_088252.1, forward strand.
GTGTGCAAAGCGAACCTGCTCACACTGCACTCCGTAATTTTCAACAGTAAAAAGTATGTTGGGAACGACAAGGGGGTCATTATCCACGTATCCACTGCTGACACGTCTCTAGGTATGCTGGAAAGAGAGAGATTTTGGCTGTTTACGTTTTCACCTGATCTCCATTGCTTCTTTTTTTGTGTGGACTTACCATTTAAATCACAGCTTCCAAAGGCTGTTTGAGTTGCTTTCTAGCTCAACACAAAATGATAAAATCCTAAAGATGGCCTGAGAGCAGGAAATATGACTCAAATCGCTCCAGAATTTGGCCCTTCTAATAAAAATATGAAGTGGTACCATGGTGTGTTTGGGATTGCAAGCTCCTCCGTACCTGCCACCCAAAAGCACCACCAGCATGCTCCACCCAGTGAGACAGAGTGACCCTGGCCAGAGAGACAGGATGGGAACTGTCCCCTGGACCTGTTTTCTCTTTGTCTGAGCCCAGCTCAGATGTTTCAGAAGAAGAAAGTAGCCCCACAAATTGCAGAGGTGAGGCGATCTGCCCCACACAGATCCCAGCTGAATTACTGGCAGTGACTGACTCAAGCTGTGAGTCGTGTAACTTCATATGGCTTCACAGCATCTTTTAAGATTAAGCAATTTAAAGTCTACATGGCTGAAAGAAGTGGATTTTTGTTGGGTTTTGTTTGGTGTTTGTTTGGGTTTTTTTTTGTCCTGACATCAAGGCAGCTCCAGGGGACAGAGAAGGATGCTGTGATGTCTTGGGCATCAACACTCAGCGGAACTTGTTCCTGACAGCAAACCCTCTGTGGGTGGTGATGTGGGAAGAGCTGTGTGTCTGCATCCATGCAGGGCTCTGAGAGAGAAATTCTTCTTTTCAAACATTTGCGTTGAGCCACTTTCCAGGAGATGATGCTATGGGAGAGTGATCCTGCAATAGTAAAATTGTTCTGCGCTTTGGGTGCTGGATGTGAACAGTTCCATGCTAGCTGTCCCACCAGCTGCGGCTGCCCCTCTGCATGTTGGAAAATTAGCCCTTAGGAGTTTGAATGGGAGCAGACCTGGCCTGAAAGTCTGCCGCTTGGACGACACCAGGCATCTCATTTTCCAACTGGAAAAGTGTTTTTCTTTAGCCCTCCTGATGAAAATTAATTGAAGACACATGTTAATAAGACCCAGAGGAGGTCTGTGTAAGCATTCAGTGAGAAGATCAAGACTAACTCACACCAAGAAGTCATGTGCTTAACCAGCATCACCTGTACGGCTGACTCCAGACACGTTGGAGGTGGCCTCATGGTGCCCGGACATCCAGCTTTCATCTTACCCATGCAGGGAGCAGCCCTGACTGTCCCCAGGTATGTTTTCAGCTGTCACCTCCGTTGATGAGCAGCCACCCCAGAAAAGAAAGTGGCACTTGCTGAACAGCAGAAGCAGCCGCTGAGCAGAGAGGGAGCCCGTATCTGCTGGGATAGGCAATAGGATGAGCAGAATTCGAAGGCAGACAGCTAATACAAAAGACGAGCAAAGCGCACAGTAATTACAGCTACTGGAGGTGTTTCCTTGGAGGTGTCTTGGAGGTGTTTCCTGGCTCACTGTGGGCTGTGGTGACAGAGGTGTCACCTTGTCATGTGTTTCAGTTATGGTGATTGTTTTTGAAATAGTAAGCTCATTCATTCATTCAAAACCAGGAAATTTGACTTCACGGTGGAAGAGCAGCTCAACACAATGCACACAACGTTCTCAATTCAAAGTGTGTTTGTTATATTCTTCTTTTACATTTATTCTTCATCTATTTCCGCCCAGATTACCCACTGAATGTCATCCCAGTTCATAAATGGCTTCAGCTGCTGCAAACATTGGCCATGCTGCATTCACACAATGGCTGGCTCACAATGTCAGTCAGCATTACTGCTGCCACCCAGAAAAGGCATCTTGTTATATTTCATGAGCATTTCTGACACTGTCTGTGAAGTTTGCCCACTGTCATGCCCAAGCTGAGACAAAATTTTTCACACCTGAAGGTCCTGAATTGAGCTTTTGAGTCGAGTTTTGGGCAGCTGAGGAGAACATCGTACACCCTATGGGTGCTTTCTGCGAGGGGGCAGAGCAAGTAGAAAATACAGAGTTTGCCCCATCAAGGCTCACCAGAGCTCATCCTTGGGCAGTCTGACGGACCTGTCTACTGCAGGCTAGATTGCATGTGGAAATTAAAGCAAGTCCAAGTGTCAGTTCAAAGCGTGGTTGATCAAAAAAATGCAAGGCAGCATTACTCCTAGATAACCATTTACCCCACCACCAAGCATCCTCCCCAACACCTCTCCCCAGCACCCTGATCTTTCCATGGTTGCCACCAGCCGAGAGCCAGAGCACGGAGGAATCTTCTACTGATGGCAAGCTGAGCACGCATCAGTGCAACGAACACAAGCAGATCTAAATCTGGAGCAGGCTGGGAGGGAGCAAATCACCCGGCCATCCTCACCTCTTGGGCAGCAGTACCAGCGCTCCTTGCCACTGCGTGGAACATGTTGAAACAGAGAAATAAACTTAACGTCTTTTGTAACCTAATCACAGTATACATTAATTTAGCAGCTTCTCTTCATTGTGCTGCACAGACCTGGCTGAAAAACGTGGTGAGAACTCGTCCAGAAACTCTGTGCAGAATGGGCTGTTTTTAGAACTCAGATTTCAAGAAAATAGTTTCATTGCTTTAAAAGCCTCTAGTCCCCAAACCAGAATTATTGTTAGTTTTTGCAGGAGAAAGCAGTAAAACCATTTCTGTGTGCAAATCCCAAATGTAGGTTTAATCCAACTATGCTTCCATAGAAGATGCTTCTCACTCTCTTGTCTGTTTTGATGTTGAAAATACCTGGTCTTGCTCACTGACAAAACTGCACTCACAGACCCCCTCTCACTTCCAAGGAAAACAGCATCGGATACTCAGCCAGGGAGTATTTTAGCACCTCTGTCTCCTGTGGATTTTGCTGCTGGCTTTAAGCAGAGCAAGATCCAGCCCAGAGCCCCCAGCGCACGCGTTTGGAAATGGTTTGCTCTGCATCCCACTCCTCACTTGTTAGGGATTAAGGAAGAGCTGTGGGGTGGCGGGATGAGCTGGGGCTGTCCCGGGGGCGCGGGCAGGACCAGCTGCCGGCAGCCCGGGGGTGCAGCCGGGCTCCGCGGCACAGCTCTTCGTCCTGCAGCACAACACTCACCCTCTTCTCCCAGGGGTTCGTTCTCCAGCCTGGTCTCCAGGAGCTGCCCAGGTGCGCAGGGAGCACCTCTACCCTGGGGCTGCGGCTTGGAGGCCTGTTTAACACACTTACAGCAGCTTTCTCCTGGTTCTCATAGATGCGAGTGATGTAAATGCGGTCCAGCCTGAGGCACAGGAGTGTGATCTTGGGCCAGAGCATCTGCGAGTGGACTCCCAATGCACAGATAAAGCCTGAACCACTTGCACCTCATAGCTGGACCAAAGCCACAAATAGCTTTGGGAAGACCTCAATATCGACGTTTGCAAAAAAAAAAAAAGTATCCTGGCAACAGCGTGCTCCTGGCCATGTCCCAGGCAGCACCTTTCCTGGGCAGGGTGAAAGGGTGTGAGGGGACATCTCTGCTGAGCTTCGGGGGGTGCGCTGGGTGCATCGCAGGCAGCGTGGGAGGTGGGGCTCAGGGCTGCCAGGGCGACTTCTCCCCTCCACAGCGCTCACGTCCCTTTGGGACCAGAGAAAGAAAACCAGGTCCATCTGTCCACGGACTCCCACTCCTTCCTTACGGGCTAGCAGCCACTCTGCTGTTCAGGGTGGCATCTGAGCCTGCTTCAGCACAGAGCGAGAGGCACATGAGAGCTGAGTTATGGAGAGACTCCTAACAGGCTGGCAGCAGCCTCAGTGACTCACTAACTTGTGATTTCCTCCGTGGTGGTTTTCCAGCACAGCTGCTCCCGGCCGCAGCACACGGCGAGCGCTGGCGGAGCGAGCACCGTGTCATTTCCCAGAAGGCCAGGCTATGTGGGCAACCTGCGCATCGCTCATGCAGATCCCCAAAACAAACCCCAGTAATTGCCTCGGAGGATAACAGGCCATAAATCTAGGCAGCCGCACATGTGAGGCACGCATGGTCTGGCTCCTGGAATCAAAGCACGTGTGTTTTTACTGTTTGCTGTGGCTGAATGTGTTTCTCATTCTGGATTCTCCCTTTCAGAGGAAACTCCCTCCATCCCCCTCACTTCTCTCATCCTCTTTACGAGAGGACCTCAGGCACTCTGGAAACATGGGGAGAGGTCTACACCATTTCTGTGAGACGTCTTGCGACTGCTTTGTGCCACTTGACACACAGCGAAGCTGCACACAGAGCAATGGTGTAATTTTCTGCACAGAGCTTGCAGGAGATGCTGGAGTAAATTGTATTATAATTCCTTGGCTTCTCAGCCCCATCTTTTTTTCTCTAGGTTTGAAATCATAGCATTTTTATTGTCCACAAATTTGATTACAAAATGGGTTGCAGATTTATTTGCAAACCTGAAGCTTAGCTCTAGGATCACAGACCTATTTTGCACAAACTCAAGGCTAAGGTTTGAGTGACAGAAGAAAGAAATATTTATCACAACTCTATGAAGGAAAAAAAAAAAAAAATTGAAGAGGCTTTGTCAAACAAAACCTAACCTGGCCAGTCCAGGAACCCTGCACAAAGGGCCATTGTACTCTGCTTCAGAAACAGCAAGTCCAGTCTGTCAAGACTGTGTCCTGTGCTGCCAGCGAGTTGAAGAAAGCTGGACTCAGGTAGCCAAATAACCCGATGACTTCATGTCTGAGAGCTGGGTAAAAAGAATCTGTCATTTGACAGCAAAACCAAACCAGAGCAAACAAAAGCAGCAGCTCAGATCCCAGTGCAGTATATGTGCACATCACCTGTGTGGCATCCATACAGTCTCTTAGTAGCATCCCAGGAACCCACAGTGTGCAAAGGGCTGCCAGTATCAAGATTTCTCAGTCCAGCCCATTGCAAAGACTCTCAAGCAAAACAAGCGATCTCCCAGAGCTGCACATCGCATGTGGTCTGGTCTCTCCCTGCTTTGCTGGTTTCTCGTAACACACCTGAGACCTCGAGCCATGCTTTAAATAAAACGGCTGTTTTGACCACTTAGAAGGAGGCAGGGAACCCAGCCACACTTTTCCAGCCATGGAAACCACATTAAAAGCTCACCAAGCAACTTTCCCCAGCATTCCCACTCTCCTTCACACAGGCCAATCCCAAGGATGGCTTGGCCAGAAAAAAGGTGGTTTGCAGAGCTGCATGTCATAAATCCAGGGTTTCACTAACGTTCGCCAAAGGATTTTCTCTCTTCTAGGAGGATGCCTGAATCATCCTTGATGTGGGGTTAGGGAACAAAAAATAACAAGTCTTTATAGTCAACAGTATTTCTTTTCTGTTTCTCCCTGATGAAACTGTTAGCTGGATTTCCAAATCCCTCAGAGGAAGATGCCTCCTTTAGTGCGCTTGTCTAAATCCCTCCTATCCCTTCCTTTTCCTTCTTTCTTATATTCTTCCCCTTTTGTTTTCAGCTTTTCTTTTGCATTTTACTGCTGTCAAGCACAGCAGAAATACCGTTTCATTTATAGCTATAATTACCTCTCTGGTGTCCATATGAGACTGTTGATCTAGTCTAATCTGTAGCCTGTGAAAAGTCCCCCCAGAATACAGCAGGATGAAACCTGCAGGTAGTATGGGAATGATTTTAGCTGTCTAAACAGGTAAACAGAAAGCAAACCCGTTTCTACCAGATTTTAGCAAAAAGCTACAGCTTTAACAGGTAATTCCATCTTCATGAGTGAATGTATAAGTCGTTTTAAAAATATTACAGAAGAGTAAGCAGTCCCTGCTTGGTGTTCCCTGGAATTGAAAGCACACCCACCACAAAGTGCTTCTCTTACAACTGACCAAATGTTGTGCTATGGAAGTGGAAATCAAGGGTGGCTTGTTTGGTCTGGGACATTTAACAGGCCTAAGGTTTGGGGCTGCAGCAAAACCACTGAGAAAATCCTGACTCATAGCTCAAGTAGGTCAGCTACGCAAGGCTGCCCTGTGATTCCAAAGTAACCCCCAGAAGTTTTGGGAGAAAGAACCGGGAGCATGGGCAGGCCAGAGATGGGCTTTCTGGGCTTGATGGAGTGAGGGCACGAGCCGCCCGTTCAGCTGAGCAGCAGCAGGGCATGAGGGGAGGTTTGGGCTCGATCCCTTGGGGTTTGTCCCATGGCCCTGGAGGACACTGGAGTGGTGCTGCAGATGAAATGCTGCCCTGGCTTTAGCCCCTTGGATCACCTGCCAAAATGAGAGGCATCCTCAAGCTTCAGCCTGTGGAGCTTAATGCTGCCTTCTGGAAGACATGGGTCTGCTTCCAGCAGGCAGGAGAGGAAAAACAAACAGGCAAACTAAAGAGATTTCCTGCAGGATGAAGCTTTCTCAGGAAGACCTGAAATGATGCTGTGCGGCAAAATATTATGCGCTTAGAGAAGACTTTTGCTCACCTGGTGAAAATACTGCATGTGGGCTTTTGAACGTCCAGTTTAAGAGCTGGCAGGCACCGAGAGGCAGGTGAATACATGGCAGAAGTTTCCCTTCAGCTAGAAAAAACACAACCCCTTGCAGCTCTGACTCAGCCATGATCATATGTGCAGGTGGTGCCAGGGATGCTCAGCCCTCCTCCAGCTCACCCATCCCCACGTGCTGCCTGGCAAACTTTTGCTGTGCCCTGGCCCATACCCTGGCTGTTTCCACGGCCATTTGCAACCTTTGTAAAGGACCTGGATGGGCCCACGTAGTCTTGGGGACTTCATTTCATACTGTGGGAAAGGTAGCTTTTGTTCAGGCAGCTGGGCTGGCCAGGGATGCCGGTCACACTGTGGGAATGGCGGGCTGCAGGCTGCTGTGCCCTCCTGGGTACCAGTCATCTCTCCCACATCAGCCTCCTTGCCACCTGTGCAAAAAAATAATCCACATGTAAAAAACATCTTTTGCCGCTTTGACAAGGCTTTTCTAGAATAGTTTATTTATTTCATTATGCACCGCTTGCCTTCTCCCTTGCTTTTGGGCTGCACTAGTAATTTTTCTCTCTCTGGATTAGAAAGATTTGTTTTTCCTGGTAGATGCAGAAAACCTGCATTTTGTTCCTGCTCTATTATCTGGGCTTTCCATTTGCCATTAAGGCTGTTTATCGCTTTTAATGTCTGTTCCTTTCTCTCCGCACAACACGACAGATGAGCGCTGCCATATCCCGAGCAATTCTGCAGACCCTCCTCTCAGAGCTGTTCCCAGGCCAGGGCTCATCAATAGCTGCCACACTGTGATTGCCGCTCTGTCTCAGCTCATTTACCCCCTCTTGTGTGTTCAGCCTCTTTCCTACAGCACAGCAGTGCCCTTGCTATCTCTACTAATACAACCAAGGCTAAAATCTTTCCTTTTTTTTGCCCCAAACTGGTATTACACAAAGCTGATTTCATGTTTGTAGGCAAAACTCATATTCCTCTCCTTGTATTTAAGCTCAGCTGTGAGAAAAGCCTGTAGAAGGTGAATGGGAAAGTGTGACAGCAGCGAGAGCTGCATCCCCTTCAGAAAACCTGGCTCTGGTGTGGTCTCAAGCCGGGCTCAGCCCCCTGCAGTGAGTGGCTCTGCCAGGGCTGGCTCAAAGGATAGACCAAGCAGGCGTCTATGCACCCCCAGGAAAAGCTCAGGCTGCTAAAAAGCGAGCTTGCTGAAGTAAAATATTTATTCTCAATTTCCTGTTAAATTTGGCAGGAACAATGAATTTTTTTCTTGTAGTATTTTATTAGGAGATAGGGATTTAATGGGAAAACCCAGCAAAACATAATCTGCCTCCCCTAGCAAACAAAGTCCAGGGCCACGTTTCCCTCTCCCAACTTTGACAACGACATAGCCCTCGGCTTTACCCTTGGACATTGCAGAGAAACCTCTGACCCGGCGGCTGGAGGCACAACTTCACAGCCAGCAGGTCATTAGAAACGAGCCCCTCAAAAATACCTTGAGGAATGGCATTTAGGGAAATTAACTGCCCCTGGCAGGAGCAGCCACAGTGCTAAGGTCACCACGTAAGCCAGCTCGCCTGGCACTGCTCTAGCACTTGCCAAGCAAAGCCAGACTCGCAGCCAAGCTTCCAGACAGCAGCGTGAAAGCAGACCTGAAACGGCCTCTGGCTTGCAGCAGTCAAAGAGGGCAAAGGACAGTGGCTTATTTTCTAGTTGGAAAAAAGCTAGAGTGAAATATCGTTGTGCTGCTTTGACGGAACTGGGAAGTTATTTCTTTCCCCTATTTTGCTTTAAAGTGCCAGAATAGAGTTAAAATAGGAATGTGCATCAGTGACCTGAGTGTAACAATAGGCGCTGTGGACATCCCCACTTAGGCTTGGTTGTAAACCTAGTGCTTTTTATGAAATATTACAGAGTGATTAATCACAGGGTAATTAGGCTTTAATCCAACTGCAGATTTATCCACTCAATGATTAAACCTGTCCTGGTTGTTAAAGACCTCCTAATAACAGAGGCACTGGTGTTTTGTTCTATTTTAGAATATTTAAGTCCCATATCAAGCCATTAACATGAACTGAAGGTTGGTATATAACACCAGGAAGCAATATAAAGCTATCAGCATACATTTTGCATTGGACAGTGTGAAAACCGTCGCATTTGCCGTGCCACCACAGCAGGGCGGGTCAGATGAGCACAGAACCCGTGTGCACCCATCAGAACACAGCCTGTATCGGGAAAGCTTTTGATAGCTCCCTGCCTCCTCTTTTCATCCAAGCACATCCCCTTCCCCAAACCTTTCTCCTCTGAACCTTTCCTCTAGGAGGACAAGATTATTTGCAGTATGAGAGGGCAGAGAGCTAGAGGCTCTGGATCTCCAGGGACACTCAGGCATCAGTCCTAGGCCAGATGCCACCCACGTGGGTTTATCTCCGTTTTCTATTTGGAGCCTCTCATTAGAGTCCACAACTTTTCTGTTGCCCTAAGTCTGATCTCAGAGTCTCTCTTCTCGCCTCCCTTTCTTCTCATCCCTAAGACGGAAGGTCCTGGGCTGTAGCTGAAGACAGAAAGCTCCCATCTCCAGAAGAGTTTCCCTGCCTCATCCCCATCTCCCATGGCAGCAAGCCAGGCTGCTCCCCCATCAGCTTCTACAGCCAGGACAGCTGGGTAACTCACCCATCTCAGGTGAGCTCAGCCACCTGTAACACAACACACTAATGGGCCTTGTTTTCCCTTTGCAGCCCCTGCTTTTGGTTTAAACGCAGCCTCACACATCAGGCACAGCCGAGGGACAGCAAGATCTGCGCATCCTGTTTTTTCCCAGCAATGAGTGACCCAAGACCACTGCACATCTATAAACAGTCACCCTGCAGGACCTCTCTCTGCTTACATCATGCAAACACTTTCCGTGCACTAATGGAAGCTTGTTATTGCCTTCCTCTAAAGATCCCACCTTTTAGTTCAGCATGCAGAGGATGAATGCGGTGAACACGGAGCCCTTTTGCAAGCAGCCTTATGAATACTGTGGATCCTGCAGAAAAATTGGGGAGGACCAGGATGCCCTTCGGGAAATGAGCACCCAGCCCTTCAGCAGCTCAAGGGCTGCCAAATACAGGCTCCCTCCATTACCAGGAAAGCAGCTGGCTTGCACACAAGGGAGAAAATCCTGTTACCTGTGAGCTTTCCACTCCCTGCTGAGAAAAGCAGCCAGGGCTTTGCACACAGCAGCCCAGACTGTCGCTGGGCTCCCTCCTGAATTTCCAACTGGCATGACCTGAGCCAACATAACTCCATTCCTCAGAGCAGCGTGTTTCCACGGGCAGACTTGCAAGGTCAGGCTGTGCCACCCTTTGCCGGCAGCACTCCTGTCCCCAGGGTCCGGCTCCAGCGGGGAGCGGGGCTGTCTGTGACCTGGGGTGCCAGTGCCCTGGAGTCAGGGCTCACGGACAGGGTTTCCTCACCTGGAACTAGTTTGCCCCAGACTGATCACGAATACAATGGAAAGTTTCATGCTGTGCAAAAAGCTCTTTCCCAAAAAGCAAATATCTACAGGTGGAAAGTTTTCACCCAGTGTAATGCCAGAGCTGGGGAAGCAGGGCTGCACAGCCATGCCAGGAAGGAAAACCCTGCAAATCGCTGTGCCCTCTATGCAGGGGAGAGGAGGAGAGAGTTGTATGGGAAGCAAACAGGCCTGGTGGATGGAGATCACCTTGCAAGAGTTCCATTTACAGCTGTTGCCCAGCATACCCCGGTATGCAGTCCACAGCGCAGATCTTGGTCTGTGTAACCTACACAGGCTGCTAACATGTCTCCATTTGAAAGGACCCCCAACATTTTAACTTCATCCATGTTGTGTATTTAATGGCTTCAAAGACACTTGTGCTAATGGGCTAAATCCTACCAAGTGAACAAGATAACCATTGCTGTGCACCAAAGCCTGCAGCAAAGTCAATATTGACAGAGCTGCCCCGGCTGCATCCTGCCTGGCTGGGACTCCCAGGTGTGTGGCGGGGTTCTTCTCCGGGAACCGCTCCAGTGGGGACCAGCGGAGATTAAAAAACAGGAGCTGCAGAGCATCTTGAATAGGAACAGTGACAGTAACATGGCGTTTTGCAACTCCTCAGGCACGAGCAGTTCCGTCAGCTACCAACATACAGGAAAAATGGTGCATGTAAATCACTTTCAGGCCAATGTATGCATTATTGGTTTTAATAATCAGATGCAAATGGAAAGAGTAATCCAGTAATTATCCCCATGTTACAAAAAAACACACATAAGCCATAGGACATGACAAGTCTGCTCTTTGAAGCAGCCTGTGACTTTACTTTCTGCCTCACGTTATTTTTCACTTGTTCCTCCGAAACACATGTTCACTGTCCAAGTGCGCTGAGGCTTGATTTGCAAAACTGCCCGGCTGAAAGGCCAGACTCCAGGGGTACGGACAGTCCCCCTGGAGTGGGTGTCAGCCCCCAGCCTGAACATCACACCTGACTCTGGTTCCCCTCTCACTAGTCATGCAGCACAGTGCTCACAGACCGCACTTAGAATTTTGTGGTTCTGCAGCACACTGGAAATTCTCCCCCAGGGTCAGACATGGGACAACTAGAGCAGGAGGTCTGGGGTCAACCCCAGCTCTCCCAGAAGCACATTGTACGGTGCAGGGGTCTTGTGCACAGTGGGAAAGGAAGGGCAATGTCAAGTGATTTAAGGGTGGGATCACATACTGCAAATACCAAACTTCCAAAAAAGCAGCTACTACAGTTTGCAAGCAGCTTCTGCACTGAAACAGCACTTGAGCAGTCCTGAATGATAAATGTTGAAAGGAAAAGACAGTTCAAAGAGAAACATATCCTCCAGCAGGAAAAAAAAAACCCTTGGGGGGAAAGAGAGAAAGATCAGAAACAATTAAAGAGCAATGGTTATTGAATATACTAGCCCTGTGATTAGGGCTCCTGAATCTGTCAATCAGGAGTGGGATGGGTGCAATGAATACTGCATAGCCAGAAGCACCCAAATTGTTGATGAATTGTGAAGGGCTCTGCCAAAATACAGCTTGTCTAAAATTGGACATCCTGGTGTCCCTGGCATTATTGCCTGCTCCAAACCTTTAGTGTGAATTTCATGGCAAACATCTATCTCCAGCATTCAGTTCTGCCCTTCAGAGTGAAGACAGGAGAAGTGACTTTGTTCAGCCAGAGCCTTTTCCGAGCCCACCGTGGAGAACAGGATTTGTGATGATATCTGTTTTCAGGCTGGACTCAATGGTTAACCAGTCGGATTAATAAATGCCAGAAGGAGGAAATAACAGGCAAGTTAAACAGAGGAGAAAAATGTCTCCCCACTTGGCTAGATAGAAAAGCTTTAAAGAATTCTGTGTCTCGTGGATAATTCTCCCCAGCTCTTATTTAACATTGTTTTAGAAGAGGTGATTGCAGCATCTTTCCAGTACAAAGGTGGTGGGGTTTTCCACGTCAGCGTGTTCCTGGAGGATCCCAGCCATTTCCTTCTCTCTCCCCACTTCCTGGTGGAAATGAAAGATGGGACACATGCCAGCTGGCAGGAGCCCTTACTTCAGCAGTAATATCTGATGAAGGAGGGCTGGTTATAAAACCACATTTCTTTTGTTTCAGGGGTATTATATTTTTATCTACTTATTGTTGAAATGGTCAAATTTAAAAAAAAATTATTTCGCAACTTCTCACGGGAAATGCCTGCCATTTTTCCAGCTGTTGCAGATCAGAGGTACTTGAGCACTTGTCTGGGTGTGTAGGGAGCTGGAGAGCTGTAAGCTGCAGAAAGGAGGGGTGATTCTAGGTACATGCAAGAAAATCAGTGGAACATCCAGTGGATGGAGGGTTGGGGGAAGATTTTGTTCCTGTGATCCACATTAACCCATCTGTTGCCCTTAGGTGAGGATGTATTTGAGTATGTAGGTAATAAAACCTCTGCTCTTCATGCCTGGGAACAGAGTCCAAAATAGTTACAGAGAGCACAGCTACACTGAAGCCAACTACATGACTACGTGGCAATGCAGGGACACTCGTGATGCTGTCACACTCTCTAGCTCAGATATCATCAGGGACAGACGAAGGTCCTCCTGGGCCATCTGTCCTGGTAATTACCTTGCATTTTGGGAGCACTGTGCTGTGCTCTGTGCCGTGGGGACAAGCCCACTAACAGCAGTTCCCAATTTCAAGCTACCCAGTGTATTCACACACACTGCCATCACAGCACTGCCTGCGACACAGAGCATGAAAACTTAATGACAGTGTTAATCAAGTTAAAGTCATGCAGACAAATAATGACTTAGTTCTTACACATATATACCATCTTTCAATTTTGTTGCAAGAGTCTTTGTATAAAAAGCTGGAAAAGCAAGAGACTAACATGAAGCTGAGCCTGTTCCTGCTAAAATTCCCAGTGAGTTTAGACTGGTGAAAATGTGAAAATATGCTCCATAAAATGGAAAAAAAATCTGCTACTTTCTGGGGATTTTACTCCTTATGCTGCCTATACTTTTGAGTATTTCAGTCTTCTCTCCCAGGCCAGACTAACAGATGGCTTTTAAGACACATTGCTGACTCTACCCGCCGAGATACCGAAACCGATGAACCAAATGAAAGCCAGTGGGAAGTAATTCTGGGGCTCTGTTGGCTATTTCTGCTACACAAAAGCCTATTGCTCCAGCTCTGTCCTTCACACAAACGCAGCGTGCCCCGTCCTTGCATCCAGCAGCCGCCACGTGCTCTCTCCACTCAGAGGAGGATGGTTTGGGCACGGGGGGGACAGGCTCCTAGCTGGGACAGGCTCAATAAGGCTCTTGTCTTATTTAGGCATGTGCTCCGTTGTTTCCTGGGGTTCTGGAGCCCTCTGCTCATCCTGACACGAATCTGGGAATGAAAAAAGATGACGAGGCACAGGAAACTTTTTTCCGTATGAACAGAAAGGATGTGGGGATTACACTGTGCTCCTCCAGCTTGGAGAAAGCTGCTATAAAGGAAAGGATAGAAACTGTTTAATAACCAGTGTTTAGAGGGCCCAAATATATAAGAAAAAATTCAACAATAAAGGCAAAAAGGCAAAACTCAATGTTCGTTACCTGCACAATCAGCTGTTAGAGCACATGCAGAGACAAAGATGGCTGACCTTTAATGCTACTGCAAATCTTTGAAACACTTCAAATTTTTTTTTTTAATAGGTTTCAAACTCACTTTAGGTAAACATTTGCTAATGACTTGAAATTGACTATGCCAGTAAGCTCATTTGCTAAAACTGCAAGAGAAAATGAATACTAAAGGACTGCAAGTACTGCAGTTGAAATGTAGACCTGAGCAAACGTTGACGCTATGGAGATCTCTGTCTGGCTGCACAAAAATTTCAAGAGTGTCCTTTCAACAGGACTCGTGGTTTCCTCAGCCTGTCATTGCCACAATGTGCTGAAATCTGCAGCGCGTCTTTAAGTCGCACAGCTCTAAGCGTTGCACAGCCCTATCATCATGTACTGTTATCACGTTGGTTATATCAACTAACAGTGAAAAGGCACAGGGCCTGCAACAGAAAGGCAGTTCTGCATCAGAGCGTGTTCGTGAACTCTTCTTTTATTTCAAACAAATTAATTCAAAGTATTAGTCACTCTCTTGCCAAAGTATTGATCTGCTCTGCTACGGGTAACCCACAGATGCCTGGGAGGCACGAACCCCAGTCCTGCAGCAGTGCCTGCATGTCACCTTGCAGCTGCAGCTCTTCCACATCACCCAGAAATGTTGCTGACTGTAGCTACAGGCATCTTGCCTGCCTTGCACTTCAGTGCACAGCACCCACCTCACTAATGCTCCACACCACTATACCCCTTACCCCTCAGTGCCACGGCTGAACAGGACCTACACTGGGAATCAACCATGAGCCAGGGGTTGCAGAGATACTCATACAGTGAATGCGCATTTTACATTTTCAGCCTAAAAATATATTTGTGCCAAAATCCCTTTGAGGCTCATTTCCATAGGCACTGTTTGCTTCCCATTGCCTGGCTGCAAGGGAAGGTGGGAAGCTCAAGCAAACAGGAGATGACAAGATCTACTATGCTCATACAGTGCTGCGGCTCTTTCCATAAGCACCAAAACCCACACAAATAATCTATAAGAACTTTCCAGTGACAGAAAATAAAAGAGCAAAACCTCAAGAGCAACGAAAAGTTGTAAGATCTCTGAAGGAAATAAGTCTGCCCTCCTCAGAGCCTCCGTCCTAAACCACCCGTGCCCTCTGCACCCTCCAGTCCTGTCCATGGCAGCTGAGCACAGTCCCCCATAAGAAAGGGGCTGTAGCCTGGCCCGGGGCTGTCACCCCTCATCCCGAAAGGTGATGCTCAGAGTCCAGATGGCTCCATTCATACAGGCCCTGGCTGGCCCTTAGTGACACACGGGGCCAGACACATCAGGGAGAGGAGCTGTAGGTGCGGCAAAGGCCACATTTGTGATAAAATCTTCTAAGCACACATTTTATCTCGCAGTCAGAACAAGCTCCTTTCCTTAGACACCAACTCTTTTTTTTTTTTTTCAGTCTATCTGTAAAAACACGAAGTCTTTTTTTGTAACATGGTGGAAATGAAAGCACAGAGCCTGATATTTAAAGGTTAAGATATATTGGCTTAATCCTGTCAGAACTTTAATGTAGATTATATAGGGACAGGCAACGACCAGAGGGAGAGAGAGAGGTGTAAATAATCCAGAGGAGTGTGGACTTGTTGGCAGGGTGGATTTATGCCCTGTCTTAATAAAGTGCCCTTTCATCTCTGGAACCTGGGCTTAGAAGCCAGTCTAGACAGGAATTAATGGGGCTCCTTCTCCACTTACAGTTCTCAAGGTTTCCCAACACCCAGTGTTCTCAAATACAGCAGGGAAGTACAGATTTACAGGATACACCGTGAGCTCAATCAGCCATGGATACTACTTTTTGCAGCGAGCTTTTAAGCACAAACTCTGACCATTCACCCAAGAGGGTCTGCTGCTAGGGCAGGAGACAAATTAAATTCACTTACTACAGCCTCTTTATGTGATTGCCACCCTCAGATGAAGCCAAGGAATTGGGAGCCTGTTGTAAAGAGGCGGACTAGGGCATGCCAAGAAAAGAAAATACTGGTGTGCGCGGCTTTGGACCAGGTCTTGGTTCTGCCTGGGCACCATGTCTAGGAACATGGGTTACTCAAGGCAATACAGCACTAGGGCCTGCAGATGCTGAATTGCATAAAATCTCCTGCGGTAAAGGAAAATTGCTGACTTCTTTTCTGCTTGCAGTGAACCTTCCCTTCTGTTTGCTTGTCCCCCTTAGGGGTCCAAAAGCGTAGGTGGGGATGGAGCATCCAAAAGCACTTCTCAGTGAAGGATCTGGGATTTCACTGGAGTGCACAATCAAGAGAAGCAAGGAAAGCTATGAGCAAAAATGTACACATCCAGTGCGATTTAAAGTATTTAAGCAAAATTCCTCAGAGGAAGGTTTGTTAGGGATTATAATTTCTTGATCTCTTCAATTGCTGCTCCTGGGAAAAGGGCACATCTTAAACTCTCATCTCCAGCTATGCACAAGGACCCCCAGATGCAGAGACATTCAGTTCCTAATTTTACACCTGTTTAATCTTCAGCAACAGGAGACAGGGAGCAGCAGGATGCACTGCCAGCTATTAGGAAGCCCTTTTATTATGCAAAATTTGCATCTTGTCTAAGTACAAGGACTCCAACAAGTAAAGACAGAGCCAGTTAAAGAAAAGGAATTGGAGAACAAAGTGGTCTCTACAGGCACAGCAAGAGGTAAGAGCCTAATGTATTCAGTGATGGACAGTGTGACGGGTTCTCTTCCCAGGATATTTCTTCTACAGACATTTGGACAGCACAGATGGAGGTGGCCAAAGAACTTCTTTCTGGGCACTCGATAGCTGTCTGCTAGGCTAGCCCAGGACTATGCAATCTGTAAACTCTTAAATTAAGACATGCAAAAGTCACAGGCAATATATAAGCACTCCTCTTAATCATATTTTATTCCATTTATAAAGTCTAGCACTCTGATTGAACAAAAGGTCGATTCCTCTTAGCGACAGGTGCCCTGGTCTGCCCAGCATCAGGCCCAGGGCAGCAGGAGCCCTTTTCCTTCCTTTTCCTCCTCCCTGCAGGGTCAGTTTTGTACAAAAGCTGCTACATGGCACTGCTCCACAAGGCCCCCATGCCTGAGGAACGCAGGGTGCTTTGTGTTTAAGGAATGATGGCTGTGGGAGCATGAGTGATATGCACAGCTCCATCAGTTAGATAGCAATTGCTGCCTTTGCCCCAACCCAAGAGTCTCCTGGAACTGCCTTGAAAAGTAGGGGCTGCTACCAGAGAACTTGAATTAAATGAGCTCCAGGCCAAAATGCAAGCTAGTTCCTGGCCTAGTAAAGAGCAGGGGTTTCTCTCCATGCAAGAAGCAGCAGTAAGATCTCAGGAGACGAAGGATCCGGGCTCACCTGTCTCGCTTCAGGAGAACACACTTTTTGCCACCTGCTAAGTTGTGCTGTCCATCCCAGGTGGATCCTCAGCCACAGCAGGAAATGTTACAGGGGCTAGAAGAAAGGAAGGGTGTGGAAGAAGATCAAGGGCTTCTTTGTCATGCAGGGTTTTGCACATTAGTAGAATTCGTTAGTGGAGTCTGAAAATAAAGAGCAGTAATAAAGTGCATTAGACCACCTCCGTACCTCCAGAGCTGTGCAAAGCCAGCCTGAGGCAGGGTGCAGCTCTAAGCTCCCTTTGCTTATATCTCAATCTGCAGCCAGAGCGCAGAATTTGCAGGGGTGGCCCAAAACAAATGAAGCCTCTCTGCCCTAAGCAGAGCTAAGGTCAGCCAGTACAACCCCATTCTCCCAGCTCTGCTCTCCCAAGCCACTCGCCAGGGTCAGCTGTGGCTAAGCTGTAGCATGAAGGAGTGCGGCAGTAATGCTTGTGTAAGATGAACCTTACCTCTCACTGCTTCAGTCCCAGACCTTTGCCACCTCCACGGAGGTGAACTGTGCTTCTTTCCACCAGGTCCCACTCCACAGCTTGTAAAGGCTCTTCTGAGATCATATAATGGATGCCCTGGTGTGTTTTGGGCTCTGTGCTGGCCAGATTTTGGTTCCCAGGTTCCATCTTGCCCCAGGCTGGGTGCTGTGGTGTGGTAGGGGTAGAGCCAGGGAGGCAACAGAGGTCTGTAGAACAGAGAGAAAATCCTTCATTACACACCCCCTGCTAAGAACTTCTCCCCTCTGTGCTCACACGGCTTTTCGAAACTTCCCACTCCCTGTAAGGTAAGGAAGACACAAAGAAGTGGATGGGAGGTGGATGGCATTTCATGTAGTGGGACATCTGGGAAAGCCCTAGGAGGTGACGCCCATAACAGCTCGCTGCTCTGCAGTCCTTTCTGTCCACACTCGATGCTGTCTTGAGGATGGCATTAGCAAAGGACCAGCCTGCAAGGTCTCTATTTACAACTCTTGGCACCTGCAGCTTTTCTCTGCTGGGCAAGTGAAGGTGTCAGGGACAAGACCTAGGGCACATGTTCACACGACCATCTCTGCAGTTTTTGAGCCCAGGTGGCTGCCATTAGCACGTGCAGACAAGACAACCTTTCCCCTGTCACTGCTGATGGGAAGCTGTCACCTGGTGCTCCAGCACCGCTGACACACACTGTCCCATCTCCCTGTGGCTGAGGGGCTGTGCTGGGGGGGTGACCCCTGTGCTGAGTGGGAGCAGGAGGGGCTGGGCTTTCCCAGAAGCAATTTGGGCTTATGGCCCCCTAGAGTAGACAGGCAATTTGCACAACTGAGCAAGATGCTGCCCATTGTGGCGCAAAAGAGACTGGTTTGAGCTTTTCCTCCCACTTGCACTGTCCCCCCCAGTGCCTTGCAGATGCTAATGGGCTGTGGGGGAGGCTGCCTCCAGCCCCAGGGATGCATTGCAGTGAATTTTCCTGGCTCCCTTAGCTCTGACGAGCATCTGTCAAGCAAGACTCAAGGCTACATGTCCCCAGCAGCTGCAGGTGTTTGGATGTCAGTTCCTGTGTTGGACCCAGAGCTGCTGGGCTCTTTGTGTACTTGTAAGGAGGACAAGAGGAAGATATGGAGTGTGTGATGTCAAGACATCTAAAAAGTGTGATAAATCTGGGGCTGGATGGGATGGACCATATGCAGTAATAAGACAAACGTGGCCTGTGCCCTCGGGGCAAACCTAGCACAGCAGAGCTGGCTGCTCCTCTCTGGGTTGGCCAGGAGCAGGAGTGAGAAATGCTGCAAAAGCCATGATGCTCTATAAGCCCTGCACACTCCCAGCCCTCACAACCCATCAGACCAAGGTAAAGGGACCCAGGAGCAGAGGAGTCCCACATCCACTTTCTTTAGAATCCCTTAACAGCCCTGGCATGCCAGTCCCAATGCTGATCGCCCACTTGCCTTTGAGGACGGTCACCACCGACTCCCACTTTCAATCAAATGACAGGTGTCAGAATGTGCCAGGGAGGGGTGGGTGCTTTCTGGGGGCGTCCTTCAGGCTTCACAGGGTGCCATTCCAGTGCTGGCACGCTGCCTTGAGCACGGCATCATGACAAGGCAGGAGCCCAGCTCAGGGGAAGGGAATCCGAGTTATCTGGGGAGGGAGGGACACGGTCGACAGCAGTGTTTGGAACAGAAGCATGGAGCCATAGATTCACAGAGCGTGGGTTTCCCCAGAGGGACCTGCCTTCAGCCAGCTTTGATCCCAAGGGAGCAACTGTTTCAGGAGCTTGAACCAATGTGAGTTAAAAATTACTGTTACTCACTGACCCCTATAATGCTGAAAGTGCTGTGTAACGTAGGAGGTACATGCACAAAACAAAAGCATACAATTCAGTTCCAACAGTGATTAAATTGGTGGACGTTGTGTCCTGTAATGCAGTAATGGAAGACAAGGCAAACAAGATTAACCCACATTGACAAGGCATTTATCCACAGCTAAGAGGAGACCCACGCTACAACACCTCTGTCCCACAAGTTTACACGAGCCCACAAGAATCTAATCCCTCATGGCCTGTCAAGCTATTAGGCAAATCTCTGTCTCTCATTTGCCTAATCCAATAGGCCCTAGCTTCATAAGAAAGACCTCCTAGGGGGCCTTAACAACTATATTTGTTAGGCCTTCTATAAGTAAACAAAGCTCTGAAAGCCAAACAGCTTCCTCTTCCATTTGAGATCTGAACATCCTCTTAACCTGGAGATAAAACCAAACATACTCAAGAAAAGAGGATGTGTTTATAACAGGTTGAGATCTGCCTCCACGATAAACAGCATCAGAAGGATTTTACCATCAGTAGCTCCACACTTAACACTCATTGCAGAGGTGCCAGGTGCCTGATTTAATCCCTGAGCCTTTGTATCATCAGGGATTTATTGCAGAGGTGATGGGATCACAGTGCTCATTTCATTTTCAGCCAGCTTCAGTGGAGGAGTAAGCAGCGTTCAAGCATCCTTGCAAGACCAAGATGCTTTGTCTGCATGTGCAAGCATTGCCAGGAGACCAAACACTTTCACAGGCCCACATCTACAAATGCTTTCTTGTAACCCCTCTAGATATTTTTCTGAATCCGACCACTAGCAGTGATACCTCTGACATTAAACAGTGCAGGTGTTTCCTAGTCCTTGAATTTTAGGACATCACCACCGAAGGGCCCAAACCATCTCAAGACTCTCTGGATCTCCCAGGGGGCTGAGAGCTACTCTTATCTCTGACACATCGTTAACAATGCCCTTGACAATGTGGTTTTCTCCACAGATAGGAAAATCTTCAGGGAGGGTTCAGGCAGATGATTAGTCACTCAAGGCTTGGCTGCCTCCCAGTCTTAGTTGGGCCTCTGGGGATTTGGAAACGAAGCTGAAAATATCACAGAAAAAGGTTTCCTAAGGGGCTTTCCCATACAGCTCAAGTGAGACTGGGGTAAGGAAGCCACCGTCACACTTTCTCCTAATTCCTCTATGAAAAGTGTTTGCAAAGGCAAAGCAGAGTCCACTGCAAGGAGAAACACATGGCCAGCAACACAGAAAGGTCCGGTGAGCAGGAACACCAGGACAAACACCTCAACCGAGGACAAGCCATGGATTGACACAGATACTGGAGTGACAGAGACCCCGCAGGCTCTCCTGGCTTCCTGCTGCCTCCCCAGCCCCAGGCGATGTGGAGATGGATGGGTTGTGGAGGTGGCAGAAGATGTGTCAGTACTATCCTTCTCCACACAGCTGTCTTGGCACTGTGCAGGCACAGAGAGCGCACGCGGATTTCCAGAGCTGTGTGTGGGCTGGCAAACCCACAGGGCCATGGAGCACTGGTGGGCACAGCCTGGCTGCCCTGGGCACACGGGTGGTGGGCTGGCCGGGTCCTCACCCCTGTAGCTCATCTCTTACAGACAGCATCATCTGAGCACTGACACAGGCCTGTGCAACACACGGAGAGTAAAAAAAGCACCTGATTTTTCCACTCTATGTACAATAATTTCAGGAGAGAGGTCAATACTGAAAAGTGAGCATTTTAACTTTAAAATGTAAAAAGGCTTCAAGATGTTTTTTGGCCGCCTGAACCCCCGACCTCCGCCCCTGCGCAAGCTCCAGACATGTAGGTATGAAACATTCTGTGTTTCCAGCAGTCCAGAGCGGAGTTCCCTGGGAGACGGGTGGTGAGCAGAGACCTGATCCAGAACTGTAAATCCTTCACATCCACCAGTTGAACAGCTGTTCAGGTTGGGTCTCATTTATATGCAAAGCAGCTCAGCCATCAGCAAGGATCTCTAATGATGCAAATCAGTCGTGTGTCATCCTAGCAATGAAAGTCAAGGGAGCTGCTACTTGCTTGAATCCAGCACATTTCAGGAAAAGTGCCATTTAGTAAAAGAAAGGGGATTTTTATTGTGGACCGTGTCCCCCGCCCCCAGTCACTTTCCAGCTGAGATCACAGCTAAATCGCTTATCTTTACATTTTCATACAAGTCTGATTATCCTTGAACAGCTAATTGTTTCATAAGTGTCACTTGGAAGCTATCCATTTCCAGCCCAAGCAAAGAAATTGCACTATAAAACTGTCTACCTTCACCATGAGTCACTTTAGCACATAGGATGAATATTTGGCTCTCTTCACTTTTTCAGATTAACTCACATATTTATTTTGGAAGAAAAAAATGGACAGTTTTAATTCATTCCCATCAGAATTCCTCATATTTCCTTAGCTTATTGAAACTTTTTTAATAGACCTTACAGTATGTGAGTATGTTATATAGTGACTGCTGATGAAGGAGACATTCACATCTCATTTCATATAAAGAAAAAGCAGAACAATATCTATGAGAGTGTTTGATACTTTGTTAACAGTCAGTAAACCGCACAGATTTTGTCATCTGCCATGAAGAAAGGTTTCATCCCTCTGGCTGAGGCCATGGGAACATGAAGAGAGGACTTAAATTCAGTGTTTCCTGGATGGAGCACGTGTTTCTCTTCTGAAGAAAAATTCTTACACGTTGCAATTAAATTTCTTAAAGATCCATTCTAATCTAGGCTGGGAAAACCCCTGAGACAGAAAAGAAAGTTTTGGTCTTCAGAAAGCAAGTCTATTTCCCAAGGACAGGAGTCAGTAATAAAATTCTTGTAAACTATAATCCATTTCCATATTACCTACCATTGTGTAACCTCAGCAGACAACCAAGCCCCAGGCAGCTGCTCACTCACTCTTTCCTGGTGGGATGAACAAAAGTGAGAAAACTTGTGGGTTAAAATAAAGACAGTTTAATAAATAAAGCAAAAGCCGTGCATGCAAGCAAAGCAAAACAAGGAATTCCCTACTTCCCATCGGCGGGCAGGTGTTCAGCCATCCCCAGGAAAGCAGGACTCCATCACGCATAACACTTGGGAAGACAAATGCCATCATTCTGAACGTCCGCTCGTTCCTTCTTCTGCCTTCCAAGCATGTGACCCCGTTCATGAGCTAAAGTTCAAAAAAACAACCAAGTTTAGCTCAGCATCAGTTAATTATACAGTTTGTTAACATATTTGGAGTACAATCTAAAACAAAAAAAAAAGTAATCTTCTTCTAGGTGGGCCTGATCTAAATGTCATATCCAGAAGCTGAAACCAAGAGCTCCAATTTCAGTTTTGCTTTTTGCCAACTAAAATCCTGCTGGGTGGAGGGACTTCAGGAATAAAATACAACAAAAGTCATGGGCATCTCCAAAGTGCCATTGGAGATCCAGGGGAAGGAACATGCCTTTTTCCTTCATGCTATATATGCTTGCTCAAGTCCCTTATCTTGTCTGCAAAATGTGGCATTAATTAATGAATAGCCAGTGAAGAAATTGCAGACCAATATGGGCAAGTGGTATACCATTATGAGAAAGGCTTGTATCAAAATCTGATTTTTTTGTAAATGTAGGTGAAATGGCTCTATCCAGTGACCTAAGTGAGGACTTGAAAATATAGATCAGAGGTAGGTTATGCAGGCAGAATCCTTCAGTGCTAAAAGACTCTGCAAGGGCTACGTGCCCTCCATTCCTATTAACTGAAATGAGGGCTGTGGGTGCTCCTCCCTCCCTAGATCGAAGACTAAAATTGTCAATTAGGAAAACAAATGTAGGTACTAGACATCTTTTTGTGAGTGTCAGTTCGGCAATCACTTTACTACTAGTAATTTTAGTATTGAATGTAGTGCAATTTCAGTAATTTAGCAAAGTACAATGATGGATTAAAGTGCCTGGTGATAGACATTTATTTCACCTTCTGAAATGCAATTATTATGCACTTTACTCAATAATAGTGTCTTGTTCCAACTAAAATACATGTTGTGTAATCCTTCAAATCATAGAATCATAGTAATTAGAGAGGGAAATGACTGATTAGGTCACCGACTCCAGCCTGTTGCCAGACCACGATTGCTCCCTGCCCCATATCGGCTAGAGTTTCACTCAAACTCCTTGCGTTTACATGTTTCAGTGATGGTGATATTGATAAAAAAAAAAAAAAAAAAGGAGGCTTCAACCACAGGTGAAAGAATCAGCCTAATAATGTAGAAAATCCTGCATATTTACAGTGGAAAGGGTCTGGGGAGTTTTCACCTCCTTCTTTTGGCAGATGGCTGAAATACTTTCAACCAGAATGTTCTTCAACAACCTTTCTCTTTGGAAGCGGTTTTACTGAAAAAATTTCCCAGTTTCCCTTCTAAATGAAAAGTATAAGTCCTGCTTTTCGGTCTGAAATTTATATCACTACTTTGTGCCTAATGACAGCCCAATATTTAGAACTTTCTAAAACAGAAACGAAAAGAAAATTAAGCCTGACCAGAATTTTACTCAGGAAAAGCTGCAATTCCTGAGCTGTGCTGGCAGAGGGGTGGTTGGGATGTGGTTTCAACTGCTCTTTTTAGGGAGCTCAGCCACTCAAGCCATCTCACTGCTCTAGAGACCAGGGCCCACTCTGCTGTCAGAATCTGGGTGCTCCTCGCCACGTCCCAGAGCAGGGGAACAGAGCAGACACCCAGAGCCTTGCATTTTATTACGTGTACAGAAATACCCGCTTGCATTTCCCAGGGAAACTGCACTTGTGGTGCCGGCTTTGCGCCTTCTCTGTGCTTACCCTGGGGTAGTATCCCTGAGAGCAGGTGCAACCTATGGAAACAGCACATTTTAAACTAATAAAAGAGAATGTCTTAAGACAGCAAGCTTTCAACACATGAACTCATGCAAACAGCCGGCCAGAAAAAATCTGCACCGTAGAGTTGCACCCATCGAAACGCTGAAAAGACAGACCAGTGGGGACCAGTTGACACCGCAACGCTGTGGCCATCCCTCCCAGTGCTGCCCAGCTGCGGATGGGCCAGCGAGGCATCGCCTGGGCTCGGCAGTCCCAGCATTGCCCTCAGGGTTTGCCATGCAGCCAGCACCGGCAGAGAACACGATGCTCAGACAGAGAATATGACAAGCTCTCCCACCACGGATAGACTCAATCAAGGAGTTAAAAAAGAAAGAAATGCGTGATTCTTCTGGACAACTCAAGCAAGCAAAGACACAATGTGTGTGTATGTGTCATTCATTCATAAGCACAGTCCTCACTGTGTTGTCCAGCTCAGGGAGCAGCTTATTAGATGCTATTGGAGTCAACAGACTGCTCCGGGTGTAAAATACTCTTCTGTGCCAGCTGGTGTTAAGCTCAGCCCTATGGTGTGCTTTTTACCTGTATCTCAGCAGCTCCCTGAGCCTTCCTGCTGGGTTATCCTCCATTAAGGCCACCTCGTAACCGAGCTGCACAGAGAAACATAAGTATAAAGATGCACTGGCACAACTTATCCAAAGTTAAGCACCGAATTCCTGTTGAATTTCAGAGGTTGTGAGGCTTTAGCCACAGTATGAACCCCTGTGAATCTGGAGAGGGGGGGAAAAACAATCCCCTGGTGCTACCGTCGGGTGCTGTTCAGCTCCAGCCATGAAATCACAACATTTACTTTGTGGGGCTGCGCCTGTGTCTTGTCAGACGCGCAGCCTCTCGCAGCACAGGAACAGGCTCTGTTCCCAGCTCTACCACAGACTTCCCGCATCTGTCTGGAAAAAAATCACTGAGAAGCACATCTGAAAAAATGTTACACACTCGGCTCCAGACATTTGATCTAACACCTGGCCTAGCTCAGAGCAGCGCTGGACACTGCAAACACTGTTGGCTTTGACTGGGGCACTTCTAAAATCCACACCTGATGGGCAACGGGGATGGAGGGAACATCTGCTTCTTCACTGCACTACATGGACTTCACACTAAGGTACCTTTTCAACGGAGCTGTGTACAAGTCAAACCAGTTAAACCAGTGAACAGTTGCTCTTTGTTCTGCACACATGCCGGAACATTAAAAACTCTCACAGTTTGGCACCAAAAAGACAGACCCAAAGCTAGTGACTGCTTTTGGAAACGGGAGCCATGAACTCTTTTAATTCTGTTTTCCCACATGTAAACAGGGGATGCCAATTCCTGCCCACTTCTTTGGACTCCCAGGCATTTGCAAAGCACTGAGCGCATCCCATTGAAAACACAAAAGTAGCTTGCAGTGCTTCTTGCTTCATCTGTCTTTTTTACAAAGTTAGTAAGGTGCTGGCTGAACACTAGTAGGGTTTGCTATGTCGAGCACAAAATAAGAGACTATTGCACATACCATAAAATAAATTACTCTTGACCATGCTGAAAGCAGTGGCTGCTTTTTGATGTTTTATCTGGTGCCTTATATTCTATCCTAGAGAAGGAATAAGTGTGTGGAAATAGTTGAACACTGGAGATAGCTTTAAAAGAAGAGAAATGCAACATTTCAAAGCTGTTTCTCTGCCTTCCCAGACTTCTTGCACATAGCTCTCCCTGTAGAAGTTTCGAGGACGAATTTGCCCGTGATAGTGTTTGCATTTGACAGGTGCCTTCTCGGAGCATCACACCTGCCTTGCGTGCACTGCTACACCCAGCAGCGCTGAGTGTGCGGCTCTGCAGCGATGGTCTGGAAGAAACGGGCACGGGACCTCACGCTCCAGCTGATATCAGTGCTCTGGATATGTCAGCTCAGCTCAGCAAGAAGAAACATGCAGGTTGTTCACTGCTGATCAGTCCTGATGCCGAGGTTTTGCTGGTCCCCAAGGAGCTGTATTGTCTGTTACTAGAGACCTGGGCACGGGCTTGGTGGGCGATGTTTTCTGCCGTGGGAGGAGAGCGATTTGCAGCTCCCCCCGCGTGGGGCGATTGCGGGCGGTGAGGATGCAGCAAGCCAGTGTGCCCCACCTCCACAGCACATGTCCCTCCCTATCACACTCCAACTAGTCTGCTGGGACATGCCACATCTGGGGATCACTCCTCACCAGAGCTTTTTCAAATAAGCAAAAAAAAAAAAAAAAAGAAAAAAAAAAAAGTGAAATGTCAAATAAAATAGAGTAAGAAAAGAAAAGTGGCATCTTGTGTTCTTCTGGTCTCCTTCATTCCCAGGAGTCTCTGATGCCTTAAAAGAGCAGCGACGTTTCTGAAAGCAAACCTTTTTTGATAAATGATGCAGTTATTTATTTTGCAGAAAGCCAAGATTTGTCACAATGCCATTTTCAAAGTATCACAGCATCTAACAAAGAGAATCATAGGCAACTTATTGCATGACACTCCATTCGTCTCAGAGGAAAAAAGACCTTGTTTGACCCTCTCAGGATTTGAATCTGTAATTCCACTGAACCAAGGGCTTTGAAACCTGAAGCTCAGCAGTTTTCTCCCTGAAGATAAGAGTAGGTTTTCCTTTTCCCCATGAATCACCCTGCAGACTGCTGTGCAACATCAATTCCCCACCACACAGGAAACACCAGCATCTGTACATCCCATCAGCAAAAGGTGACCAACACGACTGTGCAGCCATCCATGGCACCGTCCGCTCCTGCTGGTACTCCCAGGTTGGGTGCTGAGGACGGAGAAATGAGATCTTGCACATGGGGTGTATGTTGTCTGCTCAGGGCTGCACACTTGCAAGCTGCTCCACTGTTTATGTCCACTTCAGCTTCCCCTGAGGCATCTGACAGGAAAACTGAGGTTTTTTTCCTTGCCTAAAAAAGCCAGCTTTGCCCCATGTTACCTGTGATAGGGTATGCTTTATTTATTCACCAGGAGCAATGTGTGCGCATCCAGAAGCAAGTGCAGGGGTCACCAGTGCCATCCCAGGTTTGCATGATTTTAAACTGAAGACGACAAACTTGAAGCTGATCTGGGAGCCCTGCTTAGCCTAAATTGCCTCTGCCCTGCTCAGGACCCTGGCACTTCTTCTCCAGCTGAAAATGCAAATGGAGACAAATGCAAACTTTACAGTCTGGATCAGCACCTTTCCTCCTCCTGGGAGCATGACTCCATCAGTCTGACCACTGGTTCTGATGGAACAGCCACACATTGCACTAGCAAGGACCTAAGAGACAAGCTCCAGAGCTGCACTACCCTTATGAGATAAGCACACTGAATTGCTCAACAGATCCTACGATCTACGAAGCTGGAAGGACCTCGCTTGCGTTTGCTGCTCTGCTGAATATCACACCCACGACCAGCAAACTCATGCTGACGCGAACGGGCTGCAGCCGCTCGGGGCACGGCAGCCGCCCTCGGAGGGAGCGACCCCGAGCTGGCTGCGTGCAGCTGTCCCCGTGCTGCGAGGGAGGGGTGGCTCTGGAAACCCAGCTACTCCCTCAATTTGGCAGTGCTGAATTTTGGCAGTGAGTGAGCCCAGGGAGGCTCTCCAGGGTTTCCAAGGAGAGAAGTCTGCAGTCATTGACAGCATTTTCCCCAAGCCTTACCCAAATCTACAACGAGCCATAATAGGCTTGTCAGACCCTCCCAGGAAGAGTCTCTCCCGATGCCCAGGAGGGCAGACGACCTGCCCTGGAGAGGAGGGCAGGAGGAGGCTGAGGTGGGTAACCAGACACTGCTTCGGTGTCTCTTCCCTCTGCTGTGTGTTCAAAGCATCCAGTCACGGGCACGTCTGCAGAGGCTGGACACCTCGGGCGGATGGCTGCTGGCCAGGCAGGCTGTGGGAGCTGGGCTCTCTGCCCGAGACAAGGCCACCGGGAAGGAGAATCTGTCTCCTGCCCTGGGTGCTAAATCCCCAGCCTCTCCCCAGCTCCCCAGGCCAGTGGCTCGGCCACACAGCCCATGCCGTGGTTCACAGGCCCCCTCTGTAGGTCCAGACACAGAAAACCCATTTCACATCCCCAGGGAGAAGCACAATAATAAGAGCAACTGTCTTCATCCTGCCTGTAGGTTGTTTTGAAGATCACATGTTCACACCAAACAGCTTTGCAAGCAGGGAAGGGGGACCAGGCAAGTTGTATCAGGCTTTACTCTGCAAGAGAAGGAGGAGGGGTTCTGGTTAGAGCCCAGGATGGGGAATTAGGACATCCAGGGTGGCATCTCTGCCGACAGACTTAGCAGCCCAGCAGGGATGGTGGGAACCATCCCACGTGTGAACCTAATCCTGCTTAGTTCAGAGCCCCTCTGGAGAGGTCTCCCAAGCTATGCTGATGCTGTCACTCTGGTGTAGTGTGTCTGGCGGAAGATCAGCAAAGCAGCTCTGAGAAAGACTTATTTTCCCCACCAGCTGCCCCACCTTTTCCAGCCAAGCTGAAGGAAAACATTTCCTGACGTTCTGGTGTAGCAAAATGACATTCCCCTTCCCATTTCTGTGTGTGAAAGCACTGCAAATGCCAAAGAAACGCAGGTAGCTCCCAGGGTATTTTTCAGCCAGAGAAGTGCCAGGGTTCCAGGGTGGAGAGGGGGGATTCAGGCCAAGCAGAGTTCCCAGATCAGCTCCATGTGCTCCAGAGAAGAGCATCCAAACCAGACCTAACTGCAGCATGGAAGCAATTTGCAAAACATGATCAGAGAGCAACTTGCTCTACTTCAGCACAGAGACGGCGGAGCACCCAAGCACACAACCTACCAGGCAGGTGCCAGCAGCATCGCCTCTCCTCTCTCCCTCTGCCACCTCTGTTAGCATCATCTCCTGCCCAAGCAGGTGAGCAAGAGCAGGGTGAACATCTGCATCTGCCAATCCCATGAACTTGGGGTCAGAGCAAGCTGCTGTGAGACGCCTGTGCCTGCCCTGCCCCGGCCCCCAGCTCTGCTGCCCACAGCAGAACCAAACCAGGGCACGCAGGTGACTGACAGGGCTTTAGCAGCAGGAAGAGTTAGCAGAGAAGCTTTCGTGGCCTTGGACCTTAATGAGATTCATTTCCAAAAAAGCCCAGGGTCTCATTGCTGTTTCTAAGCAGAAAGGGATCACCTGAGGACTTTGAGAGGGAAAGAAGAGGTGCTTCATTAGCACTACAAGAGCAGGGAGAACAGAGAGTTGAGCCCAGGCCACGCACATGGCAGGGCAGCGTTTTGCTCCATCTGTGGTGTGGATGTTCCAGCATTCTGGACTCCAGGTTAAAGGAATATGCACTTGTGCATGTTCTATAAGCAAGTGAGATGCCACTTAAAGATCACACTGAAACTGGCCTCTCTATCTTTCTCTAAGAGTAAAATAGGATTTACAGCTACAGTAATTAAAGAAAAAAGTACCAGAATTGCTGTTTAGGCTTCACATAGCCTGGGATCTGGCTCCAGGGGCTTTGCAGGGACATTCCATGCCACTTCCAAGGACCTGTTAAAAAATATTTAAAACCAGCAGAGTTCCATGGTATTTTTTTCCAGCTAGTCCTGCAGGCTACCATGGGGAAATTCACTAGTAGGATTTCTGTAGGACTCTGACTCACACAGGAACTTTTATTACTGCTTTAAAATATTTGACTGCCTTTTGGCTGCTGGCAGAAAAGTTATTAAATGTTTTACCAGATGTGGCCAGAAACTCTTTATAAAAACATCTTGGCCTGGCATAATGCATATGTCTCTCCTTATCTCTGTAGCATGTGCTCAAAGCTTTCACATGTCCCCTGGCAGTGGAATAAACTTGGGACCTTCACATTTCTCGGCTGTGGATAAACAGAGCATCCAATGTCCTGTGCTTGTGGGAGTAAATCTTCTGGTATGCAAATAGTCCTGCTGCAATAAGCAAGATATATTTGCAGGACTGAATAGGCCAGGGCCCCAGTACAGACTGTAGCTTATGGTTCGTATGTACAAATCGGTGGACTGATCCTGCCAGTCTCCATCTACTCAGCCACTTCACCCTTAACTTAAGGGATTAAATTGAGTGAGGAGCTCTTACTCTTGCAAGCAGTCCTGTTAATGTCACTAGGTTGGGTGACATTTTCAGTACTGCGTGACACACCGTTTCTTTACTCAAAGCCCTTTCCCCTCCATCACTGTTTTTTCTCCCTTCATCTTCTTCACACAAATTAAGAAGAAACAAAGAAAAAGCGTGCCGCAAGCCAGAGCAGAGGTGAACTCCGTCCCAGCGTGGCATGGAAGAAAGCAGGAATAAAATCACTGCCTGTTTTTGCTTTCACAACAGCAGATGTTCTGCAAGGGGGCTGTTCATCACAAGTACTTGTGCCTGTATTTTGTTGCTCTGCTCCCTGATTACTCTGCCATGTGATACAGCGATCAAAAGCAGTGGGTTGTCACTAAAAGTGCCTGCTGCTTACCTGCTTGGATAGCTGTGCTTCAGGAAAGTAACAAATACAGCTTCCATGACCCTGCATCCCTCCACTGGCATCCTAGAGCTGAACGCACCTGCAGGGGTGACAAACAAGTGGGTAGGTGGAAGGAGAGTGGATCAGCTTACCCTCAGATGAAAATGTGTGCTTCTTCTCTAGTACGCTGTACTAAGGACAATACGTCAGGGGCAGAGCAGGCTGGAAGCAGCCCTGTTCCTACTGCATGGAGCGGGGGTATGCCCAGACTGCCCCCAATTTACAGGGGTTACCTCTAAAAGGACCAGCTCTGGTAGTCCTAACCGCCTAACCTCAGCAGCTCAGATTTGCTGGAGGTTTCATGCTCGAGCAGTTAGGCAGCTCTGAGCTTCTTCCCACGCTGGCACCAGTGCTGGAGGGGAGCAGCTCGGAGCCAGCTCAGGGCTGTCCCCGCGGGCTCCGCTGTGGGCAAATCTCACGTGTTACACAGCTGTCAGTGAGGCTGAGCCCTGGGGTAATGCAGGGGAGATTCAGGTCCAGCCTCTGAGCATTGCAGATTAACCTCAAATTTCCACGTTTCAGTGGCTTCTGCTTGGGTGCAGATGGCAGGATCGGGCCCCGCTGGGCTGGAGGTGCAGAACGACAATGTGAGGATTCACAAAGGCTGGCAGGTGCCCCTCGGGGTGCGAGCCCTCCCCGCTCCCATGTGAGTGCGCTGCACCAACACACGCCTTCACCAGCTGCAGACAAACCACCATCGCTCGCGGGACTCACACGTTGTCACCAACACCCACACCGGCCCAGTGGGAGTGTCCTGCAAGCCCTGCCACATCCACCTACCAAGCCCTGAGGAGCAGGATGGGTTTGGTTTGCAGGATGTTTCTTGCCACAGGTCCGAAAGTGCCCTGACAGCCCGGCATGTCCCGGGGAGCCAGGCAGGGCTGAGCCCGGCGTTAGCAAGGGCTGCTGGTGCCCTCTGTTGTCACAAAAAATTATAGGAGCTGCTGAGAGCACGAGTGGGACATGCCACCCAGGACAAGGTGCAGGGCACCCACCTCTTTGGGCTGCAGGTGTTGGGACAGGGCTGAGCCTGGCAGCTCCCAGGACACAGCTGGGCTGACTCCAATAAGAGCTCAAGGGGTTTAGCTTTGGGTGCCGTTGGCACCCACATAGGGCAAGAATGATCCTCTCCTAAGGGATCTGCTCTATCAGCCAGGGGATCTCAGAGCATCCCAGGATATTGTTTCTGCCTTTCTAAATAGTTACGGGGATGCATTCGAAACAGTCCACGGAAATCACATCCAGGTTTGCCAACTAAACAGTACATGTGCAGAAGAATACGCCTTTTCTTTAACAAAAGGAGAGCAGCATTGTGGTGGGTGAGGGCTGGTGCCTCAGTACACTCAGTAGCACTGAGTAACCTCTGCTGAGAACAGGGCTGAGCCTCTGCTGCCCAGCTCAGTGAAAAGCTGCCAATTCACACATTGCTCTTCACAATGAAACAGCAGCATGTTCCAGCACCAGCTGCTCTGAGCATTTCCCTGGGCCTGGCCCACGATCATACTGTGTCCTTGCAGGGCTGTAAGTGCTGTGAACCTCACCCACAGTCCTGGTGCTGCTCCGTCCCATCCCAGCTTCACCCTGCAAGCCAGGCCACTGGCCACAGGGACAGGCAGCACTTTCCTGGGCTGGCTATGGGATTTCAAAGTGCCTTCGTGGTCACCTACATCTCAGTGCATTTGTTCACCATCAGCTGAAGCTGGTTTCAACATCTGCTGGGTGGAGGCTGCAGCAGGGAGAGGACTGGCAGGGGAACGAGATTTGAGCCTCTTTTTGCCAAAGCTGCTGAAATCTCTCAACACACGGGGCTACAAGGGGAATAACATGTCTAGGAAACCTCATACAAAATATGTGCCTTGTGATTTTCTTATGGTCCTGACCCAGAGACTCACAGTTTGGGCTCTGTGGCTGTTGGTCCCAAAAGACACATCTGGCAATCCAGCTTACAGCACGACATCCCCACACCCTCTCGAGGCGCAGCATGCCTGGCCCCAGCCACCAGCAGAGCTCCGGGCATCACTCAAGCACAGGGTTTTGGGCTCTGTGATGCCAGTCTGCAGCCTTCCCTCGCTTCCCAGGTATAGCAGGGAACTTGCATTCCCTACTCACCTACTAACAGCCCTGCCGAACAGACATCCGTGTGTCCTGGAGAGTCCTCAGGCTCAGGTGCATTTCAAGGCTTGCTGATGATATGATGATACAGCCATCACCTTAAAAATTAATATATGAAAACAGGTTCTTAACTGGAGCAGACAGGTTTGACCCTCTTCAGAGCAGAACAGGCATCAGTAAGAAGTGGCTGGTTTCCACCTCCACAGCAATAGTAGCTGTAATTTGTGTACACGTCAAAAAGCAGCACTTGTTAATTCTTATTTTAATACTAATTTATTTAGCACCTATCACAAAAAACCCAATTTACAGTCAATAAATGTTTGTGTAATTGTCTTAACATGAATTGTTATTGGAGATAAAAAAAAAATGCTATACCTGGTCAACTCAGTGTAAATTTTACTCCTTGTGAATTCTCTCTGGAAAGATGCAATTTCTCCACATTAAAAATAGCTGCAACAATCGCAACCTCTGATTGCTTGTTAACCATGCAGCTCAGGAGTTTCAGATACAGCAATTATGTGCTGTATTTCTGCAGTTTGGGAATGGTATCAATGACATGCAGGAAATGTCTACTAAAAATAGCATTGCTTCCTTCAAACCCCACAAAGACTCTTGCCTCCAAAGACCTCACCCTGAATATCTGTGGGAATTGCAAGCTACAGAGCAGCAGATGCAGCTGGGGCAAATCATCAAGCCCTGAGAATAAATATCAGTCAAATGCTGGGCAGTGCTGTGCCTTGGATGCAGATGACCCTCCCTCAGAGATTTATCTGAGAGGGCAACAAGACTCAGTTTTTCACCAAAGGCGAGCTTTTCACACAGGCTGTCTTAAATTCTGCGTCGCTGCTCGAGCACTCAGTCACACAGCAGAAACGCAAGGTAATACAGCAACCTGGCCTGTCCTCTGGGTTCTCACCAGAATAACGGGGGCCAGACCTTAGCCTTGTCATGCCAGCAGCTAGAATGGACCCCAGCACACAAGGCGCTCCCTGCGGACGGAGCCTCTCGGCGCGGGCAGCGCTGCTGGCAGCGAGGCGAGCGTTGCCAGCCCCACAGCCGGTCGGAGGAACTCCTGCATCAGCACGCTCTGTTTTATTTAACAATCCCATTTCCTTTTCCCGAATTTCTGGAAAGAGCCTGGCACGGCTCCAGGTTTCTCTCTCTGAAGCGCAGCCTACACATGGAAATAAAAACATTTAGAAAGGGATTTGCCATGCTAATTGCCCTCAGCGGTGCCGGGGCACTCAAAGAGCAGAAAGAGGTGTGGAGCGTCACACCTTCTCCTGTAACTGCAAAGACGGTCCGTTTCCAGTGGAAGGTATGATTTGTGTCCTCTACTGGTCCTGATCCCCTGCGGGCAGGGACTGAGCCGCCAGGCCAGGCAGAGCTGCACACGCGCTGAGCGGGGAGCGAGGTTTAGGAAGGCTGGATTTCGGACAAACCCCGTGCAGGAGCATGGCCCGTGCAGTGCTCTGCCTGCTGTGGACCACACAGATATGCAGAACTCCTTGCAGTGGCCCCAGTGTGATTTAAATCAAGTAAATGCTGATATAACAAATAACAAGTAGCTTAATTGCATTGTGGAAAGTGGGGGGCTGATCTTGTAACGAAATCCTTGTGGATACCCCTATGCATCCGAATAAACCAGTTAGGACCAGGCAAACCGCTACAAGGATCCTGTTGTGGTGTTACAATAACATCTTCAGGATGTTTGTGGTTCCATCTGGATCCACATCCCCTGAAAGTGCATTGGAAATGTTCCCTCCAAAGGGCTCGTCCGTTGCAATACTTTACAGAGGGAAGATGACAGAGGAGAGAAAAAAACCTCACAACTGGCTAGAACAGTGCAAAAAAGGACCCAAAACTGCTGTTTCAAGGCCAAGGTCGCTCTGTGGTTCGTTTGAACTTTCAGGGTCTGAGGGAGCTGGGACTGTTCACCCTGAAAAAGAGAAGGATCAGGAGGATCTTGCAATACGTACGAATATCTCTGTGAGAGTGTAGAGAAGGTGGACCCAGGCTCAGCTCAGTGACGCCCAGTGAGAGGACAAGGGGCATTTACACAAATTGAAACACAGGTTCCACTTAAACATCAGATAAAACTTTTTTACCCTGAGGGTGGCCAGACACTGGAATAGGTTGCCCAGAGAGGTCGTGGACACAGTACTGGGCAACCTGCCCTTGCTGCCCCTGCTTTGAGCAGACAATCTCCAGAAGTACCTTCGACCTCAACCATCCCATGATTAAAAGTAGAGATTAAAATCAGAATTAATAGAAAATAAAAATACCACAAAAAATTGGAAAAAGCTGCTAACCAAAGCATGCCACAGGTACTACAATGGATGCTTAAGTGAAATGTTCGTAGCTTACAGATGTTACAAGATAACTGCGCTGTGCTTTTCTGTGTCCCAAAAGCCAAACAGGGACCAAGGGGAAGCCAAAATAGGCAGCTGGAAGTCATCAAGCAGAGCGCTTCCACCTGTCAGGCTGCTTTCCTCCTGAATGGGATAGTCAGGCCAAGCCATTGCTAAACCTATTTTTTAGGATGACCATCTTGAAAATTGTATTTTTCAGAACAAAATTTCATTTTACCAGGACTATTTATCATATACTTCTTTCAAAGTAATATGCTAAATATAGCCTTTGGCCAGTGCAGTTTATTCTGTTTGACCCTGTATTTCTCATGGAAAGCAGGATTTATAGCTAAACTCAAGGTTTTTCTGGGCTTTTAAAATTCACAAGTTAAACACATAGTAAAACCAGGCACCTCCCCATTGCAGGTAGAGAAACGCACAGAATTCTTGGCATTTTAATCACCTCATGAAGATCAATGGATGATTTTATGCTTTTTTGTGGAGAAGACAGGAAAAAAAAAAAATCACATGTATCGATTCCCAGGCATCAGTGAAATGAATAATAGGGTGAAATGTCCTACGTAAGTTCTTTGCAGGTCTTGTGAAAGCTGCCTGCCAAGGAAATGTAGCTGTGCACGTAGGTTGCGATTATGCTAAAGAGGCACTAAATTAGTACATTACATGCCCCGTCTAGCGCTGCTGTGCAAAATCTGAGAGTGCTAATTCATTTTGTTTCTAGGGTCGAGAATCATTAGAGAATGGATTCATGGTCATTCATTAACCAGAAAATTAAAGTTTGACAGCTGCTTTTCAGTTCTGATGTCTCTTAAATGGCAGTATTATACTAGCAGGCTTTTTTAAAAGAAAAATAAAAAAAATAAAATAAAACCTTCCAGGCTGTGGAATGGTGTCATCCCTAAAGCACAGTATCCCGAAGTAATCCAGCCAGACTTACTTCATAAGAGTGCTGTATGGCTTCAGGGATTATTTACAGGGGCTGACAATGTTGATTTGTGCCATTGAGAGTGGATTCTTGCTTAGCTATACGGATGGAAATGATCTGGGTTTGGAGTTGTAACTCAGCTTCTGCTGGGTTTGCATTACAAAGGAATCTGACATTTTGCAAACAGAAACAAGGCCCTGAGGTCCTCTTGGGCCACCAGTCCCAGGAGAGCAAATGCAAGTTGTGCATGTGTATGCAGAGAGAACGAACCCTTTAATTAAAACAAAAGGAGCAAATAAACTAACAGTCCCCTCAGCTCTCAGCAGGGCTCAAGGCAGGAGACACCTGCTTGCTCGCTAAGGCAGGCACGTAACACAGGGCTCAGGGAAAGTCCTCAGTGACCCTGACAAAAGTCCTTGGATGAGGGTCCCATTCTGTAAAAGCCTCGGCACGCGAGAAGCCCCCCTGAGCTCAGTGGTGTGACTCACGCGGACACCGGCCACACCACAGACACAAGCATTTGCCAAACCGCCATCCAGCTGACAAAACGTCCAAGGGAGAGATTAGCTGACACTCGAGATGGCTTTGTTCCCCACCCTGGATCAGCAGCCACTGCAAATACATAAGCAGAGACATTCCCCTTTTCTGCTTTCCAGTTTGCTCCTACTAAATTTATGCCAACGATAGGAAGGCTCTTGTTTGCCCCATACAACAGCCATCCTCACGAGAGCCATGTTTTACACCTCCGTAGCATTGTTCTTCCTGACACGCCTGAAAGCATTGCATACACTACAGCCAACATCTGAGCATACTGACCGTCCTACCCAGCTAACCCTGATTTCTTGCCCAAATACAATGAGTTATATACTGATCTCTCTGAAGAACTTGTTCTTCTCTCTGTGAAAAAGCAGCACTGAAATGGCAGCTTTGCATGGGAGAAAAACTTAAGGAGGGACGGGGAAAAAAAAGATACTTGCAGAGAGAAAAAAAAAAAAAGAAAGAAGAAAAAAAGAGAAACCCCAGAAGTCTGGATCCTTCTATTGATCAGCGCCCATGGGCTGCCTTTGATTAATAATCTCTATAATCTCTGCATCAATACCTACAACCGATGTAAGACCTCTATATGTTGCATTAAAAATGCCAACATCCAATTGGATTGATCTGGTTATTTGTACTATAACAGACACTTGGTCCCAGTCAGAAGAACAGTGATAGGACTGACTGTATTGCTAATTAGGAAAACTTTGAAAAAATGTTATTTCACATTCTACTCACCACAAAACACTGATCCTCCCAGGCAGACTAGTAAATAACCCCTGAAACTTACAAAGCACATCTGAAAAACGAGGACATTTACAGAGCTGAAACAGACTAAAGCCAGTAATTTATTCATTAGAAATTATTTCCTCTCTTATAAATTGGTAGAATTTATAGACCATTTTTTATCGTGATAAAGGCCGTTTTTAATAGTGATAAATCATTGCTCAGTTTTAGAGATCCTATGGTCTTTGATGACTATATGCTGAATGCATTTCCCTTTTGCTGGCACGCAGCTTTGGTGCTGGCACTCTAAACATTGCTTTTCCAGTCCTTGCTCAACTCCCAGTTGTACTTTCTGGTACAACCACAGCCCAGCAGAGATGGGGACCCAGACAGCCCCGCTGTGCTGGGAGCAGCCCGCACAGCCCCACGGTTGGGTACGGGTACGTTGTGCCCTTTCCTGTTTCTGCAATGAGCCCCATCACAGTCATCCCACTCCAACAGCACCTCCGGACCACTTCTCACACCGCTAGCAATTATTCTCTTGCCACGCTGTGAAAAACCAACTCTAATTCATGTTTTCTGGAAAATGCCCCTCCCTGCCACCCTAGAAAAGATGCTGCAGGAGGCAGATGTGCAAGCCCAAGGCGGTGGGGCGGAGAGAAGGCTGGTTGAAAATGCTCGAGGAGTCTCCTGTGCTGAGCCTTATCTCCTGTTTCCTTTGAGAGCCCACAAGAGACGGCCTTCCCAAAGCAACCTCTGAGGTGGCCCGTTCGGCTTTTGTATCCCTCAGCAAAAAAATTTCTGCCCCAGCGGCTCCGAACAAGGGTTCCATTAACTCCGTCCCCGCGAGGGCAGCACGTGGGACAAAAAGCCCAACACTACGTCTCGGCCCTCAGACAAGCCTGGAAACAAACGTTGCAGGAATTTGTCAGAATAAAATCACCCGCTCGGTGTCACCGCATACATTTACCTACCTCAGCGCCTATTCAGGGCCCTTCCAAAAGGGCAATATTAACAGACCGAGATCGGACAGCATCTCTATAGCAACACCACCCCGGAAAAATTACGGTTGCCCCACCAAAGGGAATCTCTGTTTTCATAGCCCCACCAAGTCTAGGGGTTAGTCCTGATTTTAAAAACAATTCCCCTTCGACTTACTTTTGTTCCTTGCGATAAAAAACATTTAAGCAACAAAAGAGCAGTGACCTGACTGGAAGGAGGGCGTTCGGAGGACGCCTGGTGCAGAAGGGATGTAGCAGAGCTGTGGCGTACAGCTCTGCAACACGCAAGGCTGACAGCAGAGTAAATCACCAGCCCGCTGCTGCGGGGAACGTGCAGGAAGGGAGAGCTTTGCTGCTGCTGTTAGACTCGCAGCAAACCCCAGGGCACAAAAGTTATTCAGATGCTACACCTGAAAACTAGGATGAAAAGCATAAGTAAGAGTCCTAGTTTTCATCGGATCAATAATCATCACTTTCCCCTCCAAATACGTTCTTGAAATTAAATCAAGTGCCTTTAAATTGTGGGGAAAAGAAAGGTGAGAAGAGCAAAGAAAGCTGTTAGGGAGCAGAAACTGCAGGAGGGAAGTTGACTTCAACAAGGGACTCTTTGAAATGAGAGCTTGAAACTGCGGAGAATATTAGAGCCAATCTAGCCAAAAATTCTTTACCCCTTTAAATCAAGGGGGCAGATCTGCTGTGCGTGAGGTAGAAGTGAACGAGAACTTAAGTATGCCCCAAACAAGATAAGTGCACCAGTCTCAAGTTTGTGCATACGGAGGTGTGAGCCTGAGAGCAGTGACTGGGTGACTGATGGGGACAAGCATGAGAAATAGTGTGATTTGGGGAAATCAGGCCACGCAGCCTCCAGGGTTTATACACTGCAGAGCTAGCAACAACTCCAACTGCATGCTTTTTATGCTAGTGGCACGATCCAGCCTTTAGCCTCTGGTAATGCTTTCAGCGTTGGAAAGCATTCCAAACACTTGAAAGTTTGGGTCTCAGGTGATGAATTTCTAAATTTAGTATGCAAGAAGCTGTTCTGGAAGGCAGGTGGTCCAGCAGCCTTGCAGACACTTTCACTTCATGATTCTTGACAATTTATGGCATTGATCTGCATTAAAACCAAAGGAGAAAGCTTGAAATAGCCCCATAATTATGCTGCAGGGAAGCCTTAGATGACCTTCCATTAACATCTGCTCTGCACTAAATGCTGAGCATCAATTCACAGTAAGATGAAAACTGGGCTTGTGGCTACATTTAATATGCCAGAGTGCTCACCCTGGCTGCAGATTTGTCCACCTGCACACCAGTATCCTAGTGAAGGTATCTCGAATGATATGAAAGGCTCAACAAGCTCTGCTACAAGGGTGTTTGGGTGAACACCTGGAGGAAAGACCCTGAAGTGTGCATCAGAGCTGTGCCTTCATACAATGACTTTCTCCCACTGAAGTAAAGACTTCCAGATCTGGAACTATCATAACCTACCCGGGGCTAATCTGTCTGTCCAAGCTCCACCTGGAAACTTGTCCAGCTGGAATACTGCTGGAAGTGTTCATGCTGAGCAAATATGTTTAAGTCCTGCGAGTCAGTTCAGATAAGTAAGGGGAAGTCTACTTCTAAGATACATTTGTACAGTTCTATTTCAAGTATGCTTGTAGATAATATCTACCGAAACATGGCTCCAACAAGTAGAAAAGAAATCATAATACATATGCACCTGATGTTTTCACTAGGTCCAGCATGCAAAAGTGCTGTCCCCATGACTCCTTACTCTCACAGATACACCAGATTCCTCCCTCTGTTTGCTCCTCCACCTGTTCCAGGGCTCAGTGCTCCTCCAGCTCCATAGCACTGGGCCCAGCATCAGCAAGCTCCTCGCCTGGAGCTCTGGGATCCTTCCAGGAGAGAGAGTGGAACAGGCAGAAAAACACTCCCGTAGAAAACCCCACTGCATGGCTCCTAAGACCTCATGTCCTTGGCCAACGCACAATCACAGCTCCTAACAGCAAACAGCCCCCTCCAGATACCTGCCAAAAGCTTTTAGAGACCACCATGTTCCTAAGACACGCTCCCTTCTTGGTCTCTATTTCTGCCGTGCCAGATTTACTGGATAACCTTCTCTGCAAAGTGATCCTCTCGGTCCCAATGGTAAAAAATATTTAGAGGCTGATGCTGCATGTGATAAGCAGCGCAACCCTTGGCAGCAGTAAGACAGACCCTTCCCCTCAGCTGTGACCACAGCTTCTCCTTATTAAGCTCTTTATGTCATTAAGCAGCCCCACTGGGAACAGCAGAAAGCATGACTGGGAACATTAATGAAGATCTACAGCATTACAAGAAAAAGCTCAATGAATCAATGCCTCGTGCCGTATTCCCATGGCTGTGACCTGTCCCCATTAGTAACAGGAGAGGGTTTGAAATAGGAGAGACCTCCCCTTCTCTTCTTTCTCCCTTGAGAGGTCTGTAATGCTCAGCACCAATAGCTGCTTGCAGGTGACAAAGGTGACTCTGGCTGACTTGTTGCCCTCATGCACCCCTGGTGTCAGTCCTCACCCCAGTGGTGCAGACGCCAGCAGCTGGGACCAGCACTGGCTCCATCACACATCTCTTCTGTCAGCTGGCAGCAGCTATGTTCACTACAAAAGCAAACACCCACCTTCTCTTGTGATAGAAATGAGCCATCAGTAGGCACCAGGGCTCAGGAGCGCAACCAGCAGGAAATATGAGGCAGGAAGGGAGGATTAGGAGATTTTAGGCTGCTTAAGAAAAACCCCAAAACCATGCATAAGACACCGGCTTGCACAGATGAGAAGCAATTCTTACCCACCGAAACGAAGATCTGAGGCACATGTTCAAAGTGTACCACAGGAATGCAGGTGCATGGCCAGGGGATTAGGAAAGTCCTTTACACCTGCCCGCATTCACTCACAGCCGGGGTCATACACCCATCAAAGAGCTCATAGCAGCAGGGGGGCCACTGAAGGAAGGGGCCAGGAGGATGAAGCTTCGTGACTGTTGCAAGGTGATTCAGACAAAGACCCACATTAGACGCAGCCACAGGCAGTCGTGCTCTGCAGCCACCACTTGCATCTGTCCTCCAGGTCCCTGTCCTGCTGAACAGCCCTGGGAACAGGGGCTGCTCCAGAGGCTCCTGCACCCATACTGTCTGCAGAACAGACCTGTGCGTGTCTGCACCGTGAGGTCACAGCACAGAGACATTTATTTTTCTATCTGCAGGAATAAAAATTGGTGAAAAACTTGAAAACTTGATCACATTTTGCCCATATTTCATGTACATGGTTGGCAAATAAACAAGCAACCCTCAATTGCTCAATTATCTTAAACTTTATTCTTAGAGTGATTCAGCCATAGAGTAGGGATGTATATGCATGTACCTATCCGTGGCACGAAAGCAGCTCCAAGGCTGTCTGCAGGGAGCTGTTGTGCTATGCAGGCCCTGGTTTCCCACTATTCTTCCTGATACAGTATTTTTTCCCTGAGACTAGTGGCAAGGACTATACAAAATGAAACAATTCCGCATTTCTTTGCAAAGGACTTTTTGCAGGGATGAGTCCCCTCTCCAGCAGTGGTAATGTGAGAGCTCAGTGTTCACATGGGACAGGACTGAGGGCACAGAGATAAAGGCTTATACAGAGGTCAGATCAAAGGGGCTGTGGACTTACAGAGCTTTCTAGCAGGCTTGGCAGAAACCTTTATGGAACATGACACGGATCCCAGGACACTGATAATGATGCTCACATGGGTACCAATCAATCCCGTCCATATTCGCCCAAGACCCTGCTTTCTTGCAAAAATGATTACCAATAACAGTTGCCTGTGGCAAGGAAGAAGCAAAAATCATGGATTTGTCTGAGCTCTCTAAAATGTATGTCAGGCAGTCACAGACATCCCCTCCTAGGCCTGCTATACTTTTGACAGGAAAAAAAAAAAGGGGGGAGCTGGGCTATCCGGCTGCCTTGTGAGCACTCTGCAGCAGGGTAACAGTTTACCCATGAAAACACTTAATGTTTCCCCATGTTGCCTTTCCTTAGGCACAAACCACAGCTCCTGCTCTCTCCAAACCCTTCTCTTCCTCACCAACCCATCAGTGATCCCATGTCCTCCAGGCTTCTCCTCCTGGCCCCCATGGGTGACCAGCACTGTGGAGTCAGCCTTGATAGGAGCAGGATGCGCTCCCGCACTTGACCCGGTGTTACAGACATGGTGACTCTGCCTGTTCCTCACAACAGAGTTTTTCCCAGGTAACCCGCCAGTGACTTGCACAGCCAGCACCAGGGAGCTGCAGCTAGAGACTGTCTGGAACCACACAAACATGTATCCAAGCATCTGTGATGCGCTGGCCACCAGGCACGTTTAACCTCAGAGATTTAAAACCTTTGAGAGTGTCAGCCTGCCAGCACTTTCCCGTCAGATAGAAAATCCCAGAACACGACAGTGCAAAGCATCCCTCTCCAGCAGCCAGCAGGTCCCTGGCCAGGAGGCCCACAAATCTCCCTAAAAGGAGAGGACATAGCAGGGACTTCATCTGCCGAAAAGCACAACGAAAGGGCCCCTTAGTAACAGCTCACACCAAAATCTGCCTTTAACACCACTACAGTGACCAGTGCTGTTAGCAGTGGTCTCCCTGCCCCTTCATAAACACCTCGAGAACAAAGTGCAATGCTGGGTCCAGGAGACCAGCTCCAGCTCATGCTGCCTCATTATCTTCTCAGCCTTGTTTAGTCTTTGTCTCTAATGTAGATGGTGAACTCTCTGGGGCAGTGACCATGACTTAGTTCACTGAGTGCCAGACAACTGCTGGAGCTCAGTTAATGATGAGACAACTCCCATAGGCCCATTGTCTTAAGTGGAAGTTTTGGCTAAGGGAAGACTTCAGGGATTTGCCCAACAATAAG
Source organism: Caloenas nicobarica (assembly GCF_036013445.1). Lineage (NCBI taxonomy): Eukaryota > Metazoa > Chordata > Aves > Columbiformes > Columbidae > Caloenas > Caloenas nicobarica. The sequence continues at coordinate 21,437,397 of NC_088252.1, forward strand.
TCAGTAATTCAGGATGCACTTAAAGACACATTCAATGTGCCTTTGCAGCAACATCCTTGGGAAGTGAGCATTTGTACTCCAGAGCACAACTGCGAGGAAGTCTAATATTAATTAGGAAGCAAACTCAAGGGCCCTGAATAGGCTCTTATAACAAAAGATCTTTTATTGAATAACTGTAGAGGAGCGCAATGCCAAAGTTTTCATGCCAAAGTAACAATAAACGAACTGCAATTAATGCCTTTAGGACCAGTCTGTAAATTCAATCTTAGCTTAAACAAACCAAGGAGCTTCTAAAAACATCTTTTAAGCACTGTAAAAGGAAAAAGAATGCACACAAACTTAAATAAAATACACAGGTTGATTCAACCTGTTTCAGCTGATAAACGGCGTGGTACTTGTTATGTGCCAAAGTGACACTTGACCTCTATATATCTTCTTAATGAAGTCAGCAGAGAAAGACACCCAGTGAGCCTTTGTAACACTGCAAGCGAGTTGCAAGCTGGGCTTCACTAATGGGAGCTGTCACTTGTTTTTTTCCAGGTCACAAACTAAGAAGAGCAATTAAATCAAATTGGAGGCTGTACAGATTGGAGCAAGCCTCAATAGACCAGGTACCTAAATCATTAAAGACATAGTTCTTTTCCATGATAAATTGTTGAGGAGAGTGAAACATGCTGCTGGTCATTAATCTAGGCTAATCAGCTTGAAAGCTGGGTTGTTTTATTTACTAATTAACTGGTTATTTGAAAAAAAATGATACATGGCCTATAGAGCTGCCATCCAGCAGATAATAATGCAGAGCAGTGGGGAATCTCTTGAGGGCAATTCATGCCTTTTCAATTATAGCCATTGGCAAACTCTGAAAAATGGCTCTGGGTTTGTATGGACACGTAGTAAAGAAACACACTCCAATGAACATAGCAGGCATCTTGTTGTGTGCTGGTAATTGCTCTGTCCTGCCCCTTACACAAAGCATGCTAAAGCAAACCAAACATTCTGAGGTGTTCTTCTTCCCATCCCTTGGATTTAGAGTTAGTGTGTGTCAAACCCTTCTGCTGGGATTGGGGAAAAAGAACTGCTGTGCCCCAGTGGTCAGGTCTGCAATAAAGGGGACCCCAGCATACCCTTACCCAGGTAGGGGCCGCACAGCAACCAGCCTGAACTTCTCCAGAAGTGCTCCATGGGGTCCCAAACTGGCTGAGACCAAAGGCAGCCTAAGCAAAGAAGTTGAAGCCTATTTCCTGGGGAACCTGCTGAGCAGGGACACCAGTCGATCAAGCCCTGCTGCTCTGCGTGATTGTTAATGGACAAAACACACAGGACTGGCTGTCTGTCGTTGTGCTGCAGCAAAGTGAGAAAGACTTTGCAAGAACACGAGGTAGGAACAGTGAGGTACTTCTCTGACTGGGAGGAACTAGCCAGTTCTACTTGCCATGTCAGTCAGAGGTCAGTGTCTCCCGGACCCAGCTATAGTTATGACAGGTTTTTTTTTCACTCTCAGCCCTTCCAGTCATTTTGCACAGGGGCATCTTACTTGTTTGCTCTGCACATGGATGTATAAACAAACAGCTTTCCTTTGGTGACTGAGACAGGTATTTCGGCCACACCAACAATTGCTTCCAGGTGTCCAAAGAAAGCCCCTCAAATGAACCACATGTCCTCAGAACGCACTTTTCTCCTTTGTTAGATTCAAAGGATAGGAGAGAGGTTAAAATTCTGCTGGAAAAAAGTGCCTCTGGACGTAGAAGAAAATACCATTATGTTATACTGAGCACACGGACAACAGCTCTGGCTCAAAAAGTTCCCGAACCACAAGTTACTGGCAGACTGCACCAGAGTGTCATGCACACTTGTCCTGTTTTTCACTCTACCCCAGGCATGTCTTGCTGGCGAGAGGTATAGACAGGACAGTGGGCTACCCAGACCAGTGGTCTGATGCAGCATGAGTACTCTTTTGTTAGGTATGTTCTCTCTCTTAGGATTCAGAGGAAAAGAACTGTATGGCTGGCACAGCAACAATAGGAATCCAAGGCTGGAGGGCAGGGCAGTACTGTTACCTTAGCAGGTAAGCACTGTGCAGATGGATGGGCACATTGCTCAAGCAGTGTGTCTAACCAACTGTACTTCAAAAAAATATTTGCTCTTTTGAGAGCCTTTCATGGAGATTTTGAGGGCAGGAGGAGAAAAGAAAGAGCCCGTTCAATGTGGGAGAAAGCAGCATCCACCATGCAGAAGCAGCATCTACCGTGCACACAAAGCTTGCAAATATGGGCCATGCAGGCTTATTAAACCTGGTTGTGGGGGTCAGGAGAGCCCCAGAGCCAGCAGCATCCCATAGAGCAAGCAATGCAAGCTCCAGCCTGCTTAAAAAGGCACCCGTTAATGAAAAACTTTACCGGGAAAGCAGATCACATCAAGGCCACACAGAAGTCTCAGATCCTTTAAGCTGCACTTTGAAGACCAGTGGTGACAGACCGACAGACAAAGGCAAGGTCACAGGCCAGCAAGGCCCCCTCCAACATACCGTGCAGCTGAATTGGAAAAAAGAAGAAAAATCATTGTTGCTATTTGACTAAACATTATGAACTAAAAATAGCTGAATATCTCTGATTAGGAAAATTCCCGGGGCTTACAATCCTTGCCACTTGGGGTCCAATTTTTCTCTCTTTTATTATGAGCATTAGGTTTTGGACAATACCAGGGCTATAGAGGGCATATGTTAAGTTAGTCTAAGCCTGCACCACGCAAACCTTTGCACCCTGTAGGCTACTTTGTCGAATATTTCTGTCTCCAAATGAGCTGTAAAGGTTGCAGTTGTTCTGGCAGCAGCCAGCACAGCTCCCATTAACACATTTCACGAGTATAATTTTCAACAGTATTAATAATCGTCCTCATAAAGTCCATAAGAGGAACTTAATGGACTAGACTGTTTTTATTTCCATGAAATCCCTGCTCTTTTAAAAGCTCTCCATGCCTGGATTTAATATTTTCTAATTTCAGACCTCGACCAAATGTTTCCAGGCATAAACTTTTTTACTTCAAGTGTGCTAATGCCAAATGAAAAGGAAAGCCATCTAAAGTTCTGCCAGACCTCGTAGCTTGGGTTGAAAAAGTCAAAGATGAAAGGGACACACCTGCCAGTGGCCCTGAGGTGACCAGGGAGGGACTCTGGGGAACCATTAGCTCTGAGCAAGGATTTTATGAGTGCACCAAAGACCTCATCAGCCTTCAGGAATGCCCACTGCAGGGTCTATCCCACAGGGGATGGTGACTGGCTGGATATTGCCATCATAGATGTAAAACCACGATCCAGTTCCAGACCAGGATCTTGGGCCTGGGGTCATTTGGTGGAGGGGCAGCAGTCAGGCTTGCTGAGCTGCACTTGCATGTTTGGCTCATTCAGCAACTCTTTGTTTCCATCAGCAAAGCAAGGTACCATCTCTACAGGCACAGAATGCTCTGATCATTGAAAAGCAAGAGCACAAAGTATTCTGGCTGAAGGTAGGAGAGTCTGCTTAGAAACCCGGCCTCAATACCTTTGCTTAGGCAAGGAGGGAATAGAGTTACTAACCTCTAAGTTTAACATTCAGTCATAATTAACACTCTGGGGAAACAGTTAAAGGCAGCTCCTGATTCTGCAGATAAAAAGCAGAATGAGATCTCAGTGCTGGAAGCTACAGCACAAACTTAGTCAAAGTAGGGTGGTAATGTTTATCAATGACTGTAATAAGCTTAGCAAACTTACCTGGTGCCAAGGTCCACCACGGAGGATTGTTAAATCACCCCTCAGGGCTTCTTTATTGCAGGTCTCTTTTAGCCCAGCCAGAAGTTAGAAGGTTGGTGCGGATGACCACAGTGACCCATTCTGGTCTTACCACCTAGAAATACCAAGTGGTAGGAATTGAAACACTTATAACAAACTGCTTACAAGCAAGTAATGGATTTTTATTTGTTCCCTGATGGCTCTAAATTACCCAAGACAATCTGTTCTAAGAAAATAAGGAAGAAATCTAAGATGTAAGCATACTTTTTTTAATGAAGTATTTGTCTTGCACTTGAAAATGACCTTGTAAAAACAAAAAAATCAAGAAAAAAACCCACAAAACTGGAACTGGCTCAAATACTTCATGCCAAGGATCACTGAAGTCCTTTGACTTCTAGTGTCAGTGGAAAAAACCAGCAGGAAACACTTCTCTTAAGTCAGAGGACTCTCACCCAAGCAGTACCAAGCAACCTTGAAATCCAAGATTAATGGTGCCAGAACAAACGAAGATGATCATTGGTGTGTGTTCTACCTCGGAATCTCTCTGCTGTTGACCAAGCAAACACCTCACCTCAGATGTATCTTCGACCTAAGAAGTCTGTTTTCAGCTTAGCATAAATGAAACCAATGTGTATTATCTCAAAAATGTTTGCTTGAAAGCTTATACAGCCAGCTGGCCCACCCTTTTCTCTTCGTTATCACCTAAACTCCTCAGTTCTGCATGTGGCTGTTAGACTGGACAATCTGATTTAATTCTGCCCCTGTTTTTCATTAAAGTAATTGCAAGCAAACTTCTCAGCACTGTGTAATCACAGTGATGACCAAGCAAAACATAACTAACAGGAATGATATTCTGGGGGACCTGAAAGCCTGAATACTGGTAAAATTACTGAAAAGAATTCCACGGACTCCTGGGAATGTATGCCACAGTTCTCCCAAAAGGTTTTTGACTTGGACTTTGCAGATCCTTCAGTCCTCTTCCGTCTAACACAATGCGATTCCAAGGGGATCCTTTTGGCTCCAAATTAAGCCTTACATTCAGGAAAGCTATTTCCAGAAGGGCTCAGAGGACGGGGGTTTCAGACACAGCATGTTTCAACAGTGAGGCATTTCCAGAGAAAAAGGCCATACTGGTTTTAGAATTCTAATAAGCAAAAAAAGCCACCCTTGTATTTCTCATCAGCCACGTGGGTTTGCACAATCAGGACACAATAGTTTCTTCCAGGGCTTTGTTGGGGTCCGGGACAGCGCTGTGTGAGTGTGCAGCCTGCCATGCCCTGCTATTCTCTGCGCTCTGCAGGCCTGTCTGCCCAAGGCAGCTCCTCGGCCCCGGGCAAATCCGCTTCTCTCTGCCTCTTGGAAAGCTGTTGTGGTTTTACTTGCTTTAGTTCGGGTCGCACGAGCCTTCGTTCAGTATTTCCTCAAAGCACAAGGCAATTTTCAAATCAGCACTTGTTATAAAATTATCAGACCCAACTAACCCGACCAGTTCTGGGAAAATCCTCCTGCCATGCATTTTGGAGGTCCGCGAGTGAACATTTTTGATAGAGAAAAGGTCCCATTCAGGCATTTCTAGCTACTTCTCATCCTAAAATCAACTGTGCAGGTAACGGCCAGGGCAGCCAACAGTTCCAAGCAGAATGCTTACAATACACTCTGAATATGGCTTAATGCACATTTCCACTTTCTCTGAGATAGACCCGGGTAGAGGCTACTTAAAGACTGACTGCTTGGTCCTTCTCCATTATAAATTCCTGATTATCAGTGGCTCAAAAAACCATTACCAACATGTAACTGTTCATGATATAATTTCTTACGCTAGTTGGCTGACCCCAGATGATTTCATTGTTGCTATTGAATATAGAGAAAATGCTGAGAATCTCTAGAGCTTCTGTATTTAGGAACTGGACTTCAGATTTACTAGGAGAAAGTCTAGTTCTCAAATATTTTTTTTAATGAAAAATTTGCCTCTTTGGGTTTAAGATACAGTTTTGGATTATTTTGAGGAATGCATTTGAAGCCAACAGTTTCTAAAAGGTCAGAGATAACGAACTGACGCTAGTCAATAGGGGTAGCCCCAGGTGGTCATATACATACATGCAGTGCCAGAGAAGGCCACATGCCAAACCTTTTAAGTAAATAGACTAGTGTTTTAAATGGCAATATAAAACTTCAAGTGGCTCGGACAGAACAACAGCGACTTCTGCCATCCACATTTGCACGTGGACACAAAAATATCGCAGCTTTATGGGATGTACAGGCTCTTATTTTTGACAGGGCTGATGGCTGCTAAATTTGTCCACTTCACAGCTATTGCTAAAATAAAATTAAATAATAATAAAAAAAGTTAAAAAAAGAGAAAAATGCTCGCTTTTGCAAAAGCAAGAAACTGGTTTGACTTCTCCCTCCTGGCTGGGATTTCAGTCAAGGCCAGCACTGTGAAGGCCTTGCTCTCCCCTGGAAGTTCAAGAGTTTTGTTTAGGGGAAATAGAAGCTTCAGCAGCTGCTTTTTGGTAAAAGGAACCTTATAGACAATAGGTGAATCATCCCCAAAAGCAGTCACTTGACATCAGCCACAAAAGCTTCCCGCCTCATGATCAACGAGTCCCTCTGAGCTAATATAGGAAGAATCACGGTGGTATTTTCCTGAAGCGTGGAGCTTTGACTTTCCTTTTTGCTGGGAATACAATCACAAACCCATCTCCCACCCCCTCCAGCTCTGAATTACCCAAGACAAGTGTGCAACGTGGCAAAATGTGAACAGTAGATCATAGGACTTGTCCCATCTCAGCACCCGGCAGTGAAATCCATGCTGGCCTCTTCCCTTTTCTTTGACTTTAGACTTCTTTTTAGCTTGTGACTGCATTGACCTCAAAGGCAAGGCTGGTGTTTCTTTCTGAGACACAAAGGAAAAGGACGCACCATTTGTTCAACCCAAAAAGGCAACAAACAGCACATGCTATACCCGTTTGTGTGCCCACTGAAGGTATTAAAAAGCCGTGGAATGATTTTTCAATACATCTATGGAGGGGACCAATTCTGCATGCTGGTGTGCACCAGTCTAGAGAAGCAAGGTCCAGCTGTCTGCAAAGGCTCCCTTTCCTGCAGATTCACCTCCTAACAGTGTTTGGGTTAATGTTTCATATGTAATGTCGTATCTGCAGATGTGCAGCTAGACACTTTCCAAACAGATTCATTGTGATTGATGTTCTCTACCATTTTAGCTTGCAAGCTGGCCTAAATAAAGATTCCACGCAGTTCGCATGCAAAATAAACTGCAGGTGAAAGCAGAGATATGAAGCCAAGGAAAGGCGGATCTGCTTTAATCTTCACCCTTGACCTAAATATGAAAAAATAACAAAGCTGTAGTGAACGAAGACCAAAGGTAGCAAGGAAAAAAAAAAATCTCTGTGAATGACACCAAGCTTCTGGGGCATGTCCCCACTGAACTGCACACAGCTGAATTCCTCCAGTCTGACCCAGACTGACGACTCACGTTAGCAAATGGGTGAGCCAGACATGCCAGCGAAGCAGAAGGGAGAGACCATGAACTGAAACTACCGAGGCTGGGACTAAAATGACCCTGGCCCTTCCCAGAAGTCAAGAGGAGGTTTAGTTCAGGAGAGGATAAGAGGCAAGGAGCAGTCTCTGCTCAGGTAACAGGCTGTGTGTGATGGAACTTTTTGTCAGCTGTGTTTTGGCTCATAACCATTTTGCCCCTTCTAACATGCCATCATGGAAAAGAAAGAACTGATAGGGGGCTTGGAACATAGCTTTTCCTTCCCAGAGGGACTACCTTTGACTGTACTAATTCACAGTGGTTTTTTTTCTGCCAAGTATTATTCTTCATTTGCAGAGTCTTGAAGTCTAGTCTGGACTCCTCAACATGGACCTACATCATCATTAGGAGGGTGGTACAGATGGGTTCCTAAAGAGAAAACAGCTCCTGCAACAGCAGCCAGGCCATCGCCCTCCAGTGTTTTCAAAAAGAGTGGCTTGTTTCAGTGTCAATTTTAAGTAACCATGGCAGAGACGGGATGTTTGGTTTCAGAGAGCAGGCAGTAAGTTTATATTGTCAGAGCAAACACTTGGGACTCCAGATCACAACATCCCCTGTTGTTTACAGAGTGTGTTATGCCAGAATCGGACGCGAAGATGCACTTCACGGTAACAAAAGAGGACAATACCATTATCCTGCAATTGTCAACAGTGTTACAGTGCTGAAGACTTTAGTTCAATATTTGCCAAGCAGTAAAATGAGCAATGCCTGTCAGTTTGTTGACCTAGATGTATCAGTTACTAGAAAAAGTATATTGAGCAGACAGCAGTTCGGTTTCAATTGCTGGGGACCAGATTTCAACCACAGAACTAAGTGCTATCAAGTTACATTCAGATGAACAAGAAAACTGTTGAAATCTTGTTCTGATGCTGTCACCAGGATATAAACAAGCATCCTTGTGTTGAGACACTTTAAAACCAAAGGTAACAACAGTTTTCTCAGAGCCAGGTGCTGCAACTCTTGCAGACTGAAATTCCAAGGGGCATTTAAAATGCTGTAAACATCCTTCCTGGAAATGCTGAAAACCTGGGGAAAAAAAGACAACTTACCTTCTACCTTAATGTAGAATGATTGCTGTGGCTTCATTGACAGATATTCTGCAAGCTTTAGGCTACAGTAAATGTCAGCACAGTGGTAGCTTTGTACCAAACTGTCCTTTTGTTCAGTCACCTGTGTCTCAGCGGAGCCAGAGAGGCTTCAGCTGGCTCCTGCTGCCGGGAAGCTGATGGAGCGGGGAAGCGCCTGCCCCTGCCTCACCCCAGGGCAGATACAGGGAGGATCAGTCCTCCAGTTGTACCCAGTCCTGGGTAAGTGGCACAAACCCTGGACTGACAGCAGCCTGAACGTCCTTCCCTTGCATTCAGTGTGACACCTCCCACTGCCAAACCACTTTATTACTGATCTGCGGCTGCAGTGCAGGGGAGAATGACAAACCAGTAGAATGGGCTTGTGCTAGGCCATGAGACAGAGCGAACAGTACTGACACTAACATTTCTGCAGAGAAAAAGCATGCAACAGCACTGAGTGAAAGTAAAAAAATCAAGCATGCTCTCCTCTGCTTACTGCAGGGACTATTTCAGGCCTCAAAGGGCTGACAACACGCAGGTTTCAGCAGAAGAGCTGACAAACCATCCCTACCCCACCACACTGAACACACTTCATGCCTGCAGGTAAAGTCTGTCTGAATCAGGACAGGATCAGCATTCCTGAGAATCCCTCTTCACCCATACCACAGTGAAAGAGACAATTTTGCACAAGCCTGATGGGTGAAACCTGCTAAGGACCGTGCCTTTGTGCTCTGCTTGGGAAAAGCCGGAAAAATACTTTTCCTCATCTTGCCCAAGGAATCTACCTGTCACAGAGCAACCCCTGCCACTCTCCTGTAACAGTGTCCTGCAGCTATCACAGACTGCGGCTGCTTCTAACTGCAGGGACTGTACATACTGGGAGTTTACTGACTAGCGAGCACAACAAAACAGGCAACAAATACCTTGTATACTAAATGCAGAGGCCCACCAGTTGGCTTTGACCCATGCTTTCCTAAGACAATGCACATATGTCACAGAGATTATCCAAGTTCTTAGAAAGGCTTTTCTTTACATTTTAAAAGAGGCCTCGGATGCTAAGATACCATTCTGCTTTCTCAAGTAATGTCACAAAGACTTCTGGTTTGGCCACACAGTTGCTCTTTAGAAATGAAAAGGAGAGTCCGTGCTTCTGCTTGGGACAAGTGGCAAAAACAGTGCAACCTTTTTTTATAAAGAATGGAGAGTAAAAAAGAGGAGAGGAAAAAAAAAGATCAGGAACAGAATTCAGTCACTCTGGGAACCTTTATGTACTGTTTACCAAAAGGATGAGCTGGGGAAAGGGGTGAGGGACAAATGTCTGCATTAGGTCTCACCTGCTGATTCTCAGGAGTCATGAATATTCTTATAATCCCCATTTCTTGGCCCAACAGGCTAACAGCCTTTTCATCATGAAGCTTGATTTCAGCAAGGATCCGGGAGCCGCTCTAAGCTTCACCAACTGGTATAATATTCCCTTGTTTCCACATGAAAGCAGCCTCTTGCCACAAACCACTCTCCAGTGTTTCTTCTCTGTTACTCATCTACTAATAGCATTTGTCTTTCAGAGTAGATTAGATACTTAAATAAATTCTGTTCTGGGCTATGTAGAGACCAGTCAGCGAGTCAGGATTTCTGAGGTAGTCGGTGTGTTTTTTTCATCGCATACATGGGATACATGCTGAGATATAGATATATTTATAAAATGTCCTACACACTTGTAGCTAAAACCAAGGCGCCAGAAACAAAACTGAAAAGGGACACGAGCAGTAGTGTGAATTATGTATTCTTCAAGCCAGATGGCATCTAATCTGACCTTCAGCACATTACAGGCCAGAGAATGTCACCTGGTGTGGGTGTAATTCACATGCCAAGGAGGAGGAGAAGGAGGAGGACAGGGAAGGAGGCTGTGCTGGTAGGAAAAGCAAACAGGGTATGTAAAAACATGTAACAAAGCAGCGTACAGAGATAAACCTTCATGAGATAACCTAGGGCTAGCTGTACTTACATAAGCCTTGTTGAATTCTAATTTTCAGACACCAGCCAACGGAAAATTATTTTCATTTCCTGAAAAGTGTTATCTCCTCCAGCTGAAGTGATGCACTATGCATAACCTGACAGAAAGGGAAGTCTTTTTTAAATGGGAAGCTCTTATTTTCCTTATGGCAAGAGTATCCAGTGGCAACCAATCTTGGGCCATGAAACAAATATTTAATAGCTTAAAAAAAAAAGCTTCCTTGCAAAAAGATCTAATTGATCAGAGCTGCCAGATAAAAATTAATCTTTTGTCCACTGGTTAGAGCAGAGCTACTACATGACAAGAACAAAGGGGATAGCGTTGCCTTCTAGTTATTGGTGGAGGATTTTAAAAATTTTTATTTTTATATTTTTAAAAGGGCTGTATACAGTTAATATTCGTGCTGGACTTGCTTGTGAGAAAGTAGGCAAGGCCTCACATGAGGGTATACACCATCAGTACTGGAACCCTGGGAAAATACAAAGTCTTTTTAGCAAGAAATCTGGAGGGTTGGGCAGGGAAGCTATTCTATTTGGATGAAATATTTAGTCCATAATTAGTTTTAAACTACAAAGTAATTTACATATGCAGATAGCTTTCATGTTAGGTGGATTTGAGATAATAACTGTTAGATGAACTCGTCTTCCACCTGAGATCTACAAACATACCACAGAGGAATCAAAATGAAGGATGAGCAGAGTTTGTTTTGGGGATGCCCCTAATCTGTGCAGGCTGTGGAAGTTTGCTTTTCATAATGTGTCGTTATCATGGAGTTCTATAAGCACATGCAGAAAATACGTTAATATGCATAGGCATCAATATGATAGACAATATTCCTTATGCCTGCACATTCAAGCTACAGTCCACCAACATAAAATCATTAGTATATCTACATTTCTTAAGGCAACACCTTTACCTTGGGTATGACCACCCTCTTTCATTGCCTTTATGTCTGTGTCTTTCATACCAACCCTGACACTTGATGTTCTTGCAGATCTGTCCCAGTGTCTGCTTTGGCTTGTGGAAGCCTTCTGTAAAGCATTCACACAACACAGAGTATGAGCCCAAATGATAAACAGGCCTCTCCCTAGATTTCTGCTGGGCTAAGTAGATGGAGACTGTCATGCATCTCCAATTTTCCTCCCAGACGTATGCTGCTGTGGCAGTTCCAAGTTTCCCAGAACATTTCTCTTCAGCAGAACATCTCCATGAATACTGAGAGTGCAATAACATAGATTGGTTCCTGTTGTGGTTTACTTATGATTTTACACTTCAGATACCACAAACTTACTGCTATGTACAATTAAGACTTGGAAGGAGTAACATTGTTGTGTTACGTTTGATACCTCAGGAATCCATTACTCATGAGGTTAAGAACAACCCTCCAAACATGGCATTGACACCGCAGAGGGCAAACTCACGACTACGCAGGATGGCTACGGTGGTATTCCCACCTCACATTTTGCTACTGGTCACATTCTTCCAGTCTTCCTTCTACAAAAATATCTTCAAGCTCTGGGAACTTGGGTATGAGAGATCTCATTGCTCCCAAGATTCAGTCCTGGTATGCGGGAAACGATTGCCTTCCTTACCATCAAACACGTGAACGAAGATCCATCCCTAAACTAACCAACATGAGTCTCTTCAAACCTCAGAAGTGCTCTACCAATGTCAAACATAGGTCTGAAATGCCCCTTTGCAATCCATTGTTGTTTAGTGGATGCTCTACCCAGCTTTGCCTCAGCCTCAACTTCTTCCCACCTCAAGCATGTAACACTGGGCTGTTCAAAGGTCGTTCTTTGTTTGCTTCTTGTCTGCTCTTAAGATAGATGTTTCAAGGCATGAGAGAGGATATAAACACACTGGAAGAAAAAAATGTCCAGGTGTTCAAGCAACGTAAAATGTGAAAGAATTCCAATTCAGTGCTTTTTCCTTTAATCTGGCAATTCCAAGGGACCAAGCGTGTCGTGACTTGTACCCCAGAACACTTTCCGCTCGGGTGAGTTCAGACAAGGTTTGCATTAACTCCCCAACCT